>NC_136689.1:142283466-142678140 GCF_903797595.1 Erithacus rubecula
CCAGAACATCCATGAATATTCCACCTACACATGTCCTGTGTCTCTTTGCCATGCAAATAGAAAACTGAGGGCTCATATCAGACACAAATCTCACAGCAACATGAGAACTAATATTTGACATTTCTGAAAGCTTATTATTATTTTTCACAGCCAAATGATTTTATCAAATATTCTCCAGTGGATAAATCAAGGATTGGAGGGTTGGTTTAGAACTGATTTTGTACCATCAGTGCTACAGCATGACTTCAGGATATGTCTTCATCCTTGCTCCTCCTTTTCCTAGATCCAAATTGTTTAACATGCACTGCACTGAGTCAATAAGCCCTGCTGTGATTTCATATCTTTTGTATATGTGGCAGCAAAATGGGTGAAAAAATGTCAGATTCAGGATTTTTCATCAAACATTACGATTTCTCAAGAGAATGTCCTACCTAAAACTGGTACTATCTTGTAGTCTTGTTAATGGGAGTAAAAACTGAGCAACAAAGCTGCCATGGCAGAGAACCAGGGGACTCAGGATTCATGATGGGCTCTTTAACTTTAGTTTCCACTTGTCTGGTCTCCATCTTACTCAAATGGCCACCATGGAAAAGGTGTCTGACCAGGTGATGTCCCAGCTGAACCCACAAATTCAACTGTCATCCATTTAAGCTGATGCTCAGTGTATGACCACAGAATCACAGAATGGCTTGGGTTGGAAGGGACCATACAGATCACCTCCTTCCAACCCCCTGCCATGGGCAGGGACAACTTCCATTAGATGAGGCTGGTATAAATCTCATCCAACATGAACATTTCCAGGGATGGAGCATCCACAGCTTTTCCAGGCACCCTGTGCCAGGGCCTCACCAGTCCCACCCTATTTAAAAACCTCTGTATGAGGCACTTTATCTGCCACAACCTCTCAGAAGGAGATACAACCTCTCAGAAGGAGATGCTGATCTAATGCTGTGTCTGGACTGCACATAAGCTGCAGAACAAAGTCAATGAAGGAAACCAAGGAGCTGTTAAAGTGATGGTACTGAGCTGGCTGGTGACCTTTCCATCAGTAGCCTAATGACTGACAACAATTTGCAGCTGTTCATCAGCATTTACAGGTGAGACCTCAGTGCAAAACATCTGAAGCATTTCCTCCAGGTACAGTAATTACACCATAATTAGAACCATTTACAGAGGAAGCATTTATTGTTCCCTCCCTGGGAGCATGGAGATCTCCCTCTCTGTGCTAAAGCTCAGCTGCATCCATCAGTGCAGGGGCCAGGCTTCACATTTCATTCTTTCTTATTTCTGACTAATTGTTTAATGCCTCTGCTGCAGAGAAAATAGAAACATAAAGAATCAGGAGCACAAGACTGGCATCTCTCAGCCACTCCCTTTGCCAGATGCTGAGCCTCTCCCTTTGATCTGTCTCAGCAGGGAAGAGGCAGCAAGTTTTTCCACCTGTTTCAGCTTGAGACCTTGTTAAATCATTTGAGTTCACTGTTTCCTGTAAATATATATATAATAAGAGTTTCCAAAGGAGATCCCATTAGCAGTGTTAGCAGCTGAAACTAGAGGACCTCTTCCATCTCACCAAATACAGCCTCCTAGAACTTTGTTTTTCCCCTCTGAAGGTGGATTTTTCACCTTGATCTCCTTATGAGGGTCATAATGTCTGAAGAAGATATCCACTATGTTTCATGTATTGCTTTTGTCTTCATATTGGACACGATGGATTTTTTTACTAGTCCAAACCCTTCTTTGATCTGATAAAGTTTCCATACTTCCAGCTGTGGAAGACCAGAGATATTCCTGGTATTGGCTAAGAGTTGGATGTGTTTCATTTTCACTACAAGCACTTGCTTGCTGAGGGTATTGATCCTACACAATTCTGTTGATGACATTTGCTAAATCCCTTTAAGTGCTCAGCAATAAGAGCAACTCACCCAGCACCAAGAGTAGCCTGAGAGTTTTGTTGGGTGCCTTTTGATGATTAAATAGCTTTCAGTGGAAAATTATCCCTTTCATCAAAGTTTTTCCTCACCTCAAATATAAGACAAAAACTTTTTGGAATATATTTCAGGGCAGCCTGGAACAGATTGCTCTTGCCCTTATCTAATTCTCTCTTGAAAAATTGCCTCAGATTTTCATTTTACCTCAACCTTGCCTTCTCTTCATTTAAACTGTGTGAGCTAAGTCTTTACACTTCCTCCCCATTTCATCCCTTGCAGGCCTTTCGCCACCTGTGGCATGGATGCTGCTTTGTTTCAAATTATTTAAAAACTTCACTACTTCAATTTCTTCCAGTCTGAGCAAAACAGTGGCATGGCAGACATCATTAGCAAAATTAGATCCAAACTATCCTTTCATAAGTGCATGTTGCAGACAGAGGCATTCAGCTCCCTACATTCTTCAAAACATGTACCACTTAAATATCAGAAAAGAAAGTTATTATATAAGGTGTTTTCCTTCTCCAACATGTTGCTTTTTCAAATACATAGCCCTGCCAGGCATGCTAGACACCATGCACAGAGCAGTATGGATTAGCATGTCATTAGTTTCACAAGCAGAGCCCTGGACTTTGGGTATGCCTGGAGATGCTAATGACAGCTGTGAGCAGAATGAAGATGGACCCTGCTCAAACATCATCTCTCAGCAGCTTCATTGGAACAGCCCAGGTGTACAGCTGGCTGGAAATGGGAGCCTCTACTCAAGAGGACACATTGTGGCAGTCTCATTAAAATCTGTGCAGTCTGGAGCAGCCCCACTGAATTTAATGTACATCAAATCATAGAATCATTTAGATTGGAAAGGACCTTTAAGATCATTGAATACAACTATTGACCCAGCACTGCCAATTCAAACACTAAACCATATCCCCAAGGACCACATCTACACATTTTTAAATATCTCAAGGGTTGCTGATTCCACTATTTCCATGGACAGCTTGCTCCAGTGCTTGACAACTTTTCCCTAATATCCAAACCAAACCTCCCCTGGTACAACTTGAAACTGTTTCCTCTTGTCCTATTGATTGTTCCTTAGGATTAGAGGCCAGCCCCAGCTGGCTACAACCTCCTTTCAGTAGTTTGAGAGAGCAAGAAAGTCCATCCTGAGCCTGTTTTTTTCCAGAATAAACACCCCCAGCTCTCCCAGCTGCTCCTCATCAGGTTTGTGCTCCAGACCCTTCCCCAGCTCTGCTGCCCTTCTTAGGGGTCAGCTGGGATTGTTTGGTTGAAGGATCTCTTTCCAATCCCACTGTTTTCTCTCTCCTCATCCTTCCCTGTGCTTGGCTCTTGTAGGACAGGTCTTCTCCTAACCAGACCTTCATTTCTGCTTGAAATTTTCCATTACAGGGAACACCAGAATGCTGGAGTAAATAGCACTCAGCAGAGAACATTTATCAGGCCAGGGAATAAGGCTGTATCAAAGGAAGAGAGTGGACCTGAGAAAACACATCCATTGTTCTCCCCCAGCCACAATCCTCCTCTCAAAAGCAGCACAAAAATCAAGGAGGTTAACACAGAGGAAAAAGCAGAAAACAGAAAGTTACAATCCAAAGCAGTAGTAATTTTTGCTTTTTCCATGGTGTCAACCCAAGACTAAAGTATTTCAGGGATATCTGCAATGAAAATGATGGTGTTTCATGCTCAGCCAAAGATGATAACTTTTTTGTGGTGTTTTGCACTAATTCTGTGGCAATTCATGTTCCTGAGAGGCAATGACAAGCCCTGCTCTGCTGTGGGGTGGTTACAGCACATCAGCTGTCATGACAGGGGAAATGGATGGAGAGAAGCAGCAGTCCTTCAGACCTTCTGCCTACCTATCATTAAAAAAAAAAAAACAAACCAAAAAAAGTGATAATTAGGTCTCTTTAGGAGGTCTGGGTTAACATCAGGTTATATTTTACACAGGTTGCTGGGAAGTTTTTATTAGAAACAGATTTAGTTAATGACTAATCTGAACCATATTTAAACCATGACCTCACTTATTCATTAATTTCTATCTCAATAGGATGCATTGGAGTGAGAAAAATCATCCATGTGTTATTTCTTCACATCACTTCTTTATACCTGCAATCATCTTTTTCACTGGAAAGCATCAGCTTACAAAAAAATTTGCTAGACTTGGGAAGAAACCACAGCTGTAAATCTGAATGTTGTGGGGCCATAGCACATTGCTTCCCCTGGAAGCATTTCTTTCCCTTTTAGGTGTAATCATGCAGGAAGTTTAACATGAAAACCCAACAAAAGAAAATCCTTATCGATTTATTCAACACTATAAAGGTGTAACAGCAAAGCAAGAAGATATCCCTGAAGTGCCTTTTAAAGATGTGCACTGCATAGCAAGTGGATTTTAAAGTGAAACTCTGGAAAAAAACAATTAATTCAAAGTTTGGTCATGATACCTGAAACAAAAAATATATAAAAGAAGAGAAGGTGAGGGGAGAAAAGTTTATGCAGGCATTCCAGTGTAAAAACTTCCTGCTGAGGAGAAATGGAAGAAATCAGAAATGGTTATATCCACAATCCAAAATAAAATTTTATTATGCTTTGTGAAATTACAGAATTTTATATCCTTGAATCTGAACTGTAAAAATTAATTACTTGCCTAAAAGTCCAGAGTCATACTGCTGGATTTCAGATACTTATCTGAAACTACTGCATGTGTCTGCTTGGCAAATGCTCCTTCTATAGAGAAACAGAATCTTCTTAAGAGCAATTCATCCCATCCTGAGGCCTGGAGGACACTGGCTCTCCCCACTGGCTGCTCCTTAGAGAATAGATCCATGCTTTTCTACTTGTTGGATAAAGTCTGCACCTCAATATTACTTGGGGTAATATTTTTTCAGAGTTCACATATTAATCCCAGATACAAAGACATTGGCTGTGAAACTGGAAGTATTCATCTGATAAAGGCAAAGTTTGTTCTTTTCAAGCCTTGATGTAAAAGTTACTCAAATAGCTCACAGAGATCTAGTCTTAAAATCATATATTTTTTAATGTAAATGGAGTCATTGGAGCATCTTGTAAAGGTGTGGGGGAAACTAATAAGACTGGTAACCTTTCAAATAAAGCATTTAGCTTTATCTGTTTGGCTTGGTTGGTGGTATGGACAGCTGATAATCAGTGATTATCAACCCCTGTGTGATTACAGCTCATCAGTGTTTGAAAGGGATGTGATGGCACCACTGAGGAGCAGCAAAGCTGGATCCCTATCTGGCAGAATCCTGCTCATCATGGCACAGCAAGAGGAGCTGCATCCCTTGGAGGAAAGCTGGGAGCAGCACTGTGCTCCAGTTCATGCCTATGTTAAGTCTGGAGGAAGGACAGCAGAAACTGCTTTGGAGATGTTAATGAGACAGTTAAATAGGATGGGGCATAAATTATCAGTCTGCTTAAAAGATCTTGTTTCTGGTGTGTAGAGGAAGATTAATGATCAAAGGGGGCTCAGTGAGAGCAATGTGCCTGGATTAGCTGCAGCTGGGTGAATGTGCAAAAGGAAACCTGTGGTAGCCAAAGAGCAGAAATGAGATGAAGACAGGGAGGGTTTTACCTCTGTGCACAGCCAAGGCAGTGGAAATAGTTTGAGAAGAGTTTGAGAGAGTTTTGTTATAAAAAGAACATCTATAGGAAGAAGAATTTCCCTCCTGGCTAAAATTAAAAGGTAACAAGCTAAGTAACAACCAGCTGAGTACAGCTCTGTGTCAGAGGCAGGATGGAAAGAACAATCAGATCAATGTTAGATCATAAGTTTAGCTGGGCTCATTATGAAAAATGAATGATAATCAGCCTGAGGATAAAACCTCAGTAAAGCATACTTCTTAACACCATATCCAGCTTTCCTGGTGCACAGCTGAGAAGCTGCTTTCACTCCCTCTTTCCCAGGACAGTCACATGGAATAACTAGCCAGTAAATACCACATCAAATGGGCAGTAGCATAAGTTGCTCTTCATGATAGAACTGCATTTTCACTCTCCTCAGACTTAAGGCAACTAGTGCAGAAATCTATTTCTGCTGACAGCATATGGCTACTTGAAATAAACCACAAAGGCAGAGAGATCAGCTCTGGAAAACTAATGATGAACAGAGACAAGGGAACAGAAGGACTTTGGTAAGTAAACCTTGCTACCTGCTTCCTTTGGTGTGCCTGCTCAGTAAATTTCTGCTCAGCTGCTTTACTCTGAAAGTACCAAGGTTGCAGACACTGAGTTTCAGGAGGCAAATTCCTAATGCACTCACTACTCTTCTCTTGAATGTGTTTAAAAGTGTCCCAATTTTGTAAATCCTAATTTTCTTAAACGTTTAACCAAATCAACAATCTCTCATGGTGATAATCTCCCTGTACCTCTCCCTGTACCAAACCTATTAGAAAGGCTTGGAGTGTCCATTATAAATCTGTCCTGGAGCAGGACACATAAACATGTTATAATATCCTTTTATCCAACACATCAGTAGTTAGAGTACTCACAGAGGTTTGAGATTTGACTCCTTCTTCTGCCTAAAGGGAGCACAGAATCAGAACTCTAAATCTGAGGCAAAGAGCTTAAGCACCTGGTGTTGCTCACAAAAGCACTGTGGAGTAGCTCCCTTTCTGGAGTTAATTGAACCAGTTTCACTTTTATTTAAATAGTGATAAATTCTTTAGGTTAAAAGAGAGTGAGTGTGATTGTTTTGCTTAATGGTAAATCTCCTCTTGGGACAAAGAAGGGACAACCTTTCCATCCTTTGTTTCACTGAGCACCTAAGGGAGAAAATATAAATTAATGAAGCGTGGGGAGCAGGTGGAGGGTGTTCTGAGTAGTCACTGAGTTCACATCATGTTTTTCAAACTTTATCTCCAGAAGTCCAACTTCAATATGAGGTGCACATCACTTCCAAAGCTGCTCTCAGTATTTCATGGAACAAAAACCCCTTTTTGCAGATTGAGGCAAGATGTGGATTTAGATCAATTGAAGTAGGGCAAGGGCACTAATCTTCAGATTCTGCCATGTGACTGTGAATAGTTTATTCACTGGATTTTTGAATGAAAGGCATCACTGTGACTGCTCCAGCTGTCCTTTTTAAGGAGCCTGGATACAGAAAATGCAGTTTGAAGTGCTTATGTTTCCCTTGTGTTTTCTCCATTAAAACCTCTTTGCTAACACTGGAAGAGGAATTGCTAATTTTTGTGTCCTCCCTGGGTTAGATATTATTTAGATCTTCAGCTAATGACCTGTTAAAGCAAAAAACTGTACACAGGATACAAAGGACACAGTGACTAAAGTGTCTGGACCCACTCCTGTTATTTCTGGGGCATCATGCATAAAATAGGAGCAAAAGAAGGAATTTGCAACTTGTGATTTTGAGGGCTCTCATCCTGAAATCAGTACAGCATGTGCAAGCAGAGCATGTTGCTGGGAATTTTATGTAATTTATGTCCAACAAAATCCTGGAATGTGTAGGTAGCTGGAAGGTCACACCTGGTGTGTTCAGCCCAACCCAGCACTCTGAACACTGGGAAAGGTCAAATCAGTGTTGCTTTTAGCTGAGTCTGCAGAAGGTTCCTGGCATTGCTGCAGTTGCTCTGATACACGTGTGTAAATAGACACACTGCACCTGCAGCACAAAGGTTACAGCACTTGCAGTCTGCATGTGCAAAAGAAAGGGATCAGAGACGGTTTTGTTATCTTGAGCTCCTGCAGGAGGAAGGAATTAGCTATTGGAAAATTCAGCTGGATGATGCTAGCAACAGCTTCTTGTTAATCAAGTGTTAGGCACACCTTAGCCATCAAAATGGATCCAATGTGACTAATGGTGGGTGAATCATCTGCAGGAGACAATTTTGAAGGGGAAAAATGAAAAGGCAAACAAGAAGCCATGTGTGGTCCAAGAGTCATTCTGGAGTAATTTCTGCTGCTGCAGTGTAACCTGCTGCATCCCCACACCACAATGTCAGTGGTAAATATGCTTTTATCCATCTCTTCTGCTGCAGGCTCAAATCCACAAGACATGCAGGAGAAAAATGACAAAACTAATTAGCCAGACCTACTAAAGAAACATTCCACTTGAAAATAAAGTTTGCTCTTTATAATGTTTAATAGCAGCTAGAAAATGAATCCACTTAAAGTTCAAGCACTAAAGTTAGCTGTGTTCAAGTTTGTGCGTTTCACTGAGTTTCTAATTTTTGCAGAAACAAAGTTGCATGACTTTTTTTTTTTTTTTCCCTTTCTCCCTAGCAGGAAATGAGTTTTATCTCTACCTTTGGGCATACAATTGATTTCTCACTATACTGGTGCCTATCACCCTGTGCTAATTGGCACCCTAAGGAGTCAGATTAGAGAGGGGGGAGGTTTATTTGCCATGCCTGGGAGCAGTTTCCCCAGAACCAGAGCAGACCCTGCTGCCAGGGCAGGCTGTGCACAATGCCTGTGCTCAAACCTGTGTTGAAGTGCTACAAGGTGGGTCCTCAGGGATTCAGAATATTAATTTGCCCTGCCCTAAATTGACTCCAATCTGTTTCAAGGTATTATTGATCTGAATGTTAAAGTCATTAGCCTCAGCATTTAGCTGAGGATGTGAAGAGGTACACTGAAGTTAACATCACCTGGTCAAAGATACATGTGAGACACAAACTCCTGCTGGAGTTCCCATTAATTGATCCAAGAAAAGATAATATCTCTGCATTGGTTCCCACACGTCACACTTGTTCTATATACAGCCATGTCTCCATGGTAAGCTGCTTTATTTTTTTTTTTTTTTTTTTACCAAGTCAGTAGCAAGCTAATGGGAAACCAGGAAGGTGAGAAGTTTTGAAGAGAAGCTATTTTAAAGAGAAGCTAGAAATTTTTATATGAGAGGGCAACAGGAAATAATTGGATATAGTTTATCTTCTCCTCTAGGCTTTGGGCTGACAAGCAGGCATACACAATTGCTCATGGAAATGTGTTTTGAAGTAATGAGTAGCAATGTGTCCTGAGCACCTGCAGTTCTTGGATATTCTGGGCACAAGGACAGTGTGGTTTGGGGCTCAGAAATTCCAATTAGCCCAAGAAAAGCTGAGGGACAGCCCCATTCATTTGAAATCATGGGGTAGGATAGAACTGTTAAAATTAACAATTGAAAGGTGAGAATAATTGGCTCTGTGAGCTGGGACTTGTCCAGAGCCCGTAAAATTTGGAAATTCTTTTAAGCCCTACAGCATGAGATTTAGCATCCTTTCTTAATATTTTGACAGGGTGAATTATTTTAATTAAAAAATTTAATAATCAATAAAAATAACTGTGGATGCTGCTGATATCTATGTAGATGCTCTGTCCCATTTAAAATTCTGCAATTTTTTGGCCTCATTCCCATCCTATAGAAATTAATTACAGTTTAATCACATGGGTGAATTAAAAATGACATTCCTTTGATCTGCCTTTCATTCTTCACCTCTTAATTTCTTTGAACAACTATCTGGACACATGAGAAAGGAAGAATCTTCTCCAGAGCATTCATTATCCTATATTATTTTACCACATCCCGTCCCAGCCATCTGCTTTCTGAAATACAAAATTGCAGCCTTTCAGGGGTTAGAATTTAGAGTAGTCTGCAATGCCCTTGAAAAAAAAATGGAACACTGGCATCTGACATGGAAAATCTTCTTCCCATGAACAGCAACTGCTGTTAGATTCAGCCCTGAGCTCCTGCATGTATTTGCATGCTGCTCCACTTCAATCTTCATGAGTCTCACTTGTCTGGGGCACTTGGAAGGGATGTAGGTGCTGGGTGACAGCAGCACTGAGGCTGAGCCTGTCTCTGATTTTATGTTGGCTCTCATTGCCTCATCTGCTCATTGCAGCTTGCTGTACCTCAGCCTTCTCCAGGAGCAGAAATGTGTGTCCTGGTTATTTGTTTTTGTGTGTAGGGATCTTCTCTGACACAAACTTCCACTCCAGAGCAGTGCCCACACCAAAATCAACCAAAAATCTTAAGCAGAGCAGATGATTTAACTGATTCTCTCCTTCCTGGCTCAGCTCACACGTGACTGATAAAATCCTAACAAAAACCTGTGTCACAGGAATACTTTTAAAGCAGGGGTTTAATCCTTAATCACTTCATTCACACACACATGGAAGTTCTCAAGGCCAGAGATTGAGCTGTGAGCACCCTGGTCCATTAAAGGTGTCCCTGCCCATGTCAGGGGATCTGAACAAGGTTCTCTTTGATGTCCCTTCAAACCCAAACCACTCTGTGATTCTGAGTCTATTATTCAAGCTCTATTTCATAGGTGAAGGTTGGAAACTATGTGAGTGTATTGCCAATAAAAAGATTCTGCTCTGGGCTGGAGTATTGAGCTGTCACCAGCTGATTTGGGACTGTGAGTGGAGTTACTGTGGCCCTGCAGCTGTGGGATCCAGAGCACCAGGGATGTGCTTTCCTTTGAAATACTGTGGGTCTGGGCTGTGCCTGCTGAAGGATCAAGAACATGAGAAGGAGACTGTGGCTGCTTCCCAAAAAAGGGAGAGCTCTTCCACACTCTTCCCAGCTGTCATGTTAGATGGAGAGCTGTGCTACAGCCCTCAATTATGGAGCTGTGAAGAATAGGATGTGCAAATACTCTAAGACAATTGGGAGTCTGAGACCTTGCTTAATAAAATTAGAGTAGAGATAACTGCCTATAAATATACTGGGAAGAAAAGAAAGGTAGCACCACAGAGGGAACTGAGGTAGTTAAGCCAAGTAATAATGCATATTAGTAAATAAATGTTGGAAGTTAGAAGGATTCTTTTTTTTTAACAGTGAAAGAACACAGAGGTATCTCTCTGAAATGATCCAGAAGAGCATAGTAAGGAAGAAATTAAATCCTGCAGGGGACAAAAATTGACAAATTTATCTTCTCTGTCCTTCTGTTTGTTAAAAAAAACCAAACACCAAACCAATCTGCTTCTATGTGACTGAAACTTGAAAAGCTAGGACAGGGATAATGAGGAGGGGGCAGGAATGCTTGAAAATTATTTCAGGAGTAAAAATAAAGAGCTATAGATTAAAAAAAAAAAAAAAAAAGGAAGGAAGTTTGAAATTTGTTTCTTTGGTTGCATGAGCTGCCCTCACAGCAGTGAACAGAAAGGAAAAGCTCAGCACCTGAGACTGGAAAATGCAGGAGAAACACAGCAAATGGCAAGTCCTGACAGGAGGTGCTTGCGTGGTTCTGTGCAGAGGGCAGGAGGAAAAGTCACATTGCCCAGAGCAGAGCAGCTGATGCCATCGGTGTTTGCACCTCACCTCATTAACACCTGCAGCTCCTGGCCAGGTGCTGCCTTGGTTCAGGGCTGGAGAGAAGGGCTGGATGCAGCCCTGCCACCACAGTGCTATTTTTATCCACAAACAGATTTCTGAATTAGAAAGAACTTCAGCTGGAAAAGGTATCACATCCCTTTGATTTCAGGAAACACTCACAGCAGCTCTCCTGATTCAGGTGCAACAAGCAGCCCTGATGTTTTATTCTCCCAAACTCCTGCATGTTGTTCAAAATGCAAAAAAATATTACAAAAGACACCAAAACTACTGTATAGTTTCATTTGTTTTTGTTGTTGTTGTTGTTGTTTGTTTTGTTTTGGGTTTTTTTGGTTTTGTTTTGGTTTTTTTTTGGTTTTTTTTTTTTTGCTTTTCCAGAGGAATTAATCACTTACAGCTCCAACTTCAGATCATAGACTCTCAGTTTCTCAAATATCAAGTCTGCCACATATACAGAAAGCAGAATAGTTCTGCTCCACATAAGAGAAAGAAGAAAAAAAAAACAAAACCCAACACACCTAATGCCATTTTTCCAGATCTAACTCAGGCTGACAATCACCATGGTCATTTATATGTTTTACCAGAATCTCATTATTGCAAAATGCAGTTACCTCAAAACAAAATTTTATTCAGCTGCCATCCCCATCGTTCTGATTTCAGAAGAAGAAACAAACCCAATCCAAGCTCCAAAATGATGCACATAAACAAAATGCTCTGACGTGAGCCAGCACCTGCAGCAGGACGAGCTCACCTAATGCTGCCAGTGATGCTGTGGGTGTAGATGAATATGTATGCACATGTTTGGGATCTTAGTCCTTCCCACCACTTAACATAATCTAGATTGTGGTGGAGCTTCTCCTATAAACACTCTGCCTCCTGAGGCACGTATTTTTATTTTTAAGAGACGCCACCCAGAAGAGCAAGCTTGCTGAATCTGGTAAGTTATTTGAACTAGGAAAGGATGAAAATAGAGAGAAGCAGATTTAGAAAGGGAAAAGTTATTTTGCATTTGAATAGGATAAAGGAATAAAGTAAGGGTTGGAAATAGATGTTGCAGATCAATATTGTTCTCTGTGCAAGGAGACATCTCAAATCTCCAAGCTGTCTGTCAGTCTTGACGTTAGCTCATTATTGTGCAAAATTTTGGTTATTGTCTTCCTGTAATTGAAATGCATTCAAGACTCCTCTTTGAGTGAGGTGTCAAGATCAGCTGTCAAAAGCTGACAAAAAGGAGGTGAAATACCACATAATCTGTAACTTCATTACTCTATAGTCTTCCCCATGATGATGGCATTGTTTTCTAACCATCCTATTGTTTTAGTTGTCTAGTTGAGACAAAGATAGCAGTGTAACATATTTACTGATAAATAAAGGTTGTATGAAGCTTCCAAAATATTATTTCTTTTGTACTGCATGTGAAAATTGAGATGTTAGTCTGTGAGCTTTCCTTGAGGACCTTGGTATATTAGTATCCATAATGAGGCATGATGTAATAAAGCCTTGTTGAAACAAATTATTCAAACAAAATGAAAAGAGTAATTTGTTTGTTTATTTGCTGATTCCCTGCCTGACTTTCCAGCTCAGTGGCTTGTGTAAAGTTGTCCTGTAAGTTATGGGTTTGTACACAGTTGTATTATGCTAATCATAGAAATAGAATTAGACTTTCTAATATGAGACTATTCAGATTTGTTTGGCGTTTGTTTTCCCTCTTCCTGGGAAAATTATCTGTATGTCTGCTGCTTCTGGAGTAGCAGAAGTTATTCCAGAGAGTAGCTGGAAGAGAATTACTGCAGTGGTAGATAGTTGTAGTGAAAAGCTAAGGGAGGAATAATGATACAGTCTGTGGAACTGTAGGTTGTTTGTCTTGGTTGTTGAGATTTTTTAGGGTGTTTCTGTATGGCTCATTTGATTTTCCCGAAGTGATGCTGGGACATCCCCAGCACAATCATTTCCAGAGGGAACAGAATGTGGGCTGTACTCAGGTGCAGGTTGGTTGTGTCAGCAATGCTCACAGAGGAACAGGATGTGGGCAGAGGGATGGGTGGCATCCAAAACACACCATTAAAATGTTTTTTATTGTGGAGGGGTGTCCCACAGCAGAAACACGACCAACTCAGCTCCCAGGGAAACCATCTGCTCACCTTCCCCCGCAGCAGAATGACTAAACTTTACATCCTGTTTGACTCACCTCAAGTCTCTGTGGAACTTTTGCATACCCTTTGTCTGGCTTGGCTGGAGGTTCACTTACTCTGGGTGAGCTCCTTGCTGCTGTGAGCTCAGGTAACTTTTTCCACAGGCTCTTCAATGTGCATAGCTCTTGTTTGTTGGACTTGGCTCTCACCTTTCCAGTCAAAGGCAGAGTCAAGGAGAACTTGCTGGAGAGTCTGTGGTGGTTTAAACACAGTGAAATGTGTGTGAAAGGAGACACTTGAAAGCATGTTTGAACTGATGAATGTTTTGAATGCTTAGTGATGTTACACTCCACAGAAACTGCCAGAGATGAAGGGGTGTGGTAGGATCTACTGAAGGAAGGGAGAAGGTTGTGGGTGCCCTGCTGGGTGTTTGGGATGTCCAATGCTGAGCTGGGATGCTCCAGCAGTTCTAATCCTGCCTTGCTCCTTTTAACTGTCCCCTGGAGATCAGACTTTCCCTGATAAGGTATTCTTTAGCCCTGCCACTTCTCCTGCTGATATTTATTTACAGTATCATTAAGTATTAATTTCCATAGTTAGTTTGATTGGGGACTGCTCATCTCTGATAGAAGATTGTATTAAAGCTCATACAATCCCTGCCTGGCTTATTTGTTTGCAGGATAATTCTCCAGTCAAGTTAACTTAATAAGACATCTCCTAATATTCTGCTCCTCCTGTGTTTCTGGGATCCTGGTGGAAGGCTCTGCTGGGAAACTCAGCCAGCCTGTAGGAAAAGAGACTGCTTCAAGCCCCAAAATTTTGAACTTCTTTCAGACCCTCTGCCATTTCCCTGTAACACTGAAATCAGTGGAATGAACTCTGGCATTGAAAAGGTCCAGGTGCTTCCTAGGGATGGGATCTAAACTAAGCACTTGGATAATTCGTTTTATTGTTGTTTTTTGTTTTTGTTTTTTTTTTTTTTTTTTATTCAGGGTATGCACTAGATAAGACTTAGGGGATGAAATCTTGCATCTGAAGACTATTTATTGACTCTGGTAGTGGCAAATACTATCATTTCTCAGGCCCCTCGCTTGGGTTTGATTGTTCTGCTGTCTGAGTTACTCATGCAGAGCTGGATATGACACAGGAGCCCTGGTCTTCTTTGGAATAACAGCTGGAGGCCAACAGGGAAGCCTGGTGCATCTTCAGTGGCATCAGACATCTTCATGCAGGCAGCTCCATCCTGCCATGGGTCAGAGCCCCCCTGATGTAAAAGCACTCCCTCTTTTGCCATAGAAGAATCTTCTATTAAAGCAAGTTCTATTTAAATGTGATAGCTGGTATTTTAGATTTCATACACTGTGAAGAACAGTGCTTCTGATCTCCATTGCTGTGGGGACTAACAACCAACACAGCTCTTCTGGAAAAACAAAAATTTATTAAGATGTGAGGTTTTAATGCTCTGATAGGAGTCAAATGTGTTGTGTTCCAGTACTAAAAGGGGCTTACAAAAAGGAGGGAGGATGACTTTTTACAGAGAGAGGTAGTGATATGGCAAGGGAGGCTGGTTATAAACTAGGAGAAACTGAGGGTAGGTGTTAGGAGAAAGTTCTTTACTGTGAGGATGACAGTGCAGTGGCTCAGGGTGCCCAGAGAAGCTGTGGATTCCCCATCCCTGGAAGTGTTCAGGGCCAGGATGGATGGGACCCCCAGCAGCCTGATCTGGTGAGTGTCATCCCTGTCCCTGGCAGGGGTTTGGAACTAGATTATCCTTAAGGTTCCTTCCAGCCCAAGCCATTCTGTGATGTTTATGTGTTATTTGACATTTCTGTGCTTGCCTTTTCTATTTAAAATATCAAGCAACTATATAATCAGAAGAATGTGTAAAATTCCTTTCTTATCTAAAGTTTCAGAAAAGAAAAAAAAAAAAAAAACAAATCCAAACATATGGAAAATAATATGAATAAAGTAGGGGAAGCAGCTGAAACCCTATGGGGTCCCAGGCATGACACTTTCAGATGCTTTCTTGCATAAGCATCTTGTAATGCAAGGTTGGGCTGTGTTGTCATGGAGACTTTGAGATTACCTCATCACTTTGCTAGAAAAGACAAATTTCAGAGTGGCTGTCATTGTACTAATTCAGTCACGAGACCTGACTTCCCAGTGGTTTTATGCCTTGTTTACAGTAAATCTGGTTTATGTCATTGCAGGCATAAGAGTGGTTGCATGTTCCTTTATGATTCGTCTTCATGTGAATTCACAGTGCACAGCACAATAAATTAGTGTGAAGAGGGATTTATGGCCAGGCTGAGAAAAGCCTGCAGAAAGAGTTCAGTGTGAGGAAGGGAGAAATTTGCACTGCCATCATCAGAAACCTGGTGGACTGTTTGCTCTGTCAGGTGGCACTGACTGCCCAGAGCCTGGGGAAAAATCATCCAGACACTGCATATGTGATGTCTAAGCTAACACCTGGATAGCATCATTATATCTCTCTGTGGTGATTCCAGGTTCAGTGCTGTGACCAAAGGATCTCCAGCTGACACTGGAAATTATGAATTTGAATGCATTCTGTTGCAAAGTGGTTTGTGTGTATTGGGCTTTTTCTGCTGTCTGCCTACCTCTTCTTCAGCTGGGATTTGCCCTGCAGTTAAGCAGCAGAATGGATTTTACTCCTGGTGTGTGCAGGGTTGGCCTCGAGCAGCTGCCCACCTAAAAGGGTTTGGGAGAAAATCAACCTCTGACTGCCACAAGCAGCATGATTTTTCCTCTGACTTTCCACTTTTCAACTCTCCTCACCTCAAGGTTGCTGTAACATCCACCCCAACCCTCATTTTTTAGGAATTCATCAATCCTTCCTCGATTCATCCATGGCTTTCCCTGCTCCAGCTTCAGAGCACCTCAAACCTCCAGGGTGCTCTTGCTTTTTTTTCTCTCTCTCTTTCTTTCTATTTTGTCTGTCATCTCCCTTCTGCAGGAAACCATGGAGGTTATCAGATGCTGCTGGTATTAGACAGTTATGAAGAATTTCAGGGATGCCAGTCTCTATCTGTGCCCTTCCCTGGGAAGTACGAGTAGGTGGAGGTGACAAATGACATGAAGCCCTCACAAAGCTATTTCAGACAGACAATGTGGGAAGAAATGGACCTCTGGTTGTCTGGGTTGTTGTGTCCTGTCTGCTGTCCCTCAGATTTATTTAACCTTTGTAGGATACAATGATTATGTGAAATCTATTTCAGGCTGATGTCCTGAAAGGGACTGTTTGTCCCTATGACTGCTTTTTTTTTTTTTTTTTTTTTGTCCTGTCGAGGGTTGCTTTGTTGTTGTTGTTTCTTTGTTTCCTTTTTTCCTGTCCTCAGCTAGAGGCAAATCAAAGGATGTTTCTGGGCTGCTGTAAATGGTCAAATAGTCAGTGCACATCCTCATCTCATTTTTCCAAGTGAAATTATCTCAGGCCTGGTATAAGACACCCCTATTCTCCTTTTTCATGGAGCAAGGGGACTACACTTTTTAAATCTACTTGATAAAAAATATCTTTGCTTTTCTCAATTATGTTTTTTTTCTACATTAAAAGATCGGGAGGGAAAAAAAAAAAGCCCAAACTGACTGTAGAGAGTCCAAAGGTTCTCCAATGGTCAAAGACTCTTCCCTTCCTTTTTTGCCTTCTAGTCTTCCCTTTCAAGCATTTCCCCAGATTTTTAATCCCCTTTTGGATTTTTCCAGCACCCCAAACACACCATGATGAGAGAGGGAAGCTGGGTTCTTTGTGGGTTGGTTGTGATTGCTGAGGTTAGAACAACACACAAATTTTCCTGTCCAGGGCAAATTTTGCTTGCTAATGAGATGATTAACTTTTTTTAATCTCCCTGTGGTTCCTTCTTAGCTTCACCTCATGGTGCTGGATGCATTGGCAATGTTGAGGAAACAATATAAGGATCTAGGAAGACTCTGCCATTCTTGAATCTCAACTTGAGAATCCCCCAGGAACTGACAAACTTCTATTAAGTCTTCTGGGATCTGCTGCTGGTATTCCCACATGTAGTTTCCCACTATGAAATGGCACCAGATTCCTAGAGGAGGTCACCTCCTTGGGAAGGAGAGCCAGGTCTAAACTGCCTCCCTGATTGCTTCTGCAGATCACCTTTCTTCTCCCAGCTTGAGTCAGCAGATACCTGCCAATTTACATTCCCTGGGAATAGATCCCAGAGAATGCCATGCTCTGCTGAACAGCCTCATCCTGTTCACCTTTACATCAGTGTTCAGCTTCAAGAAATACAATGAGGTGGGGAGGGGAGTATTTGATATCTGTCCTGACTTGCAAGTGTGTTGTGCTCTGAGGTAGTGAGAACTACAGAGAATGGATCCTCACATTTCTTCTGAAGAGTAACCAAAGAGCACCCCAAGTACTGTGTGTTCTCTCAGTAGTAAGATGCAAAAGCTTTTATGCCTTTTTTGTTGTTGTTGTTGTTGTTGTTTTTGGTGGTATATGCAGGGATTTTCCAGCAAAAAGTGTTTCAGTTGCTGCTTTGCTATTACATGTCTAAACTGGTTCCAAAGCCAAACAGGAATACAGCAACAAGAGAAACCATAATGACTGGTAATGGTCTCACTGCAAGATATTGTTGAAAAAAGTATTCTGATTTTAAATGCTTTGAATTTCAAATGCATTGCTGGTCCTTTGTCCCACTAAAATGCTTCTAGGTCTCAGGGAAGCTCAGCTGGGCTAAGTGCTTGATGGTTATTTTAAGCAATTTTCTGCATTTAGCAAGCTGCCATAAATCTTAGAAATAAGCATACACGTTTGTAAAATATGGACATGATGAAACAGACTGCAGCTTTTAAGAAGTGACAATAAAGCTGCCTCATGTAGCTATTTACCTGATCCTTGTTGGTCTTCAAATGCAGCACATTTAACCAAATTATTCTACTAATGCAAGGTGTACTTATGGAATAGGCAGAGATATTTCATAACCCCTAACACCATTCCTCTACAAGCAGAGATAAAACCTGCCTTCAAATGTATAAAATCCTGCAGCAATCTGTTTCTTTAAAAGACCTTTAAATCTCTTGTATGTAGTTATTGACTAGAATGTCCCAATTGCTTTTGCCTGCAAAGAGCTTGGAAAGAATGGATTAAATGATTTTGTTAATTGCCTGCCCTGCTTGGCTCAGATGGGTGCATATGTACCAGTTATATTTATTTGGCAGGTGTTCCTTTCCTCTCTCTCCTTTGGACTTGTTGTTCCCTGTTCTGTTACTCAATCAAGGCTTATAGAAAAAAAGGAATAAATAAAATAAATTAGTATGATGTTTGAGCACTCTGTACCAGCACAGCAATGTGGAAGGTACACAAGGAGCCCTGCACATCTGACCTCTCCTTCAGATGCTGCTGTACTCCTTGCTAGATAGGAAAGCTGAAGTGAAGAAATTAGGGCACAATGATTAAAGGATTATTTCACACTCAGAGATATCTAAACACAGAATTTAGATAACATGTAGGTCATCAGTACCTATGCAAAACTCATTAATCTGATGTATGCTGTACTTCAGAGAATGTCTCTTCTCATGAAGGAGACATTCTGTTGCCACATTTTTAATGCCTGGGTGTCATAGTATGTGACAGAGAAGTGGCTCAGCTTATATGAGCAAGGAAGCCTGGCCTGGGCTGGGAATCAGAGCTGTCTCTTGAGCAGTGAACAGAAAACTGCTACCAAGCAGATTGCTAGCCCTGACTTCATGTCACAGAATATGGCAACCACAGCTAAAGATACCAGCCAAAGATGCTTAGAAACCCACTGTGAGCAGATACAAGTCTCGTGGCTCTCTTTAGCCAACCCTGCAAACCAGTGAGTTACCAGAAATCTCAACCAGGAAACAAAACAAAACAAAACAAAACAAAACAAAAAAAAAAAAAAAAAAAAAAAAAAAAAACAAAAAAAACAAAAAAAAACAAAAAAAAACCCCAAAAAACCCAAAAAAACCCCACCCCCCAAAACAAAATAAAACAAAAATAAATAAATAAATAAATAAATAAATAAAGACAGGTTCAGGCAGGATTTGAGGACTTAACTTCAGACACAAAGATTATGATGAATGGATTGTGTGGATTTATCCCCAGATGAGCTCTGATTTTATTAGCCAGTGGTCTGAGAGTTCACTATAGAGCATATGTAAGAGCACAGTGTTGACTTCTGTCCTTTCCTTCTTTGTGTATTCCAGGGACAAACATTTATCTGTAATTTACTGTGACAGGTGCTGTGCTGCCATAGATGATGGCAGCCCCAGGAAAGTCTTAGAATTGCCTGTAAAATACCAGCTTACAGCTCCAGAGCCAGCTCTGCCAGCTCGTGTGGGCGAGGGTTTGACCTTCTGTTTTGAGATGCCATTCTGGATACCAGAACAGAGCACTTGGGCACTGTGATCATCCACAGCCTCTTCTGAGATGGAGAATAATCTTATACCCTTCTGTCCTTCAGCAAATGAAGCCAAGGGCCAGACACTCTGGCTTCTGTCACCTGAAATCCTGGGAAGATTGCCATAACACACTCTGTTTCATCTTCCTTTCTAGCAGTCAGCTTTACTGCTGCCTGACATAGCACACAAGACACTTCAAAGTCAGGCAGCTCTCAGGCAGTCACACTGGAGAAGTGGCAATGACATTGCTGTGGTCCCACTGATGCCCCTAACCTAATGATCAGTTTTTTAGGTGTCTGTGTAAGTAATTTTAAATACCTGATGCTATTATGAAACACCTACCTGCCAACCTCAATGGGACAACATAAGGCTTAATTAAATGTTCGCAGTGTATTCTGCCATGCTGAGAAGCAAGATACTGCAGAAGGCAAAATATTATTACAAATAAAAAAGTCTATCACAATCTGGGAAATGGACAAAAAAAACCCAACAGAGTCTAGTACAATCACTTTCTGTTGCACTCTGCAAGCACAGTGTAAATCAAAGGCAGATTCTTCATTGATGCAAGAAGCTGTCGCACACAAAGCAACAAAACTGAGATGTTAGGCTGATACAGGGATGGAAATTAGGAGTAATTCTGCCTTTTGTTTGTTTGTTTGTTTTTTGTTTTTGTTTTGGGGTTTTTTTTTTTGTGTGGTTTTTTTTTTGGTTCAAATGCTTACCTTGCTGTGCTCAAGATCTGAGTGACCCACTTATCCAATTAACCTCTCTCTCTAGCCAGGGCAGATAAATGAATTCTATTGCCACAGTACCCCTGGCTGGTTTGGGCTCTTTTCTTAGATCAATATGAGTTTTCACATAAGTTTTAACAAGAAAGGTTTAGGCTTTCAGTTGTATTTGTATATCTACACTGTACCTATCTAAATAGCCCATGTCTGGAAACATGGATTCAGTCAGCCAATATGCTGCAGAAGGATTTTGTGTAATGCATCTGAAGTGCCCCACTATGTAAAAATTTCTTCAAAAAAAGGTGGAATATAGCTCATGCTGAGACCCTGAATTTATCCTTATCTCAGCCACTGAGTCTGAAAAGGGCTTGCATAGAACTTGTCACCCAGGACATGAGGTGGATAACTGTATTCTGCTCAGATAGAGCTGGGTTTTTTCTGCCCATGGAGATCTTCAGTTGTTGTGCATCATATCAGCAAAATGCTCAGCTTGCTAAGGATGAGACCCAAGGATTCTGCTTGTTCATTCACTCCCCATGCTGTGACTAGTTTTGCATTTGATATCCTTCTCTGGGTAAAGTAACTGGCATTTATGTGTCACTAAGTGGTAGCCATAAAGAAAATCAGCTACTCTTGTCTCTGCTGTCACCAGAGGGGAGCAATTCTAAAGGCAAAAGAAGATAGTGTGAATCATAAGAGGAAAATAAAATTCCCATATCCTCTGCACAGTCTCCAGGCATCATTTGTACTCCAGCACAATCACAGCCAGTGGGAAAACTCTAGATATTATTACCACTCTTGTTTTTATTAGCAACAATCTGGAATTACAGCTGCAAGTAGTGTTATCTGTCAGTGCTATCTGAGAACAGATTACAGACATCATGATGGGACACTGGGGCAGATAAAGTGAGGATCATTTGACGCATATCTCATGTTCTCTTGCTGGGACAGGAAAGCTTGTTTTGATCTTTAATATCGTTCAGGTTCAGAAGCCAACAAGTTCATGTTGCTCAGAAGGCATTACATAAAACTTTTTCCTGTCCAACCAGGAGCTATGTAGTGTAAATTTTTTTGGAAAGTTACTGCAGAGCTAGCAGATGGCAGTGGAGAAGGTGAAAGTGATGCTGAAAGACTGGAGTTGTTACAAGCAGCAGTGGGAAGAGATAATGGCTAAAATAATGGGGTTAGTTTGGGGGAAATAGACTTGGACTAGTTGGTAGAGTCAGAAAAAACATTAAGATCTGTGTGATCAGTGATGTTGAGCTCCTGTTTGTCCTGCACAACCTTCCTGATGGAGACTTGCTTTTAATGAGGAAGCTTCCTGATGTTTACTGAAAACTGAGTTTATTGAATTAGTTCTGATTGGGTTTTATTAGAACTTCAAATCAAAACATCTGCCACTGTTGGCTCTACCAGTAGTGAAGAGTTTTATAGGACAATAAAGCTACAAAAGCAATTAATATATGCACTAATGCAGAAGCTGTAAATATTTTCAGTCCAGTCAAAGTATCTTAAATAGCACTTACAGCATTGCTCTTGGTGTTACTCCAAAAAGACAATCATAATTCATGTGAATAGGTGTTAAAAGCATCGGTGCTTCTAGAAGCATTTGGAATTATGATGATTTGTTCTTCTACCCTGGCTTAAATTTTCTGCTGTTTTCACTAATGTGTGTAGTCTTATTCAGAGTACCCAGCCAATAAAATAGGAAATCTTGCAGGTAAAAGGTAGGCTGGGGTGTTTCAATAGCTCAGCTCACTTTTTCCTGCTTCTTTTTCCTGTCTTCATGTCCTGGTTTGAAGGACAAGTGTCTGCCAATAAAGACAGAAGCTTCTTTTTGAAATGGAGAATGTAAACCCCCTTCCTCCAAATTATTATTATAATTCTGAAATTAAGGGGCTCTCAGGCAAAGATATGGGAATTAGGAATAACAGTTCTTTACTAGGAAAATTAAAATAGAAATACAGTATTACAAAGAACAATCCCAACCCTGACAGAGTCAGAATCCAGCCTGACACCCTGTCAGTCAGTCAGGGTGGTGGCAGCAGTCCCATTCAATGGTGGCTGCATCCTCCTGCAGTGGCAGATGTGGTTCAGCTGGAGCAGTGCTCCTGGAGAAGGTGCAGTTTTCCTCTGAAGGTCCAGGGATGAGGTGGAAAGGTCTGGCTTTCCTCTGGAATCCAGTGGAAAGAAGGTATCTTTCTGTCCAAAATCTCAATTTTTATCTTTGTAGGAAAGAATTGGCTCCTCCCCTGGCTGGAGCATCTCCCAGTGGGATGATGTAATTTTATCAGTCATGCAGTGGGACTGAACGGGCCAGCAGCAGATGATATCTTCCTGGAGGGAGGATGGTTGTGGAAAAGATAAAAAATTATTGCCCCAGCTGGTTTTAAAGATGGCCCATTAGCAGATAATATGTGCCACAGAGACAAGGGTCACTACCCCACCCGGCTCAACAGATGGTGACAGAATACACATTGCTGGCCACATCCTCTATTGCAACCCAGGACACTTTATTTCTCCAGGGGGAGGTGGGACTGGGGCTGGGGATGATTTGCTGTGGAAGCTGTGCCATGTCCTCACACAGCCCCCACCTCTGCTCAGCCAAACACCAGCCCCAGGCAGAGCCCAAATCAGGAGAGCTGCAGGTGCCTGCAGTTCTGTGCTTTCTGCCCCTCTGCCCTCACCTCCACTAACTTCCAGGATTGTTTTGGAGTGATAAAAAAAACAAGTGTGGAGAGAGTTGGGGAGAAGATGTAGATCAGGAGATGAACCTGCTGAGACAGAGATGGTGGGAGGAACTGGAATGGATGGACCTCAAAGTGATGGGAATAATGGACTGTCAGGGAGGTTTGCTCTAAAAAAACTGGGTGGGAAACACTTGACTAAGAGTTTCTTTTTCCCACTTGGGATGTAAAATATTCCAGTGGTGTACACCATGAGTTTTTACCAAACACAGATACATTTTTTTTGCGAGAAATGCGTAAATAGACTTATTTTTTTTTCTGATCTGAGGGTTTTTAGAAAGCAATCTTTTTTTGACAGATGTAGTAAACCAAATGTTTAAGCTCTTTGAGTCCTTCACTTCAAACATTTATTTCTAAATCTCTTTCCTCTTTATCTTTGTGTTCAATTCAGCCTGTTCACACACTAACTGAAGTATATTTTGTAAAGTGATGGACCTTATAAAAATGTGTTCCATGGTGTGTTGTGCATCCTGAATTTGGGATTTAACTGAAACAAACCATTTCAAGAAAAACTTGAGAGTTGTTCTTTAGAGTTCATTAGTAACAAAGATCAACTAGCAGAGATGAAGATAGACACATCGAAAAGGGACAGAAATCAATGAATGCTGAGATACCTGTGTTTGGGGGGGAGTTTCTTTTAGAAGCAGCTCTAATCAAGTGCCCTAATTTCAGAGTTGTCAATCTGAAGTGTTAAAAATTATCAGAGACAAATTATGCTGGGTTCTTTTTCTATCTATTTTTAGGGATTACATTTCCAAGATTTTTTTCTAATAGTAAGTATTAAATATGCTATATGTGAACAGAATTTTCACTTCAGATCTCTGTTTCTACAGTGGAGTATTTTAAGAAAAATGGCAAATCTTATCAGATTCTAAAAGAATATAGTTAAAATGTGATAGTAGTACTATGGTTTGTTTGAATTTTAAAAAAATTATTGCTAACTAAAGCTGAACTATATGTTTCATCCATGCCAGCTGTTAATGATGCAGAGGAATAGCTCTCAAAGATATATATTCATGTACAGCCACGTGCCCTGGAGAGCAGCTGTGTCACAGTAATGACCAACACACGTGCTGTGCCTGTGGTGAACTCAACCTGCATTTAAATGACAATAATGGCTACAGATTTATCATGGGAGAAAAGCAAGTCAGAAACTGAAAGCTTGGTTGAACATATGACTATGTGAACAAGTATGTGAATGAGGAAGACAGTCTTCTACACAGTTTGCCATTGTGATAAAAACATCAGTTCAGAACTTAATGAAAATAAAAATTAATAAGAAAAAAGCCACGTAAACAACAGTGTTTTTTTTGATAGCTAGACCTTCATGTGAGTTTGACATGGCTGTCTAATCTGTCCCAGACATCATTGTATATTAAATGTCTCAGAATGGAAGGTGTTTTCCACATTTCCACTACTGCTATGAAGATCTAGTGTATAATCAATATAAAGTAAAAGGAAAATAATCATGAATGACCGTGTTAATGAAAAAGATAGCTAGAATTATAGAGATTGCAGTTTTCCATTTATTTTGTGTTTTAAAACTACAATGTACCATGTGAAGCATTCTTCAGAGTTCTTTAGGAAAAAAAAATAATAGGAAAAAGAAAATTACCTGAGACTTGAATATGATTTTAGAGACTTAACTTCAGTCATTCTTAATTCAAACCTAGTCTCATTTTTTGAGTGAGAAAGAGGTTTTATTGTCTTATATCTGTGAGGCAGAAGAGTGTGGACATATCAGAAAGACCCCCAAAAACTCAGTCCCTTTGTCTTAAAAAAATTTTGAGAAGAAGTCATTATTGGAACCACAGCATTCCCCTGAACAACATTATTTTGCAAAGCTCAAAGACTAAGGAAAATGCTGACTAAATAGCTTTTTCAGAGCTAATCTGTCTCAGGAAGTTGTCTG
This sequence comes from Erithacus rubecula, assembly GCF_903797595.1. Classification (NCBI taxonomy): domain Eukaryota; kingdom Metazoa; phylum Chordata; class Aves; order Passeriformes; family Muscicapidae; genus Erithacus; species Erithacus rubecula. The sequence goes on from NC_136689.1 coordinate 142,308,635, forward strand.
GAATGTCTTTTCCCCATGGAGTTCCCTCAGAACAGTGTTTTTTGTGTTAGTTAACATATGTCTGCTTAGGATTGAACTTGGAGAAGCACCAAAAGGTCTCTTGGAGCAGGAAGAGCAGCAGTGGAGGAGAAAGGGAGAGAGGTACTGGCTGTCCATGCTGGCTTTACCTTGAAATAACTTTCCTGTGCAGCCCAGGATCTGACTATGGACAAAAGTAGTTTGTCTGGGAGAATTTTGGTTTTACCATTGCAGGCACAAGGAGGACACATTTTTCCATGTCTTTTCATAGAAACATAGAATGGTTTGGGTTGGAAGGGACCTTAAAGATCCCCTGCCATGGACAGGGGCACCTTCCACCAGGCCAGGCTCAAAGCCCTGTCCAGCCTGGCCTTGAGCTCTTCCAGGGAGTGTTCATGACTTCTCTGGACAACAATCTGCAGCCTTCTGATTCATTGCATTGTGTGCTAAAGAACTGCATTAGTTTCTATATTTATCAGAACTGAAAATGTGTTTTCTGCATTTTTAGGGCCTATGTGAAGGCATTCAGCTGTAGGTTTACCCTTAGTAAAGTAACTGGGAGTTTAACCACACCCTCAGTCTAACAGCTTCCATATGATATACTCTTTCACTCCAAAGAAATCTTTTGAAAGAACTCATATTTCTTGCACAATTTTTCATTGTGTTGCTATGGCAGGGGTTCTTTTACTACTGTATCTCAAAGATCTTGAGAAAGTTGGTTCTGGCTGCATCATGCTCAGTGCCTTGCTGCAGGCAATATCCTGTGATAGCCTGAAATTCATGAATCTGTCATGCACCAGCCTAACACATCCAAGAGTCATGGGAGTTCCAAGTCTGTGTGTGGGATAGAGAGCAGATCCAGCATGGGATTGTGTCATTATACTTGGTGTTGCAAGAACTCACACTAATACTGTACAGCTATCTTAGCACAAGGCTGTGTGAAAAGCAAAAACAGGTCTTGGAACTTTATTAAATAAATAAAAAAACCCCCTCTTTTCACAAATTTACTGAACATATTAGTCACCTTGCTGTAGAGCCTACTAATCTTTTATATTGTGATTGTAAAATCAGCTCCCTCCTTGAACCACAGCTAAAATCCTTCTCACAGGTGAAAAATCATAAGCTTTAACAATATGAAAAAAATTCATTTTGTATTGCCATCTGCTGCTGGGATGTGAAGAGGAAGGGGGTTGATGCTGTACAGCCTCTGCCTTTGTGTTTTAGTTAATCCTGCTGTGATAAAGTCCCACATCTGAAGTAGTGACTGTCAGCAGTTCCTCTGCAAAAATGCACATTGAAAAGCAGGTGAACAAAGGAAACACAAAGCCAGAAGAAAAATGGAAATGCAGAAATTTCGTTTGTAATATTGCATGTCAGGTTCATGAGAAAAATTAAACCTTCTCTGTTCTCATGCCCACTGCTGATTTTCTACCTTCTGGTGACTTACATGGGAAACAGTCCAGTACTGTGTGGAAAAATGGGAGTTTGCCTCCTTCCTGTGCATTGGCTTCTGTCTTGACCCCTGGCTTGTCACTCAGGCCCTCTTGCTGAGGAAGATGGTTAATTACATTTAACCAGAATGAGATTTCAACAGCAGATTTGTGTCACAGGCTTCTTTATCCAGCAAAATACAACCCTGTATATCCATGCTTAACCAGGATGCCATGAGATGCAAATGCCCAGCTGCTGCCAGAGGAGAGATATATGAAAAGTTCCTGTTATGGCACTTATCTCTCTCTTATATATATACATATAAATGCCCATTAATAAATGCCCATTAAAAAAGTGTATATTCTTCTTCCATAAAATCTGAACTGATTTCTGAGACTGTAATCTTTCTTTCTGACTGTTGTGAGATGCTTGGCACTGAGGTTTGAAAAGTCAGAAGCTTCATTCTTCTCAAGCAGATGGCATTTTGGTCATAGACAGGGTAAGATGTTGTGACAAAAAAGCTGAATTTTTATGCCATTACTTGAAGGTGCTGATCTATAGCCTTCCTGAAAACTGCCACACAAACTGAGAAGAAAAGATCATGAGCATTTATTTTAGAAAGCTCTTTGTATGAAACACCAGACTTGGCTGGCCCAGATGCAATCTTAAATAGGGTCAGTGCCATATCTCTTAGAAAATATTTGACCTACTTCAGTGAGAGTTTAAAGAATTCAGAGGTAGGAACACATTAAAGAAAAAGGGTTTTCCCTGCTGCACTGAGTGAAAGGGTCTAACGTCATGAAGCAGCTAAGAATAGATGATTGCATTGTTCCCACTGGTCTTATCTTGGAAACCACATATGCCTGAAGTGGGAGATCTGTGACCTTTGCTAAACTTTGTAATTCTCTCTTAAATGTAGCCTGATACCAGCTACTACTCTGTCATATTTGTTAATATTGCACTCAATTCCCATCAAAAAACTAAGTCTGGGTCAATGAAAAATATATTTTTAACAGATGACAGAATCCTTGTGTTAACTCTTGTAAAGGTTAAAAATGAGTCTTTGATAATCCAAGGACACTAAACTTTAAAAGTAAATGTGAATGTTTGGATAAGTGTTGGCTTTGCACTGTCTGCCAGGTTTGTGCCCAGCACTGCAGAAAGCAAGTCTAGGCTGGGAGATGGTACCTGCAGCAGGAGATACTTTTGCCTAAATGGAAAACATCTGAGCTTTTTGGGAGTGCTGTGCCTCCTCTGGGAAGCTGGGAGGAATCCCAAAGTGTTGCTTGTCCTCATGGATTTCAGCCTCATGGCAGAATATCTTCAGTTCCTTATGGTTTCTAGTGGTCATGGTGACTGTGGGATAAGGTCTGAAGTGTCTCCAACTGGAGCTCAGGCACAGCTGGGCACTCTGTGCCTAGAAAAGGAGATTCCAAATGACTGGCCCTTTTAAATCATATAGTGTGCTTCCTGGATAACATGAAACATGAAATAAAATAAAAATGAAATAGCAATACGTATTGTTAAATTGACACTAGAGTTGACTCAGGGTAGAATTCTCAACTGGAGGCTGTGACTTCAACATCTTTGTGCTGTGCTCTCTCTGCTCAAGAGACTGTTTCTACCTTAACCAGAAAAAACAAACCCAAACCCAAAAACTGAACGGTGTTATTTGTTTCTTTCACTGGAACATCTTTCTTAATTCATTTTAACCAGTTGGTGCCAGTTATTGTCCCTCTGTAAGGATTCTGAAAGGCAATAAATATCTGCCATGCAGACAGCCAACTCAGCCACAGCTGCTGATTTATTTTAAACAACTGCTTTGATTTTTTCCTTCAAGATTTACTCTGTAGTAGGAGGTGACACTGTTGTCTTGTGCCATTAATGTTCTCCTCTTCCAGTGACACAGCCTGTTAATTAGAGAAAGGAGATAAATTCAGAGATAGGTGGAAATCAATAGATCTTGATTTTAAAAGATTATTTTCTTTGTTTCAGGCTTAAGCACCTTTATTTCAGTACAAAAATAAAAAAGAAGTGTGTTTTTTATCATGTTTGATGGCCAGGTTTCAATACTACTAATGTTCCAGTAGTGTTTAAACCATCTGACCTCTCAATGCCTCTTGGCCATGTTATTTTTTAGATTCTTTTTCTGACTTAGAGATTTCTGCATGTTGCTTTACATTCTTTCACTTTTCATCACAGTGATTATTTTTCTAAAGCCGCCTGATATTTTTTCCTCTTTCCTCAGATTTTTGAGAAGTGCAGCAACAAATAATTTGATTTGACTCCAGTAGAAAACATTAAATTCTCCTGCAAGGGGCTTGAGGGTGTCTAGCTGTGTCAGAACCGAGGAATGTTGTTTACTGCTCAGTGATCCTTGAGGCCAAGGGAAGATCTGTCCCTTTATACCTGAGCACTCGTGTTGGGGCTGTGATGGGAGGAGGAAATACAGCAGCAGTGATCCAGAAATAATTGCTGCCCTGACTTATTCCTCCTTTTGGTTTGCCTCAGAGCCAGAATTGGTCAGGGCACAGAAAAGGGTGGTTGCAAGTGGGAGCAGCACAGAGAGAAGGATTCTTGAGCTACTGTGAAGACTTGGCTGTGTGGATGGTTTTCTTGGTGGACTGTGGCACATTTGACAAGTTTAGTGTGCACAAGGAGACTCCAGGCAGGCTGTGGGCAGCTGAAGGAGGCACAGCAATTCTTTGTTGGCTGATGCACACTGCAGACACCTTTAATGAGCTGGCAGCTCAGCATTAATATGCTCACCACAGTTGGCCAGGCACTCATCAATCAGGTAGGGAGGGCTCATCTCCATTGCTCCCTGGAACAGCCTGGCCCTGCTGCCCCCATCTTCTGATTGCCTGGGTTTTTAATTAGGGTCTCATACCTTTTTGGTGTCAATACTTCTTCCCTCTTGAATGCTAGCACTGCTAGCTAATTAGCTTCTGGTTCTCTGTCTTTGTTTTCAGCTTTCTGGTTGTGCATGGTTTTAATTCTTGGGTATTTTCACTATGAGGATGGACATACTCACTGCCACATCCCAACACTTTTCTTAGGAACACAGAACCAGGGTCATTCAGTTCTGCACCAAACTGGGTCTTGATTCACAAGTAGCTGATTCCTTCAGCCAAGGGCAATCAGAGCCATAGGAAGAAAAGGGAAAACTGGATACTTATATATTAGAATGGGTAAATTTCTAAAAAATCTTCTACTGGCCCTCCAAGCTGCAGCAGATTTTGGATAACTGAAAGAGAGTACTTTAGAGTAAATACTATTCTAAGGGTGGACAGGCACTCAAAGAGGTTGCCCAGAAAAGCTGCAGATTCCCTGTCCCTGGAAGTGTTCAATGTCAGACTGGATGAGGCTCTGAGCAACCTGCCTAGCAGAAAGTGTCCCTACCCATGGCAGGGGATTGGAACTGGATGCTCTTTAAAGTGCATTTTCACCCAAGCTATTCTAAGATTCTACGACTCTATAATTCTGTGATTTTACATTACAGTCTATATCTCTGTAGAGTTGGGATTTTCCAACACTATTGGATGTGGAGAAGATGTGGTCAGTGAACTATAATTTATTTTAACCTTTTGTGTGTGTACACTGCTTTACAGTCCATTCTTGCCACGATCAATTTGCTGATTTGTTAACAGACTGCTTTTAGGGTTGTGTCTGTATACCCTGTGATCCATTTGAGCTGGATCTGCTCACTCAGAGCTCTTTGAAATTGGACCTTACAGACTTGGGGATTGGTTTCCAGTTAAAAAGGTAATGTTCAACTTGCTCCTTTCACCTATGCCATCTGTCTCCTTGACAGCAATCTGAAATGCTCTTTGTGTTGCACTTGGAGTAAATACTATGGATCTGATAGCTGTGTGCATAAATCCCTGCTGCTTTGCTGACTTGGATTTATGCTTGGAGTTACTGTATTGATTGCCTGAGATGACATCTGATCTGTTCTTTGATATTACACTGTAAAAAACAAACAGAACTTGTCTCCAGCTGAAAGATGATCTCTGAATCTGTGCCTCCCTCCTCTTCCTCTCTGTGTTTTTGGTTCAACATGTATTAGATGGGAATAGGCTCATACTGTAATGTGTTAAGCAACCATACCAATGTGATGCCTGGTGAAAGAGCAGGTCCAATTGCACCCTTATCTTCTTTTTCATTTATTTATTTTTTTTTTAATTTACTTTCATTCTGATCTCTGGACTTGGATGTGAACAGCAGCTTAGTGCCTGATTCTTGGCTGTTCCTATGGTTATTTTAGTGTAGAAAGCTACCCCTAGTGTACATGAATTAAAGAGGAACAGGGTCCACAGTATTATATAACAGATTGGATTGGAAGAGACTTCAAAAGTCAGGTAATTCCACCCCCCTGCCATGGACAGGGATAACTTCCATACCCATGGTATGGAGATGGGAATTAGGGTTGCTACAGTGCTGTCAGAGTAGGACTCTTGGCTTCCAGAGAGCAGCCTGTACCAGCTCCAAAGCAGGAGCTCCAGTGCCAAGGAACACCATTTTCACAGAGGGAAACAGATGTCTCAATACCTGTAATAGTATTTCTGCATGTCAGAATTGGAAACCAAATTTTGTGCTTTTAAATGAGTCTGGTGAGTTGGCAAAGGGTTTAGAGCTGCCACATTGAGCTAAATTTCAAACTTTCTCATTGCTGCCCTGAGTCAACAAGACTAGGACTGGAGGATCCAGAGCTGTAAAATGGAAAGTGGAGTTTCTACATAACAGACTAGAGATGTGATGATTTAAAATACATTGAGACTGCACTGTTTTTCCAAAAAAGTGAGGAGGATGCACTTAAACATTGAAGTTCTTGCTGACTTTCCTGTTTATGCCCTGGTCTGACACCACACACATCTGAGGCTGTGTTAAGGAGCTCCCTGCAGGAGAGCAGGAACCTCTCTGCAGGCAGAGACCTTCTGTGAAACTAATCAAGGTGAGATAATTCACCTTTTGGGTAATTGAGGGTCTCACAGGTTCTGCTTGGGTACAGAGAGGCAGCTGGATATGCATAACACATACATACAAAGTATGGAGATGTGTCAAGGTAATTTGACCTTCCATTAATGAAATCCCTACATACTCCTGGAGGCAGAATGTAGACATCAACCAGGCCTTGGTGGAGCTGCCCTGAGACTGTTGAACAGAGTTTATGATCTCTCTGTTAGACCCTGTGATATTGAGATTTTTTTGTTTGTTTAGAACAGGACACAAGATAGTCAAAAACTGGACAAAAGCAGATTAAACCAGACTTTTCTAACAGGGAAGATACATTCTGAAAGGGGTGAAAAAGGCTATTCTATGTGGTGCACCCTGCAAAAGCATTCACAGATGGGATATTTTGATGAAGCAGCTGTCCTGTCCAAATGTAGCTGAAGCAGTTGGTTGGTTCCCACTGAGACCAGAGACACACTTGGCAGGATTCTAACAAAATGTTAATGTATTGTGAATGTATCTGCCAGCCAGCCATTTGAACTGTCACTGTTCCTTGCTACAGGCTGCAGCACAGCAAGGGCAGGGCCACGGGCACTGGATTTCAAGGCATTTGTCAGAGCTGTCGTCTTGGTGCTGTCTCAGAGCAGAATGCAGCCAGCAGCCAAGTTGTGTTCAAAGGGAACATCCAACTGCATTAGTGTCAGCCTCTTTGCAGGCTGGCTGTGCCTGCCCCTGGGTCATTCACTGTCTGAGGAGAAGGCTTGCACACAGGGGAGCAGGGGAACCTGATGATTCCTATTTATTTGTTTTTTTTTTTTTTTTTATATAAAGTTTTAAGCAACTTGTAAATCAGGAAGTTGTACTTTCAGAGCAGCAGTGAGAGCAGCACAGTGTCAGACAGGCTTCACTGGCTTGTGCTGTATAGCTATTAAAAGACTGGATCACAGCAGGAACTTGGGCATGGTGAACGGATGCATCTTGGAGGAGTGGAGGGGACTGTGCATCCCTAAAATAGGCACAGCATTTGATGCAGCTCTTCATGACACCCAAATTAGAATAGTGGTGGGTGTGTGCCTGACAGGTTGTCCCTGCTGAAGATGTTTCTGTACCACTGTCATCCACAAAGACTGAAAATAGGTAGAAAACCTGGAGATAATTGTGTTTTTAAGAAATGGCTGGAATGGCTTGAAGCCTAGGAGAAGACCACTCAGGTCAGGTGGTGCTGTGTGCTGCAGCCAGATTTGCTGGAACTTCCAAAGGGTGATTCCTCTGTTGAGATTTTACACAAGTCCACATAGATGTGTCTCCTGCTGAAGTCCATTGTGTACCCTAATCCATGCTCTATCCTACATGCTCTACAAGGAATTTCAACATTTAGTTGTGCTATGAACAGTTCCCACTGTTCCCAGGAATGAGGCTAACCTTGATGCATAAATCCATGCTCATTTTATCTGAGCTCTCTCAAGCAGCATTGATGCATGGCACTGTAGCATTTTTTGAGTGCTTACCAAGAAAGATTGTAATAATGATGCTGAGACCTGCTCAAACAGGTAAAGCAAGCATGTTTTGTTGCTATTATTGTGGATATTTCTTCAAAGGTAGGATATCTAGGGTGAAGTAAATGTGGGCAGAGCAGCAGAGGCTTTGCAAAGATTGAGCAGTTGAATTTTGATAGAATAATGGCTTACCTTTCCTAAAAATGAAACTTATGCATATGTATTAGGATTGAAGAATCCATTTGTTGGAAGTATAACCAGGAAATTGAAATTACTGAAATACTAAGGCTAACATATCTTCAGCAGTTACTAGTGCCAATATAACTAACCTCTCCTCTAATGAATGTTTGAATATAATTAAACAACAGCACAGTGTAAACTTAATGGTGAATTAATCATTGAGGAAACTTTCATTTCCTTGAAGGGCAAGAGCAGAGATAGGTAGAATAAGAAATATATAAGTCCTCTGAGGTTATGGGAGTGTATTAATCTGTATATTGCTTACCATACCTCCTTTTCTGAAACAACAGCACCAGAAGGTTGTTTTCATTCCCTAAACACAGTGAGCATCATTAAATACTTCAGTGCAATTCATAAAGAAGGTAGCTTTATCTTAATCATTCTGCATCTTCACAAAAAGTCCTTGCAGTGTCATAGGAATTGCCAGTACAATATGGAATGAAAACCAATAGGCACAAAACATAAACAGTTAGGTCATGCAGCTTCTGAGATAGAAGTAGTAATATAGGAAAAATAAAAGCCTATGCTTTCAATTTTAAAAGAGCCTAATAAGTTCCTTTTTGTGAGTTTGTTGCTGATGCACAGGAGACACCTCTCTGAAGGTTAAAATACTGTGACCTTCAGGGTGTCTATTCAGAAACATAAACATATATTTATTTTAAAATGAAACATGAATCTTCTTTGGCACAAAGTTGTCAAGTGAGCTGCACGTTTGGAATGGATTTTCAATTGAATGAGGTTGAGTTTACAATACAACAATGTTTATCAAGTGTGTGTTTCCATGAAAGGTCTTGTGTTTTTAATGAAGCAGATAGATAGGTATACACTCCCAGAAAGCTCCCTGTGGTGAGACAGAATGGGATGTCACGAGAATGATTCAGGATGGAAAAGAAAGGCAGGTTCAGATCTGTGGAAGTAAAAGTTTGGGGAAGAAGATAAAGAGGTGATGTAGGCAAAAGGAAGACCATAAAAATCATTAAAGAGTTTGGATGACAAATATTAAGCTTTGGGCAGGAGAGATTGTTCTTGCCTAAATGATTATTCCAAAGCTAATGAGTTGAGATTTAAAACCCCAGAAAGAAGCAAAGTCTGCAGTAGCTGCATTGATGGAGAACACCTGGACAAATGCTTAAGATGGAAGGTCCATGTTGCCAGATAATGCAAAATAATCAGAAAATTTCTGATTGCTTCAGACAATCATATGTCTCAGACACTTGGAAAGCTCTCTGAACATGGCTCAGACACTGGGAAAGTAACACAGAGGATATTCCACCATGGTTGTGGAAGAAAATGGATAAATAATAGACATTATTAGGGAAGGAAAGGCCATTAATACATGAATGTAAATGTCATGCACAGAAATACCTTTGATCCTAATCAATAACTATTTTAGCCAATTCCTGTCTGAGCTGCAATTCACATCTTAGATGGAGATGTCAAGTGATAATGAAAGAAGGTTGGAAAAAATAATTGCAAGGCACATTTTAATTTTTTTTCATGCAGTCTTGTTGAAATTTCTACTGAAAATTGTATTTTATTTCTCTGATCCTGCCACACAAGGCTGTAAATTAATCTGCCAGCCATGAATGAAAAATTTACCTCTTGTTAGATTTGGCTGCTGGACAGTCCCATGGAGATGTGACAGCAAAATTGGGCAAAGGCCAGTTCAGATTTTGGGAACTGGAAGGTTTGGGAGACAGAAACAAATGCTGAGGGATTGCTTGTCATCAAAGGAAAGCCCAAAGACGTTAAAGGGGTGAAAGGAGGGCAGATCCTGGAGGGACGTGACCAGTGGTGATGTCTACAAGAAAACACAGGAATTACAACACAAAACAGCTGAATGATGGCCCAGTGCAGTGGCTGAAGGAATTGTCACAAGAGGGAAATAAGACCCATTAACCAGCAAATGGACCCCTCAAGATGATTGTCAATGGCACCAGGAGGAGCCAGACCCCAAGGGCGCTGCTGCTTTGCTGAATAAAACAGTTTAGGCATCGATCTCCAGCCCACAGGTCAAATGCCAAGGGGTTGCTCCTCCTTCCCTCAGCTCACACTGCCTTCAGGGAATGGTCCCTGGCAAGTTCTTGTCCTAAACCTGCCTGTAAAGCTGCTAATTGGCATTCTAAATACACCACAGCAAGCTTGTGCTAACAATTAAAACCGAAGAATTGCAGTTAACATTTAAGTCCATATTTTTATGTGCTAACACATCTCACCCAATGAAACAGGACATTGAGGACATTAAAAATGCAAAACAGGCTGTGCCATCAAAGTTTGAATGTAGGAAGAAGGGCTCATATATTCAAAGATGGGGGTTAAGAGCATGTTCCTGCTGTATCTGGGAGACAGGCATGAATACAACACACATTGAATTAGGAGAAGAGAATTAGGCTGAAAACGAGCCAGTCAGAAACCCTGGAGTGATGGGGTCAAGAGGGCAAGCCAAAGAGATAGAGATCAAGGACAGGGGAGACAGCTCTGAGTCAGCAGCACTGGAAGGAAATCAAGTGAATTTCTCTCTTATGGCCCAGGGTCCTTTTATATCATTTCTCTGCAGTGCTAGCAGCAGCAGTATTTGCTGTAGCAGATGTGGATTTAATTAATGTGCAGCATATTTCTTTCTCTGGGTCACTCTGAAACTTCAAATGGAGGGCAAGAGTGTGTATGGGGAATTGCTTGCAAGTTCAGAGGGGGTAGGGGGAGACTGTAGGGTCAGTCCTGGACGCTGTGGAGTGAAGGAAGCAGAGATTGGTACCTCTCACCCTCATCTCTCTGCTGAGGTCAAGAGTAGGAGGGAGACATGGCTGTTTTTTCCTAAAATTGGAGCACTGGACACTGTGGCCAGCACAGTCCTGAGGGATTTTTACAGCAGCTCATTAACCTCCAGACTGTCACATTTGCATGGCTGTGTAGGTCACTACAGAATTTATTTTCCCCTCCTTTTCCTGAACCCACAGAAGTCCACTTCCTCAGGAGGTGTTTCCCTAGAGAGTGCTCTGTGATAGCAAAGAGATCTCACAGAAATTGATTGAAGGAATTGTACCATCAGGAAAGGTCTGGGGTTTTTTTCTGCACATCTCTCCCTTGCCTCTTGCAGACATTTTGACAAAATTTCCACAATTGGCATCTAAAATTATGATTTTATAAAATACTGAAAAGTTAAGACCCTGGGGGGGAAATACTAAAATTTGTCAAATTTTGTGGGAGTAAAAGGTAAATTTTTAGAACTATATTAAAATTTTTATTTTGACAGATGGACATCTGTCTGTTGAATGGGATTGCAAAAAATGGAAAAATTGACTTTGTAGCAAAGGTTGGAGTGCACAGTGAGGTTGGAATAAGCATTTCTATTTGAATGCCATTCCTGCAGGGTCAAAGTCTGATTTCCATTGCAAAGAAACTCTGGGGGCAATTCCATATCAGAAAGGCTGAAGCAGAGGTAGCTGGTCTTTCTCAAAAGGGGTGAACCTTTCAAACATGTTTTTGGCTGATGCAAGATTGATAGAGTGTGGTCAGTTCATGTGTCACCAAATGGAAAATGACAGCAGCACTGCAGAACTGCTAAACACATGACTGAGAATAAACTGGTGAAGTGATAACAATAGTTGGAAAATTGGTAAAGAGGGGACAATTCAGGATGAAAGCTTAAGTGAGTCTGTAGAGGAGGTATCAGTGAAGATTCCTCTGTGTGTTACTCTCTGCATTCTTGACATCATTTTGCAGCTCACATTCTCTGCTGAGCCTGTTTCTGCTTCAAAACTCTTCCATGATGACACCAGACTTTGGCCAGGACCTATAGATGTGCCTGCTAGCCCAGATCTGTGGGTTCATAATCTGATGTGGTGGAAAGGAAGCTTTGCAAAGTCCACTTCCAAACTCCCATGTGAGGCTCCAAAGAGTGACTGATTGCCTTCCACTGCCAGTAACTTCATAAGGTACATTCTGCTGTAGGTGGTTGGCATTGAAATTAGTTGGACTGAAATTGGTTGGCTGATTTATAATAGGAGAAGACAATAAAGTATTTTGGCTCCAGCTATGGGGTCATTAGTTTTTTTAATTCCTAAGGCAATGCAGAGCTGTCTCTGATAACTGATTTCTTGCTCCCTCTTTCTTTCTCTTGAGAAATATCTCATTTGTTAAGTGGCTGCCCCATTCTTGAAGCTCAGCCAGGTAGCAACAGAGAGATTATATTGAAGTGTTCACATTAAAAGAAAGTACTCAGAGCTAAAAGCACTGCCAAGGATTTGTTCAAACTCAACTTTAGGAGGTTGATTTCTCATGGAGAATGGGTTGTCTCCAATTCAGAAATCAAACATGAAACAACATTTATGAAACCCAAAAATGTGTAGTGTCAGAACAGAAAAAGTCAGTCCTACTTCATGGCTAAAAATGACTGTGTCCATTAGTAAAGACTTTTGGGACATGATTTAATGCTGGTCTTGGCAGCTCTAGGCCAACAGTTGGACTCAATGATCTTAAAGGTCTTTCCAACTGAAATGATTCTATGATTTTAAAAGTAATTTTTATAATGAGGTCATTAATTTATATTATGATTCTGCTATAGAAACTCCTCTCTAATGTTGGAAAATATTTTATATAAAAAGAGAGACAGATTAATTAGTATTACTTACTAAGATAGACAGCCTTCCAGACACAGAATTCCTTTTAAATAGTGACTAAACATAAATTTGTGCCAAAGAGCTTCCTGCTGAGTTGTGAAGATACAAGTGGGTAGATGGATTGGAATGGGAAACTGGACTCAACATAAAGATGAGGCTTTTTTGGGGCTCAGCAAGGACCCTTAGGGATTCTTTAGGGCATTACCCACACCCTGGGAAAGGGGTTCAGCCTTTCTATCACTTGCAATAATACTAAAGTGACCCAGCAATGCACTGTACAGCCTGTTTGTCTTTGACAATGCAAAAGTGCTTTGTCCTCACTGGCACAAGTGCTGTAAGTCCTGGAGGATCAGATCAGGGAAGGTGCCACAGAGCAGAAAGGGCAGTGTCCCTTTATTCCTAAAGCCTTTTTACCCAACCAGTTGGCTTAAGAGAAAGCTCAAATACCCCTTCAGTGTTCCATCCTCTTTTGTGAGTGGTTCATTCAGAACTAGTTTTTTTCCGTAGGTGCATCAGCCTTGTTTTTTTCACTCCATGTGTTGAAGTATCAACCATTCACTAGACCCTCATGGTCAAACTGTGCAAGATCAAAGGTTCTACTGGCCCTGGGTTTGAAGTGGACATCCAAGGGAGAACAAAAAGGGGTGAGTATCCTCGTGAAGTTCTTCCCTGAGGTTTCTCTCCCACTGTTCTATTACTTTCCCCTTCTGAGACTTCCTGAGTCACAGTTTGTTGCTGTGCCTCCTCAGTGCATTTCTCTTCAATGGACTTACCTCAATCTGACACCACACAGACTTGTGCACTTAAAATTACTCATTCTTTTCTGCAGTGCCTAATGCCCCTGTTCAGTCCTAATTCAATGCTATCCCATAAAACAAACAAACAAACAAACAAACACAAACAAAACCAAAAACAACCAACCAAAAAACCCAAAAAACAAACCAAGCCTTCTAACAAACTCCTCCTAGAAAGCTACAAACCAAAACCCCAAACCCACAATCCTTTGCACAAAGTAAAACAACACGATTGAACTGAAATCTATAAAAATTGGATTGTTGCAACCCAGGAGGGATTTTCATGGAAAAAGAAATCTTTAGAGCTGTAGGTGCTTTAAATCAACACCTTGGCAACTTCCAGGAGTTTTCTACCTAAGGGGTAGAAAGTGATATATTGCAAAAGGTCTATTGATGCTGTGTTCCCTTCCCCTCTACCCCCCACTTTGTTTCTTGGAAGTGGAGGGCAAATGGTGACCAGGTTGGTGGTGAGAAAGGAGAGGGATGTTCCCTTAGCTCTCCTCATTGAGGTGTTTTAGAAAACAGTAAAGAGTAAGAAGAAACAAATCCTTTCCATCACAGAAAGAGCCTGGAAGATGCTCCAGCACCACTCAGCTGCAAGTCAAGAAAGGGTTGGTGAAGCTTTGTCTTTCCCATTCTCAGCGTCCTACGTGGCCAGAGATTCCAAGGAAGATGGGATAAAATTTCTTCATTGATACTGTGGCAGTAGCAGATTACTTTTTTGTGGGGTCAGATGGAATTATACCTGTCAAGTTTTACGAACTTGACACTTCCTTAGCAAAGTTTTAGGTAGGTCTGTGCTAATTTTCCACATATATTTAATTGGGATTATTTGGGTTTTTCTGACACATATAGAGCATTAAAAAAAAAATCTCAACAAGAAATGTGAGTGAGAAGAAGGTAGTGGTAACATCTGATTGACTCTATGCTTTTTTGTCTGAAAAACTTGATTCCAGAGGAAGAGATTTTTATCTTGGGAAGCCATCAAGAAAAGTACCAAGTAATCAAATGGGCTAAAACAAAACCAGTATCTCCAAAATCTTTCTCCATTTTATTTTGAAGATTTTTGCGTATTATAGCATTCTCAATAATTTTTAAATAGTTGCTTAATTTTCACTACCTTGAGACCTATTCCTTGTCATCATCTTTCTAAACTCAAGCCTCTGGTATTTGGGATCCTGTGGTACTGTTCCAAAACAAAAGCATCCATACAAGCTGGTTTCACTCCATTAGCATGGAGATGTCTTCCTCCTGCTTTGCACCTTCTCCAGCCTCACCATCTCTTCCATAATGTGCTGTTAGCCTGTGTGTATCTCTGGGGCTGTATTTTGAACATTTTAAATTGATCAAACTTCCCGAGTTTTTGTTGTCACATCACAGGATGATGTGAAATGCTCAAGAGACCAGCAAAGGCAGAATGAAACCTTCACATCCCGTTTGGTTGCTGTTCCTTACTGAGCTGCCTGAGTGCCACCAGTGTGGAACAGTGACTTTTCCTTTGTGGACTCTGAAATTGTGAGGGATCAACTGTATCAGCTAAATGTCTACAAGTCCATGGAGCCTGATGGGATTTGTTCCAGAGCTTTGAGGGACGTAGCAAATGTTATGGCAGGAGTAATCTCTTTCATCTACAAAAGATGTTGGGAACCTGGAGAGTCCCTGTTGACTGGACACTTGCCAGTACTACTCCAATCTAAAAAAAGGCATGAGGAAAGACCCAGGGAACTACAGATGGGCTTTTCTAACCTCAGTTCCTGTAAAAAAACATGGAGAAGATGATACTGAGTACATATGAAAGGCATTTAAAGAATAATACAGTCATCAGGCACAGTCAACGTGGGTTCATAAAAGGAAACTTCTTTTAAAATATTTTGATATCTTTGTATGTTAGAGTCACGCTGCAAGTGATTGTAGGGAAGATGGTGTTTTTGGGTTTTAGTGAAGCTATTGATGCTGTCACTCACAGCATCCTTGTGGATGAGCTGTCCAGCTGTGGGATGAGTGGGTCCATGGTGAATTGGCTGAAGGGCAGAGCTCAGAGGGTTGCAGTGACTGTGGCTCCCTCTGGCTGGTGGCTGGACACCAGAGACGGTTTTCTGAGTGCAATCCTAGGTCCAGTCCTGTTCAATATATCTATCAATGATCTGAATGCAGGAGCTGGGTGTGCCATTAGCAAGTTTGTCTGCTCTTCTCAATTACATATAAAGGAATAAAGTACATGATAGTTAAGTGGCTAAGACTGGTGGTACTTCAAATCTCCAGGAAGCTGGTGAATCATATATTGCTCTCTTCTGACCTCAGAGGTGTCTACTACATTGAATAAACCAATACTTTAACTGTGCCAACACCTGGTTGTTGATCTGCAGTCAACACTTCCTACCATTTTACTCAAACATTTATACAGCAAATTTGAATTTGAATTACTCTCTTTCCTATCTTCTTTGCTTCATTGAATTGCTAACAACGACGTAGCTGTTTGTAAAAAGTATTTGGTGGAGGTGTTGCTTGATTCTTTATAGTTTTCAAACTAGTGGTGTATGAACCATAGCTCTGCATTCAGTACACTCTCAGGAACAGGCTCTGGAAGATTTTACAGTGAGCCAAAGGTACTGAGGGTGAATTCAAGGAGAGCCAAGGGGACCAGCACATATCTGAAGGTTGGGTTACAGCTGTGGGGCTGGGTTTCTTAGAGATCTGTTTCTTGATTAATTTTAAGAGCAATACACCTTTAGTAAACCATGTAGTTTGGAATGTGCCTTTAACTCTCTGAAAGAACCATATAGACTGCAAAAAAAAAAAAAAAAAAAAAAAAAAAAGCTGGAGTCTGAAAAAAATGAATATGGCTTCTCACCTTTTCTGGCTAAGACATCAAGTCAAACTTCTATTTCTGACATCTGTGTTTACTGAAGAGTAGTGTGAAGCTGTAATTTTTGAATTGAGATGTTTATGTAGTTTTCTTTCTTTATTTTTCTTTTCCTTGGTTTTCTAGCAGATATCATATATACTCTCAGTTTGCTAAGCCCATCATGCAGAGCTTAGCCCAGGAACTAATTTGCCTATCAGTCACTCAGCCAGCTCTATATTTGTGTTTTCAATGGAGACTTGATTGCATAGACTCAGTGTGGGGTAGATGGTGTCTGGCTCTCAGTGATATACTTGGAAGGATTCTGTATGTGAAAGTATATCCAGTGGGTGATGAAGTGAAAATGCATGATTTAATTCCATCCTTGTTTGATTCAATGTTTGAGTAGAATGGTAGGAAGTGTTGACTGCAGATCAACAAGAGCTTTGTAATCCTGGAAAATTCCATGGGGAGAGCATCCATTCGTTTGTCCTACTCTGTTTCATTGGGCATAGAAGGACTTTATTACAACAGTAACTGTAGTTTTATGTTAAAAAACACCACAGCTTATTTTCCTTCTCTAGCAATCAATGCTCAAAATTATTTTAGAGGAGAAAGTGTGGCACTGGCATTCTGCATCCAGGGTTTGTTGCCTAACCAGAAACAACAGATCTTGTTAGCTTTTCCCTGAAAAAAACCCTGATCTCCTGTTTAATGCCTGCTAAAGTTTAGACTGAATCAATGTGCCTGAATATGGCAGGGTTTGGACATACTTGGTATTAAAACATTCCTTTGCTTTTAACATAATTGTGGATAATTTTGGATTATTTTTTTCTTTTTTGTTCCTCTCTTTTGTTTTTCAAATGACTAAAAGGGAATTCTCTAGAGAGCCAACCTCACTTATTCCACATGACTCCTGTTTATCAAGAAATTCAGGTGTTTTTCTATGTCCTGCAAGATAGAAATTTTCCTTGGAGAGAAAGACTTCAAGGTTAATTGGAAAAGCACAAAGTGTGACAGTAGCCCACAAAGTGTGACATAGACTTGTTAGAGTGAAGACTGTCATGGCAAAGTGGATTACTCTTGTATTTTCTGTGACTTTGGAAGGAAAAAAGTTGGAAAGAGTTGAAGCCTCTGATCCATGAACAGCAGGGCTCTAAAAATTCATCATGGGTATTTAACCCAATCCTTTCCAAAGGGCAGATGGCAGAATTGTCCACCATATATGTTTTAGAATCTGCTTTCCTGCAAAAAAAAGCAGATTCTCCTGCTTTTCCCAAGTCTGCAATTCTCCAAGTCTTATTTTTAGGATTTTAGGTGTTGTTACATCCTATGCTTTTTTTTCCCTAAACCATGCAATGATTGTAAAGTGCTTGACAGAAAAGGAGGTATTTGAAGGAAAATAATAAGGTAACCCACCACACATTTCTGGAAGTTTTCTCAAAGTTAGGAACTCGATGGCAAGATGAGAAAACAACATTTGAAACAGTTCGTAATTCAAGTGCACAAAGTGAGGTGAGAGGTTATTGTCCAAACTGGATTTTCTCCTCCAAAAGGAGGACAGGTAAGGGTTACTGAGACAGAAAATAAGACTGTGGCAGGCCAGGAAATCTCATGGTTTTGAAATCTCATGCCAGCAGGCAATGAACATGGCAGGACTGCATTCATCAAGAGCAGGAAAAGGCTATTCCCAGTCAGAAATTGATCAGGGGAGACAAGGGATGAGCTTTAAGTATGTGCAGAGATAACAAAATTCCTGTGCAATTAACCTGCCAACATACAGACTAAATGTAAGGACCTAAATATTTGCATTTAAGACCTTGTGTCACAGGCAGAGAAATTATTAAATCTGTGATGAAGAAAGCGATGGAGAAAGCAAAGGAGGTTAAACATTTAGGGAGTTAAACTTTTATGGGAGTTTGCCCATAATTCAGCAGCAGCTTTAGGGCTGCTGATGTGTATTGTCACATTCTTAATTTAATATAAATCAGTAAATACAGAAAACTGCTTCTAAATGTATTTTATGATTTTCAGTTTTTACAAAAAATATTTTTGGAAGGGATTCTGAAAACAAAAAAAAATGATAAAAAGAAAAATTATTAAATGTTTTTAACAATGAGATTTGTAATTAAAAACTGTAAAAACCAAACAATCCCCCTAATTCCCATATAATCAAGCACAGCTTTTTACAATAACTGCTTTTTCCTAGTAGTTTAAATCAAGAATAATTTGATTTTGGGAGAGCATACAAAAGGAAAAGTCTTGGCATTCACAAAACATTGTGTAGAAGTCATGGAATCCAGGGCAGTAGGTTCAGGGTGAGGATCTTCTAATATGTCAACAGAAGTGCTCTATATGTCAGGAAAATAAAAATAGCTTGATACTTCTATTTCTTTCAAAACAATTGGAAACAGACTATATATAACAAGACATGTTATAGCAGAAAAAAATACAACTTAAAGTGATGGTGATAGGGTTGCAAAGAATTCCCTGTAATGATCTCATTTAGAGACAGAAGGCCAAGATGACCTTCCTAAATGTTCCTCTGAAAACACCTACATGAACTATCCATAACGATTCTTTGAACATATTTTCAAGCAAGACACTGTTGTGGCATTAAGTCCCTTAAAAAGGAGCTCAGGGTTGAGAATGCAACTCAGAAAGTGTTTAATAGCTTTTTTATTATACCTCATGCACATTGGCTGGCAGAACTCTCCCAGATGGATTGTGTTCAGAGCTGCCACAGGCGCATTTTGCAATTTAGCAGTGGCCTGAGCTGTGCTGAACAGTCTCCTCTGCAGCTGGCAGTGTTAAATGCTCTGCCATTACTCTGAAAAGGAAGCTTTTGTCTCTGAGATGATCAGGACAATCGCATTTCTGTAATGGGAATATGTTTACAATCACTTTGTTTTTCTTTATCTGGCTACTGTTGTGTTGCACTGATAGGTGTGTTGGCAGGACTTGGGAAGAATGCAGAAAGACCTGGGACAAAGGCACTCAGCTGTCTGTGTAGAGTGAGTTAGCTCAGGAAAGATAAGCCCAGGCAAAGATCCTGGTCCTGGCTCTGCTGGAAGAGCTGATTATGCTTGATATTTGAAAATCAGCTCTCTGGGTTGGAAACCTTTTCAGGAAAGCATTTACAGGCTTCCATGAGGCTGAGCACCGAGCCAGTTTTGATAACAGAAGCAGGTGAATTTTAGCAGTTCCCCCTTTCCCTTCCTCCTTTTCCTTTGCTATTCCATAAAGATTTGCTCTGGGAAGACTGACCAGCTTCCCTCTTATTGAATGGCAGGTGTACCAATATTGAAATATTTGGGAGGCTGCAAAACAGACACTGCTGCAGATGGTCTGTGCTTACCCAGCTCTCACTGACCTTTTGATGAGCTTGGTTTTGTGCTCTCACAGCACGGCTCCTGAAATTGCAAGTGTTTATCTACTGTAAGAAAGATCAAAATCCTTGCAAGCCTTCACTCTTAACATGATTTCAGAATCTTTATGAGAAGACTGTGTGAAGCATAATTAGCGATAAATATTTTTGCAGACAGAATGGGGAAAAACAGCATGGGGAAAATATTGTGGCAGTGTTTGCATTCTGTTATTGTGAAAACAAGATTTTTAAATGGGAATTTTAGAATTAAGATGATATTCTCCACCAATTTATTTGGAACTTCTGAAACTTCTATTTAGAAAATATCTTAATTTTTTTGTCTTTGATATTTCCCTGATCTGCTTTTCTGCCACACACCTCTGAAACCCTAGCACATATAGGTTTGTATTGTCTCAAACATTTGTACTTGAGTGCATTTTGTCTCTAGAAAATAATAGAAAAATATATATAGGGATTGAATATACCTACTGAAGTAGAGGTGCAAATGAATAACCCAGATAACCTGAGAATTTAAAAACATTAAAATCATAGAAAGACTTGCACTGGAAGGGATCTTAAAGATCAACTTGTTCCAACCCCCCTGTAATGGAACAGAACAGGTTGCTCAGGGCCTTGTCCAACCCAACCTGAAGCATTTCCAGGGATGGGGCATCCACAACTTCTCATGGCAACTTTAGGAAAAGGGATTCTGATCTTCACTGATGGTGGGACTGCAAACATGAAGAGTGATGCTTGGCACTTCAGGCTCTGGTGTGATAAAAGCAGAGAAGCCAACACAGGAGATGCTGGTGAAAAGAAAGTCAGACTTCCCTCCTGTTTATCATTCCATGGCTGGAAGGTGGCTCTTTCCTTTCCTACCTTGGAATGTCCTGGTTCCCCCATTCCATTCCCTCCTAAATCCTTTGCTCATACCTATCCACAGATGGAAGATGATTGCTTTAATTTCTGTGGTATGTGGTTCCCTAGGTTTGATTCAGACAATATCCTGTGGCTTTTTTCTTTGTGAGCTTCCACTTTGGATCCCTCCTTGTATTCACTTGTGCCATCTTTATTTTCATATCTGCTGGTGAAATGTGTTGTCTGAAAGGTTCCTTAGGGAGTTTTCCATTCCCTCCTCCTCATCTCACATTTTATTGTTGTTTTCTCTGCCCAATGAAATTTGATACCCAAGGACATCCAGTTGTCTGTGTTAATTTATTGTCTCTCAGCCCTGAATATTCCAACACCACAGACTATATTAGCAACTTTTGACAATCTGGGCTTTAAACTTGAGTTCTGGGAATTTGCATGAGGTTTAACCATTTTATCTAACAACTGGGTAAGAAAAACTTCTACATTTTAGCAAGATCATGCTGCTGATCAGTTTTGTTTTCCTGCAGTGCCTGAAGGCTCAGAACCACTGTGGCTCTTTGTAGCTTTCCAGGCTGGCTTGCAGGCCATACTTGTAATAGGGATGTGTTTGCCATTTAATTGGACTGATGAGAAAAAAGAAAAAAAAAAAAAAAAAAAAAAAAAGAGGCAGAAGAGATTAAATTTTCATTTTCTTTCATATGAAAATTAATTCCTCTTGGTACTTTCTGGTGATGAGAAGGGCATGTTTCTGTCTAATTATGTAGCAGGACGTCCATAATTACAATTTAGCCCTTCTGGCTTACATCAAAAACTATCCTTCCCTCCCCTGGCTCTTAACTTTGTGTCTAATGGGTTTACAACCATGTTGGAGGGTTTGTCTTTTCCCACACAGATAAATTCTGCTGAGCATGGAGTGAGACTCATTGGTAGTGCCCTGCTGAAGAGACCTTTGGCACATCCCAAAAGTCCAGTTCATCTAGGAATCTTACATCAATTTGCCATTGAAATATAACAATTAATTTTTTTAAAAAGTGATTTTTTTAATTTGTTGTTGATGGAGATATTTTGCTTTACTCTGGAGAAGATCGTGTCTGTGTTGATTTTGATTTTTAACTTTGAGTAATTCCTCGGTGTTTCTTTTCACTTCCACAAATGAACTCCCTTGCATCTCTAAAAGATCTCTGTTGCATCCACACTATTGTTATTTTATACTTTAAATGAAAGTTTTTTCTACAAAAAATCAAATTCAGAACTATGCAGAGAGGAAACAAAAACAGAAATCAAGACTAATTTTGTTCTACTCCTGGCAGTCAGCCTTCTCTTCCCACCTTTCTCTCAGTTCTGTCTGAAGGCACTGACCAAAATACAAAACCTAAAAGAAAGAGATTAAAAAGACAAGATGGGGGAGAAGGGGAAATCAGTTCTTTTGTTCCCTTGGCTTCCATTATTCCCATTGACCACTGATGAAAGGCAGGTCCATGTTGTCTTTTGCAACAGCTCAGGCTTTCATAGAGAAGGGGGAAGATATTTCAAAAGCCAGATAATATGATTATGAAAGCATAAAGAGTATCAGGGAGAATGTGCAGACAGAAGTAGAACTTGGAGTGGTAGATTTTTTTTTCAAGGAGGCTGAAATTGAAACTTTCCTTTTATATCCACTGTAGCTGGAATCACAGTTGGTGTTGGGAATATTGGAAATCAACTTTTATATGTATATAAATGTATAAACAATGTATTTTACTTTCTTGAAAATATATCTTGGTTCAAAGTGGGATGGTAATCATTATTTGCAGAGAAAGATGAGACTACCTTTGCAGTTTTAATTGCTACAGAATAAGTTTCTTTGAACTAAAATCCCCAATTAGTTTTGGTTTGGCCATCTGCAGAGTTAAACACCATAGCAAAAAAATACATTGTGATATATATGGTGTGTGCTAGAGACTTCTAAGAAAAAAGTGCATTTTACTTGAGATACTATGTGTAGAACTGATGTCTTATCTCAAAAATGATTTTTTAGACTTAAGATGAATGCAAAGAAGGGTGATGACTCTGTATAAAGCACTGTGAGAGGTCTTCTTTGAAGCAAAACTATGAATTTTAACACTATTAAAAAAAAAAATCAACACAAAACAGTATTTTTAAGGAAGTAAAGAGCTCCTGTGTTTTCCCTGTATCTGAACATTTGGAACTAAGCACATTTACTGATACTAAACAGTGAGGAGCTCAAATTCAACCAACAAAAATGTGCCTTTTTTTCCCCAAATTTGTGATTAGGATTATGCACAGTCCTGAGAGCAGCAGTGAAAGTCAATTAGAAAGGGATGAGACATTTGTACATGGGTAACAAGAGGCTCAGTAATGTTGCTGGTAAGGATTTTGAAGTGGACCCTAGATCTCCTGCTTTGGATTAGAAAGATCAGGTGAGATGGATCAAATTTCCCCTTGTGGATTTTGAATGTGTCATCCCTTGGTCCTGGTGGCACTGGCTCTGTGGGACACGGGAACCTCTGGCAGCTCCTCAGAATCTGCCCCAGAGGCTCTTTTGCCCCAAACCTGCCCCATGAGCTCAGTGCAGTACCTGAGGCTTCCAGATGAGTTTCCATATGATTCAGCAAACTACAGGAAATAAGAATATACTTGAAATTAAACACTTATCCAAATGTGCTGTTGCATAGGAATGTTTACTGCCTAGAAAATCTTCCTCTTCATAAAATGCTATGGGAGGAAGCTGTTAAAAAAATGAACGAAGTCAGCATGAAATTGAAGTTTTCCACTGAATGTTTTAAACTGCATATTCAGCTTTAGTGCTTTTAGAAAATATTTCAGACAGGCTTCAGGTTTCTTCCACTTAATAAAATGCTTTCCCTGCTGCAATGGCCTCTCCATCACAAGTAGCTGGTTGCATGCTTAATTCTTTTATCACAGTTGTTCTCACATTCAGAAGCTACATTCCAAATAGACCTGCCCATGTCTGTACCAAAACAAAATCATCAAGTAACTTGTCACCATCAACAAAAATCATGAAGTAACATCAACCCCTTGCTCTTTTGGTGGGAATTATAACCTAGCACATTCAATCTAAGTTTTTTGTGTTTGTTGTTTGGTTGGTCTTTTTTTTTTTTTTTTCCCTTCTAATTAGCTGCATTTACTTCTGCTGACCCACCTCTATTTCTATGTGGGTTGCCTTTATGAAAATACCAATGAGCAGTGAGAAAGCTCAGGTGTTCAATTAACCTGGCACCTGGAGTTTGTGGATTCTGTGGGGCAGTAAAGGAGTGAGTAAACTGCTCTAGGTGAGCAGATGAGATGTGGGGTTTCTTTTCCTGTTCATCCAGCATTTCATACAGCACACCTGCAGGCTGAAGAATGTACAAATATACAAATACAAATCCTTTCTCTAGAAAAGTATAAAGAAGAGACAACACATAAGAGGTGCTGTGTGTTGAAAGTATATTTCTGGATGCATAATTAATTTATCTGATATGTTATTGTTTAATTTCAACTCATGAACAAGAAAAAAATCCAAGCAAGGTGTATGCTCCCTTTTTAATGGATTCATAACAGGATGGTAGCAGTGTTGTTTCAGCCTTTCCCAGCGTCTAAATCTTGATAAATAATTCAATAAAAGTCATCGCCACAGTGAATGGTAATTAGGTTTATGAAAGAAAGAACAGTTGCTTCAGATAAAAGAATGAGGGCCCTATTTCTCACCCTGCCCAGACAAACATCCATCACTGTTCACTCTCAGTGTGACAGCAGGTCACACCTTTCATACAAAGCAAGCAGGGAAGTTTCCACTTGAGAAAATTAAATTTGAAATATATCCTTGTACTTTTTGGCACAACTGCTAAGTGTCACACAGCCTGTGCTTGGTCCTAAAGCCAGCTGAAATTTCAACTGCAATTACACATGAGAACATGAGATTTACCGTGACCAGGTCTTAGAAAAATAAATCTCTGACCTGTCTCCAGGCAACTTTTTTCAGTTTAGATCACCAGAGTGTCCAGAATAACTAAAAGAATTTGTCCAACTATACCACCCCAGGTGCTCTGTGCACTGTTAAGCAATTAAACACCAATCAAAAATATTTAGAGGCACAAACTTTATAAGAAGTTCCTAAAATTCTCATTTACAGCTGTGATATGAGTTTGTTATTCAATCACCTACTTTTTTTTAGCCCTTCACTTAAATGAGATGTCCCTGCTTTGTAGTACATCATATGCTGTCCAGTCTTTGACAGTTTTGAACAGTTCACAAATTTTCAAAGTTCACTGTGTTCTTGAACATCTTCTACTGCTGTGGCTCCTTAAGGGGGTCAGAGGAGGGAAATGTAGTCAAATAAATTTTTGTACCAAAATAATCGCATCAATTCTATTTAGTTTGTCTTTTCAAAATCCTTTCAACTTTGTGAAGTTCTGTATTTCAAGGGATAATACACCATAAAAAGACCTTTTTTTCCCCATTGAAAACATTAAATAAATAATGACAAGAATGAAAAATACTGCACTCCACTCTAACATTATGCAACCAGCATGACTGATGTGATTTATCAGTCTCTTACAACTCCTTTGCTGCTAAAGGAACTGTTCCATGAAAAATATTCTGTAGAGTAGGAGAGATGTGAGGAGATTTAGTTACATCATATTTTTGTGACACACATCAGTATAGATTCATTAATATTGCAGAAAAAAAAGCCTGCCAGTCACAGACATCTTCCCTTTGCTTCCTTCCACCCTTATTTTCCACCAGGGTTTTCCACATGGGGGCTATGCCCTCCTCCTTTCCTCAACCACTGAGCCCAAAGTTGTATGCCCACAGGAACCCAACTGTTTTCCTTGCTATACACTTAATATTTAATATGTAACATTCAGCTCCGTGTTCTAACTTAAATCGTTCAATAGACTATGTATAATTCAACAAAGGAAACCCAAAATGTTAAATAAGCACAAATTTCAGACCATTTTCAAGAGTGGGCCTGATTGTGTAACATTTCCTTGCTTTATTGTAGGTTCATTATCACTTTTAATTCTTTCACTATTTGATTAAGTTAAAGCAAAGCAGTTTGCCATCCAGGACATTTCTAGCATTGACCTCCTTTCTTCTAGGTAAGTACAAATGTGCAGTTAGTACTTAGCCCAAGTGCATAATGCATGCAAAATTAATAGATGGGCAAGATTTGCTTGGGTGTTAAAAAACCAGGACAAATGAACGTGCTGGGATTTATCTTCTCCCCTCCACAGAGTTTCTTGCAGAGTTCTAGAGGCACTTTTGCAGAGTATTATTTTATTAAGTAGGGTGGAGGATTCACACCTGCTGGCACATGTGAATTACTTATCCATTCCCAGCTCCTGTTGTTATTTATCTCACAATAAAGTGCAAGCACATACTCTGACTGAGGTGTCTTCAGTGAACCACAGAGCTCAAAACTCTAGAGAAAGGCCAAAGAATAGCAGCACAGATTTTCTATCAGGGATTTAAATATGAAAAAAAAAAAAAAAAAAAAAGGGACCAGTTTTACTGAAGTGTTTGGTTGCCTCAATTCCATTTAAAGAAATGAGAATTAAGTGCCAAATTGCTGCTTTAAAGACTGGTAACAGTGATATCTAAAAACAAATTATACCAGGTCTTGGCTAGAGGCATAGAATGCCCTTAAGTTTGCTGACACCCATTCCAAAACAAACCCATTTTTTAGCACAATCACTGGGATAATTTGATGCCTGATAAATAATGCTAACCTTCCTACCTCCCACTGTGAAACCTAGAGCTGCTCTATAGGAATATTCAAGAAGTAGGAGACGTGGCTCTTAGCACTTACCCTACCCTCCTGCAGTGGTAGAAATTCAATCTAACAAATCCCCTCTGAGATCTGAGGAGGAAGATGAAGTCAAGTAGCAAGAGAAGCAATTTTTTTGTTTCTTCAGTCCATGACAAACCTTATCAATCTTGCCTGGGCAAAATCACCATCTCTGAATTGCTAGAAATCATATTGTAATTTTCCAGCCTAAGTCTATTTCTGAACATTATATATCCCATTGATCTTGTGCCAGTAGCATACTTAAAGTTAGCTGACTTATCCACTACCTTGACATTCAGCCTTTACAAGCATGAGTCACCACATTCTCCCACAACCTTTATATTCCCATGCCAAGTTGAGCTTTTTGTGTATTCTTGTCCACCAGTATTGTAGTCACCTTTTTAGTTCCTCCTTCCATTTCCCTCCTTTTCTCTTGAAAACAGGTGCTTAGCAAAGCTAAATACAATTCCATCTGATGCTACAACCAGACATTTTTTACAACTGGATGGGTAATTCCTTGCCTGTACTGAACCAAATTCAGAATGCTTTGTCATTTGTACCTGCACTGTGCCCGTGGGCTCATGGAATATCTTGGGTTCCAAGGGACCCACAAGAATCATCGAGTCCAGCTCATGACCCTCAAGAATCACCCCAAGTGTCTGAGTGCTGTCCAAATACCTGAACTCTGCCAGGCTTGGGGCTGTGACCACTTCCCTGGGGAGCCTGTTCAGTGCCAGCCATCCTCTGGGTGAAGAACCTTTGACTGATGTCCAGATTCATTGCCAACCCCCCAGGTCCTGCCACTCTTCACCAGAGAGGAGAGATCAGTGTCTGTCCCTCTGTTCTCTCTGTGAAGTTCTAGAATGCAGTGAGGTCTCCCCTCAGTCTCCTCCAGGCTGAACAAGAAGTGACCTCAGCATTATTTCATACTTCCCCTCCAGTTTCCTCCTTTAGACACTCTCTAACAGCTTTATATCTTATATTGGGCATTGGGAAGTCACTCATGGGCTGAGCTCTCACAAGCACAGAAATGGAGCTCCTTAGGGATGAGAGAAGGTGAGGCACAGCCCATTGGAATGTGGTAAATAGGGAGACCACTAAGGAGATAAGTTAACTTTGGAGACACAAATTGTTGTTTATCTCATCTCTGGGGGATGCAGTTTTGTCCTTATCAGCATGATTTAGTATCCTTTGCATTTAGGTCAAGGGATGGAGTTCGTGTTTAGCACACAGACATGTCACAATAACAGCTCTGCTGAATTCAGAGGAAATTCACAGCAAATTCGCAGCAAATTCACAGCCTTGGGGAGCCCGGCAGAGCATCATTCCTGCTGCAGTCTGGGGAAAGGCCTGACCCCAGCAGAGGCAGGAGAGGAAGGAGGAGCAGCCTGGAGAGACCAACCACTGCCCCATGGCCACCCTGCCAGGGAGGAGGAGGCAGGAGTGAAGTGGGGAAAGGGATGTCTGGAGAAAAGCTGGGTGGAAGGTGTTTTTGTGCTGCTTGTCTTTTTTTTTTTTTTTTTTTTTTTTCTCAATACCAGAATATATTTTAATTGTGAATCAATTAAATTAATTTTCTCCATGTAATCCTGTTTAGCCCATGGCAGGAGCTGCTAGAGGATCTCCCTGTCTGTATTCTCATCATGCTTTCTCTCCTTGCATTCTGGGGAGGGGGATGGCTGTGCACCTGGGTGGGTGTTGGCCCTTTAGCAGGAATGACTGTATTGTTTGGTTCTTTTAAGGTCTCTCAAAGGGATTTTTTTTTAGGATCTCAATGTCCATTTTGTGTGGCTGAGAGGAGTGTCTTGGCTCTGCAGAAGGCAGGATGCACAAAGGCTGTGGTGTGTGTTTCTGGATGCCTGTGGGAGCCCACTCTGAGCTGTATGACATGGGTACCTGTGTCTGCACCCCAAATTAGTAAATCCTGAAAGCCCAGATGTGTATCAGCAGGCTTCAGCCTCACTAATGCAGCTGCATATCCCTGTCCACACACTCAGGCAGCAGAGCCTGCCTATTTTTTTTGCTCTACCAACAGGGAAACAAAACCCCACAAGATACGTTCTGGGTGACCCTAGGCTGAGGCTTGCCAGGAAAAAAATATCTTGAAGAATAGCAGATTTGTTTTTTATTTCAGCATTTAGAAGGAGGCAGCTTCCCAAAACATCTAGGCATGATCTGCATAGCAGTAAATGTTGTGTGTGTGAGGTACTGCAGAGGCTGTATTTGCATTTGTGCTGAAGGAGCAGTGCTGAACAAGGAGGTGTGTTTGTAAATAGTTCTGAAGCATCCCTCTGAATTACAGCAGTCTGCCAGGCTCCTGGTGGTGAGAAGAGACATGATAAGATGTGCAAAGGAGTTAAGCAGGATTGCTTCATCCCAGGTGTGATTCAGAGGTTTATGTGAGGCCATGACTGAGTTTTTAAAAAAGCATTCCCTCAAGCTGTCCTGAGATAGGAGGTGAATTGTCTCAGATGTTTAGAGACTGGCTGTTCTGGCAGCATGAGGGGCGATGATCAGAGGGAAGGGGGCTTATAAAATAGAGAATAAAAATAGATTTTTTTACATGTCAGATAGTGATAGGACAGGGGGGAACGTTTTGAAACTAAAAGAGGAGAGATTTAGATTAGCATTAGGAAGAAATTCTCTTCTGTTGGGATACTGAAGCCCTGGCAGAGGTTACCTAGAGCAGCTGTGGATGCTCCACCCCTGGAAGTGTTCAAGGTAAGGCTGGATGGAAGTTTGAGCAAGCTGGGATAGTGGCAGGTGTCCCTGCCCCTGGCAGGAGGTTTGACACTAGATTATCTTTAATGTCCCTTCCAATCCAATCCAATCCCTTCTTTTATTTTATGATTCTGTGATAACCCCTCTTACATTTGTAAATGTGTGTGTGTAAGTGCTGTGCATGTGAGCTCTGCCTCTTTACCACAGGCTACCAATGGCTGGAAGTGATAGAAATCTCATATTTTTCACCTAAATGTAGGAAGGTTATGGCAGGGGGGAGATGTAATTGCACAGAATGTTTACAGAGGTGGAAGAAAGAAAGGACAAGACTGCAATGAGAAAAAGCACAATGAAATGAGAGCCAAGCTTGTGAATCTCATTTTTAATGTGCAAACATGTAGCCCTGGATGCTGCTCATATTTGCCTGTACCACCAGCATAAGTACCAGTTTGGTTTGCTCTAGAGATCACTGTCTATACAGTGAATATATTATTGCCATGGGTTGTTTCCCACTGGTTGCAGTAACAGCTCTTCAGTCTTAAAGTCTCAATGTGATTTTTCTTTTCATGAAGTCTCCTTTTTACTTCTGAAGAAATATTAAGGAGAAAATACAATGCTATGCAATTATGAACATTGGCACAGATATTTAAAGTGAAAATAATTACAAGTTGCTTGTCGAATGAAAAAAGAAAAAAGGTAAAAATTACTAGAAGAAAATGTTTATTTCAGGGACTGAATGATGAGGGATAAACTTGATGGTTTGTTTCTTATCTGCCCTCTAGTGTTCAGGACTCCTTTTCCTCTGGTGTCTGCTCACATCCAAGGAGTTCTTTGAGCATGGGAAGTGAATTAAAAAAAAAAGGCAAAGCAGTTGAGTTAGTGGAAAAAAACTTTCTAATGTCCTTCATCATATGAGGATGAAGGATTCTGTTTGTTTAATTGATTTGTCATATTAGAGAAACAGGAGGACAAGAAGTAATTAATCTCATCTCCAATTCCATCTCAGATTTCTTAGTCTTTTCTAGAAGCTGACAAAGCCTGCAAGTCTGTGAAACTGGGAAGATTGATATAATCAGAGATTATTTTCTCTGTGATTGAAACAGATTTATTGAACTTTCATTGGAATGCTCTAGGGTAGTTTAAAATGTTAATTTATGCTAATTTTGAACTTGAAAAATATAAATATGAGAATATTTTTGAAAACAGGGGTTTTTGTTTGGTTTGGGTTGTTTTGTTTTTTTTTTTGGAGGGAGGGTTGGTGGTTTTTTTGTTTGGTTTTTGTTGGGTTTTTTTTGTTGGTTTGGTTTTTGGTGTTTTTTTGTTTTGTTTTGTAGTTTTGTTTTTTTTTTTTTTTAACTGAGCCAGCATTGTATTAGTTATCTTCTCAAAATATTTTTAGATTGCAAATTTAGGAGAAAAGGAGGTTTTGCATAAAAAAAATTATTAACTTATTCTAGGAACTTGGATTGAACCTTATTTATGCTAAACATGCACTAAACATGTGTAATTGGATTAGTTCTGTAATACCTAAAGTTATATTTGCAAAAGCACACACACACACACACATAAATATCTTGTCAATATGTGATTATGGACTAATTAATAATGTGTACATGTTTACTCACATATTTAATGCTTGTGTGCATTTGTGTGAATTCTGTATATTTAAAGAAAGAATGTATTTGTGAATGTGTATATATATATATATATATATATATATGTATAATCATATGTGTGGTTTCTAGGTTATTAAAACATATGGAGTGAGGAAACCTGGAGTTCTCTATTGTTTTTTGGAGCAAGGTGCTGAGCTGAGTTTCCCACTCCAGTGCTTAAATAAATAATATTTAATAGTATTTATTTGACTCTCAGCAGCTCAGAAAGCTGGGATGTGCAGTATTAACAAAATTCCCTTTTTCAATCTCTGCCTGACTAGAGTCACTTCCAGCTTCTTGTGGGTGACACATCCTTATTCTACACCCACCAAGACTCTTTTCCTTATTTCACAGCTATACCTCAGCAGAGTATTTACTAAAGTTCACCCTGAAATGAGTAATGATGGTGCTTGGTGACAGAACAGAGCTAAAAAAAAAAAAATAAAAAAATAAAAAAGTATTGCTTTTTTTCTCCATTTCAAACAAAAATACGGGTGGTGATACCTGGCCACATTAATGAATGAAGCTGCTTTTGCCTGGAAGGGAAAGGTACAGCTGCCTTCTGAGGACTGGGGTCCTGGAGGAGCCCTTGTTCATGAGAAAACAGGCAGGGCTGGAATGATCTCTTAGGGATTTCCCCACCCTGTGTCCAGTGAGATGCAGCTCTCGGGTGGTTGGGATTCCTGATAGGAGGCAGTGCTTGTGGATCTGTGCTGTGGCCACTCAAACTAAGGATCCTGTTAAAATCCAAACACCAAGTGCTGCTTTTGGTTTCTGTAGATTGCAGAGGATGATGCTAAAACCTAATTAACATAGAGGGGCTGTTACCATTGTCCCTTGCAAGAATGGCAAACAAGGGTGTGCTCTGTGCTGGACAAAACAACAGACAGATCTGTGAGAACTTCTGCTGCTTTTCACCTCAATCTATCCCTCCTTTCTCTTTCATATCTCTCATATCTGGGTGTTGGCAGGGAACTGGGTCATGCAGGCTTTCAAGGCAGAGGAAAATATTTACTTTTGCTTTTGTGTTGAAGAGATTGAGCCTCTCTCTTGCCCCATTTAATTTCAGAGCTGGGTAATGAAGTCAATGCTATTGCTGTGTTTGTGACTGGAGAAGAAAGGATGATAAAAAGAATGTGATGTAATGCTCTGATAAATTCCAAGATTATCTTTAGCCTCCTTTCCTTTTCCTGACATGTACCTGCTGTGCCAATCTGTTAGCCAGGATGTCGTCACTGAGAAGAACACAAACATATAATCTTTGCTTTTCATTTCACAGACTGAGTGCAAGACAGACTGCTAAGGGAAGATTTGGAAACCTGGGAAAGTGACTTCTGTAGTGAGACAAGTCACAGGTATCACAGATTAATCCAGAGAGTCTTTAGCTCAGTTCCCTGTTCCAAGCAGAGTCAGCTGTGGGGCCAGCTATGATTGCTCAGAGCTTTATCCAGTCCAGTCTTGAAAATTTCTAAGGATGGACACCACACAACCCCTCTGGCCATTGTGCTCCACTGCTTGACTGTCTTCAGGGGAAAATAGCTTTAATCCCTCTCATTTAAGTTTGTGCCTGTTGTTTATGGTTCCCCTGCCATGCACCACCATAAAGAACTTTTTCCAACTTCTTGATGGTCTGTCCCATTAAGTAGTGGGGGGCTGCTGACCTCCCATAACAGTCCATCCAAAGCAGTGCCTTATCCAGGCTGAAATAGCTGGTCCTCCACTCTCTCCTGTCTTGGAAAATTCTCCAGATCCTTTCTTCTCAGTGATCTTCTATGCTCTGGTTTATCCAGATTCTCCTAGTATTGGGGGCATCAAAGCTGGGTTCAGTATTTAGGTGTGTTCTGAAGAGCACTGAGGCAGGGAGGGATAATCTCTTCCCTTTATCTACAGACTGTAACCTTGTTGGTACAGCCCTGGAGTCCATTGTCTTTGCTGCTAATGCCATCATCCATCTCACTGTCCAGCACGAACCCCTGAGCCTTTTCTGCAGTCCATCTGCCCCAGTGTTTCTTCCTTCCCAATCCCCTGCACTGGATCAGGGATCCTAAGGGCACAGCAGTGTTTGTGAGAGCCACTTTTGCAGTTCTCCCCACTGCTGGATCTATAGATGACAATATTATGGGTGTTTTGAGATGCTGCTGTGGGTAGTGCCAGGTGCCTCATGCTCCCATCTGGATGGTCTGTGTAGGCTGTGGTGTGTGCACGTGGAGTTTTCTTTTAGCACTTAGGTGGCAGGGAAGACTATAAAACACCCTCTGGTGATGGAGCTGTGCCCAGGGGTTTGGCTCTCTGCAAGGCTTGGTTGCTGCCTGTGTGTGTGGGAATTTTTCCTGCTAGAGTGGAGTGAGAGAGGGGAAACAAAAAGATGTTTTCCCTCCCTTCCCCCACTCTAGAAAGCTGAGAAGGAAAATGAAAGTGTCTTTTCTGTCACATGTACATCCAGCCTTTGCAGTCATTCCCTGGACTCTGACCATGTTAAATTTTATAAGGTATTCTGCAGCTGTTCCTCAAGAATAACAGGGGCAACCTACAGGGGAAATCCTCAATAGTTTTCTTTTCATTCTCTTTGGAGATGGATAATGTATTTTCTTAATATTTTTGGTAAGAGCACATAGGATATTCTGCTTTAACTGAACACTGAGTGTGAGTTTTGCTGGTGGGGTTCAGTTCACTGGGAAATGAAACTCCTCTGTGTTCCTGTCAAGCCTCCAGCTGAGGAGCTACTGCACACAAACACCCAAATCCTTCCATCTTTAGTCATGCAGATATCTATACCTGTCAGTATCCTGGCTGTTTGATCTCAGTGTTACAGACATGACTAAATGTCTGGGACATGCAGTGAGTCCATTGTCATCCTCCCAGATCAGCCTAACTCTACATCTAGTCTGTCTTTGTCCTCCCCATTGAGAGAAAACATTTGGTGCTTGTGTTGTCACTGACTTCTGTTGTCATATGCTCAATCGAGGCATTAAGAGGAGGAAATGTTTTTTAATTATTTGCCTTTCAAGTTTAAGACAAATCTTATTCTATGGCAAAGCCCTGAAGTCCTGCAGTTGCTCTCTGCACCCGTGGTTCACCTCTTTAGATGTGTAGTAATAAATAATAAATAATAAGCTTTAAGAAGAACAGCAGTTGTCTACACAGGTGCTAAGACAGGGTTCCTTGATATTTTATCCAGTGTAGTATCTTTCACCTTTCTTTGAACTACCATAGACCAAAGAACATCATATAGCTGGCATAGTCCCTTTATAAAAATCCTTAATGTTCATTTTATTTTAAAGTTACAACTTGTGTATTTCATAAACATTGTTTGCCTTGTATTCAGAGAAGGGATTTTTTGGCATAAACTCTACAAGGAAGGTTGGGTAATTTCTTCTGGTTAACTCATCTTTTTTTCAGCCACCCAGAAGACAGGTGAGAGCTGGTCCTCTATAGCCACAATCTTTGGGAATTCAGAGGTCAGTAAGACTGAAGTTCTTTCCAAACCAATGCAGATATGTCTCAAGCTTCTATACTAAGCTCCTTCCTTCTCATGAATGACCTATTTGCTAAAAGCAAATATGAATGTGAGGTAAGGAAGTGTCCACTAGCAACCACTATCATTACCTAGGGTGGTGGGAGTGCTGAAAAATATCCTGTTCTGGTTTTGTTGTCATGAAGTCTATAGGGCTGTGGTAAGACGTGGGACTCATCAGTTTGGATAATGAATTCTTAATTGGCTTTTCCCAGACTTTAAAGTACTCCTAAGAGCTTGACTTTTCCCTTATCTTATTCCTTCATACCATTGCACTCAACCTTGAGCCAGGGAAGACAAAATGTCTCCAGCAGTTTCTGTGTTTCCCATTTAAATGGGCTTTGGGGTGTTATTGACCTAGAAAGAAAAGCAGTGGTTGGAAGCTAAAGGTCAGCACTTAGACCAACCTTAAATAGATTTTCAAATCTGAACCATGAAACCTCCTTCACTGCTAGAAGTGCTGGTTTGCCACTCACTTGGTATTTGCCAACAAATTGCCATCCTGTGGCTGAATAATTTGCTGCATTCAAGAATATTTTGAGGTAAGAACCCTGTTCCCCTGTCCTTTTCCCACCTATAATTTACCCTTCCTCAAGCATATTTACCTTTTCTGTATCATGGTTTACCTAGGCACAAATGAGGAGGGATGTTTCTTCTCTCTTTGCAAGGCTGAAATATTGTGCTAATTGGAAGCAGTGCTAGACAAGTGCTTGGTTCTCATATTTTAAAATAATCTTTGTTTTGGATATTTTATAATAATCTTTATATGCAAACTCCAGTAAGTAGCTAGGTATTACTAGTACTGCCTGCCACCTGGCATTTTGCATTATAAAAGACATATATATGAAAAAAAAATCTACAGACCTCAAGGGAAGAGTCTTAAACAAACAAGCCCATCTGGCTGTTTAATGAATTAATATGTATTTTAGGTGGGAGTGATACCAGAGAGTGTTGTTAAGGTTGTCCAGCATTTCTTATAGTAACACTCTAGCTTTTAGTGCTTATCATTTTGCTGTATCTTAATTGCTTGGGCTGAAACATTTTATGCAGGGGCATCTTCCTTGGACTGAATTAATTTGTGAAAACTGCAGCCAAAATAGTTTAGATATTTCCATAGAGGAATCTAGGAGAAATAATCAGTTTTGCCTACATTAGGAATGGGTCATCTGCTCTCCTTTGGAAGACTGCACTTATATGCTTAGGAGCAGATACTCCAAAGAGAAAAGAAATTGTCTTTCTGTTCTGTCCATCTGTCAGAACTTCTATAATAAGACAGCACATAAACCTTTGAATAAACACAATTTTTGGGTGCTTAGCAGCAGCTAGACATAAACAGCTAAGTTCCTCTGACATGTTGAATGTACTGGATGTTTTCCATTCTGTGTCAGAGCAGAATTCTCTGCAACTTTCCTTCCTTTTTCTGTGATGATGTAGGTTAGGCCAGAGATAAGGTGGCACACAAGGTGGGAGATGCACCACTCGAGGTGACAGGAGAGCTTTACTGCACCCAAATTAAATAGGCAAAGAAGTTTCCAGGATGATTTACTGCAGAAAATTGGCAGAGGGAGGTCTAGGAGGTAACAAAATGCCTGGGAAGAGACCAAGTGATTTAGGTTGACTGGGATGGAGGAGTGCAAGGTGTGATTATTGGTGTGTGGCAATATGTTTGTGTCTGGAAGAAAAAGGAGGTTGTGTATAAAACCAAGGAAGAGGTTTGGAGCTGTTGACCAAGGGGGCAGAGATCAGGAATCTCTGGAATGCATGCTGGGAAAGGTGGGGTATGGGACTTGTTCAGGATTTCATAGAATGCTTGATGTCAGAAATCACTTCTTGAGGTCACATCATCCCTGGCCCTGCCCAAAGCAGGATCAGCTAGAGCAGGATACAGAGGAAAACATTCAATCAAGTTTTGATTATTTCCAGTGATGGAGACTCCACAGCTGTCTGGACAGTCTGTTCCAATGTTCAGAGAGGTCAGCATTGACCTCCAAAAAATCTCAGCTGCTTGTGTGGGTGCCTCTGAAAAAGGCCAGGACTTGTTTTCCATGCACAAAATAGATGGCAGTGGCAGCCCTTTTTCAATAGGAGCATTTAGAAAAATATTGATTGTGATTCTGTGAGGTACTGCAATAGTGAGCACTGCTCTGCAGCCCTAAGGCTGTCTGCAAAATGATGTCTTGGGCCTGGGCTGTGTTATTCACAAAATCCTTCTTTTATTTGTGTTTTTGCTGTTGTTGTTTTTTGAACTTCTAACACTGCAGTAGTTCCTCCAAGTCCTATCAGGTGTTTGTACCATGTTAAACATTTGAAGTGTGCTTATTTACTCTCTGTTTTCTGTCCAGTATACAATCTTCCTTCCTGAATGAGAGGATTGTAACCTGAGGCTTCCCACTGCCTTCCAGGTAAGGGAAGCACTGGTGGGTAAAAGTAGATTTTTGATACTTAAAGCAAGGCTGTATGCCTGGCAGGATGTCTGTAACAAAATGCTGGACTAAAACTGAGTGGTAGAATTATAAAATATTTAATGGATGGCAGCTGAATGAGGACTCTGTGGCTTGAAGACAGGATGAGTGTAAAGACTTGTAAGGAGAGGAATAAACTTCCCTTGGATGCAACTATTAAAACAAGCCAAATCTTTATGGTCCTTTTTATAGTGTGAGTTTTGTGTGAAACACATTAAAATGCTAAATTATACTTTATACTTTTTCTAGTATTGTAGACTTTACCTGTAATTCTTCACTATGATATGTGAAAATACTGCATGATTTTAAATGCTGCATGGTTTTAAAAAAAAACTGCATTATTTTAAAAACACCTTTATACTGTGGAACTCCCTAGGAATCTGTTATATTTACTAGAATCATAAAATGTTTTGGACATGATCTAGTTCCAAACTTCTTGCCATGGAAAGCAAAAACTTTCACTGGATCAAGTTGCCCAAAGCCCCTTCAATCTGACTTTGAGTGCTTCCAGTGATGGGGCATG
The DNA here is from genome assembly GCF_903797595.1 of Erithacus rubecula. Classification (NCBI taxonomy): domain Eukaryota; kingdom Metazoa; phylum Chordata; class Aves; order Passeriformes; family Muscicapidae; genus Erithacus; species Erithacus rubecula. Next base: position 142,345,937 of record NC_136689.1, read on the forward strand.
GCTGATGGAGATCTGACTGTCACCAGCTGCATCAAAATAAATACTGATATATTTTAGTTGACACTTGTGGTTGTATTTTTCTCAAATAGCTTTGAAAGGTATCTTTTGATCCCTTCTCCTGTTTTTCTCCTTCTTTTGCTTAACTGCTTCTCTGTTGCATAGCATGAAACTGGATTATGTGAGACTGTGTAATTCACATTAGTGGATGTTTTAAATCCTGCTATAACAATACGGTGCATTTGCTTCCTGAAAGGGTCTTGCCATCTGAGTGCTCCTGGAGTACACAGAGCATCCAGAAGTAATTAAAGCCCCAAGACTGAGAGTTCTGTTTGTTTTTCTGTCTCAGACTTTCCCTTTGGATCTCACCCTTTCCTGAAATTATAAAGTATAGAAAAACAGCCCCTGGAAACTGTGTTGCAATCAAAAGGTAGATTCAGCTCCTCAGTTCACTAAAAGAGAAGATTAACTTTCCCTGTCCATTACCTACAGAGCTGCTGTGTTTCCTGCTGCTAGCCTGGAGCACACATTTACCTGTTCCTGCTCTCCCCAGCCATGGTGTGCCCTGTTACACACCCACAGGAGCTTCCACAGAGGTTTCCTGCAGTGAAATGTGTCCCAGAGCCCGAGAAAAGCTTTTACAGCCAGGATGAGGGCTCTGCCTGCAGGCAGCTCCAGGTGGAAGCTGAGGGTTGTGCTCTTTCCTTGACACGAGACACACTCACTTCCTTGATCTGTGTTTAAATCACAAGCTTGTGCCTCTTCATGTAAGGTTCTATGTGCTGGTACTGAGGTGTCAGAGGAGTCACAGAACCACAGAATGTTGGAGAGGGGTTGGAGAGGATCTTAAGGATCCTTCTGGTCCCAATGCCCTCTACCATGCCAGGGACACCTCCCACAAGACCAGGCTGCTCAAGCCCTTATCCCACTGGCTTTGAACTCTGCCAGGCTTGGGGTATCCCTGAGCAACCTGTTCCAGTGTCTCACCAACCTCAAAACAAAGAATTTCTTCCTAATATCTAACCTAGATTTGCTCTCTCTATACCCATTTTTCCTTGTCCTGTCACTACAGTTCCTGACAGAGTTCCTCTCCTTGTAGGCTCTCTTCATATAGTGGAAGATTCCACATATAGTGGAAGATCTCTTTTCAGGCCACACAGTCCCAATTTTCTTGGCCTGTCGTCATGGCAGAGGTGCTCCAGTCCTGTTATCACTTTCTGGCCTCCTTTGGATTTGCTCCAGCTGCTCCATGTCCTTGTGCTGGGAGCACAAGGACTGTGCTCAGCACTGCAGGTGGGATTTCACAGGAGGAGAGGGGCAGAATCCCCTCCTTTGACCTGCTGGCCTTGCCCCTTGGGATGCTGCTCAGGATTGTTGGTTTTTCATCAGCCATCACCCCTGAGTTCTTCTCCCCAGGGCTGCTCTGAGTCCCTTCTCCCCCCAGCCTGTCAATGTGTCTGGGATTGCCATCACCAGGTGCAGACCTTGTATTTTGCTTTGTTGAACTTCCTGAGGTTTGCACAGTCCTACCTCTCCAGCCTGTCCAGGTCCCTCTGGATCCTTCCCTTCCCTCCAGCCTGTGGCTGCACCACAGAGCGTGGTGTGGTGAGTGAATTTGCTGAGGATGCCTCCATCCCACTGTCCCTGTCACTGACAAAGCTATCGGACAGCATCAGCCCCAGTACTGACCCAAGGGACTCCATCCATCCTTGTTTCCACGTGGAAAATTTGCTGTTGGTCACAGCTCTTTGTGTGCATCATCCAGCCAGTTCTTTATCTACCAAGTGATCCATCCATCAAATCCATGTCTCTGCAATATGGACACAAGGATGTCATGTGGGACAGTGTCAAATACTCTGCAGAAGTCCAGGTGGATGATGTCAGCCCATCCACCAACACTGCAGCCTTGTCATAGAAGGTCACCAAATGGTCAGGCATGAGCAGGCAGTTCATAAGAAGTTTGTAGCTCTAAGCTTATTAAGTTATTTAAAGATTTTTTTTTATTTAACCCTGCTGTTAGAATTTGTACAATTACTATTACACTCCAGCCCTAGAGTAGAGTAACAGATTGGAGTCTACAGCCTGTAGAAATGTTTACCAGCCCAAAGTGTGCCCTGCAGCATGGACTGGATGCTCCAGTGAACATCTATTAGTTATCCTGCTACCTAATGGGAATATCTGTTTCAGGTTATTATTAAATAACCCAAAGGCTCCACACAAAGAATCCAGAATATAAATTTTTCTGCCTATGATGAGATATAGGACACTAAGCATGTCCAAGGATGTCTGTGCCACAGGGATTGCAGCAGTATGGGAACATTCAGCAGCTAAACAGGCACTGAGACACCCTCATTGCAGAAAGCTCAGTCTGCTGTGGGGCTAAGGTGGCACTTAAGAGGCATTTCCAGAAGATATGTTTTGGTTTAAAACTTTGTTAACAGGTGTCAGGGCTCAGATGACTAATTTGGTAGGATAGTTCTGAACTGGAGTTAGGGATGGGATTTACCTTTGCCTCAGGATGTTGTAAATAAATACAGTTAAGTAAGTCAGTCCTTGTTTTTCCTATCAATAGGGAGAGAAAAAAGATACATAAGGGAGAATTCACCTTATTTGCTTTAGAAATCTGTGTTAGGCTAAGTTGATTTGCCTGTCTTTAATATTTAAAGCAAAACATTAATCCAGAATGACTAAACATAGGTGCCTGGTACCATCTGAGATGCCCAGAGGGGTCAGTAATTCCTTAGCAGGTCTGCACCACACAGGTTCTATCTTGTGAAACGAATCCTGTGCTTAAAGCACAACCTTTCCTCTCAACTCTCTCAAATACATCTGTGATGTGTCCTTTCCTTATTGAATCACAGCTCCTTATGAAATCAGCATGCTTTACATACTGTAACACCACTTATCTCCCCAGTGAACAGTGCAAGCCATGCATCCCACTGTGCAGGACCTTCTTGCATGACTGAGGGAAAATGAAACTATTTTACTTTTTGTTTTCCTTTTCTTTTTTTTTTTTTTTTTACCCTGTGCTTTGATAGACCTTTGTATCTACTTTTTCCTCCCTTGGCACAGCTGAGGATGCCCACCCTGCAGGGTTCAGATAGAGGGTACCAAAGTCATTTGTTTTAGTGGGCTCTGCATCTCCTTCAAGGTGGATTTCCCCTCTGTGTTACAGATTAGCACCAGCAAGAGGAATTAAGGTGGGCAATCCCTCAGTGGTATAACACAGCTGAGCCAAAGAACCTGAAGCTAGAGGACAATTCTCTCCTGCTATTTTATGTCTTCTTGAAATCAGTGATGCAGCTTCCAAAAGAAATCCCCAATAAGCAAACTTGGAAAATATAATCTTGCAAACTGAGTACACACACCTCAGCAGGTCCATTTTGCAATACACATCCTGATTTAGCAGAAATAAGATCTGTCTGTGGTTTCAGTGATCTATTCAGAATAACCATGGGTTTTCCTGTCAGCTGGTTAATCATGGAGAGGGTGATTTATATGGGCTCACCATCATTACTGCAATGAAATCTTCTTGCCCTGCATTCAAAATTACAGCAGGGAATCTCCTGGGCCACACGTGCAGCAAATATTTTTTAGCTCTTGAGAAGAGTTTCAGGGTCCTGTCTAATTTTACATGCATTACATTTTTAAAGATTAAAATAGATAACATGTTTCTTATTTCTTTTTAGAGTGCTAGAGAGTCCCTTTGAGTCAGCTATTCCATATAATCTCTGAGCAGACATCAAAATTGTTGCCTAAAAGAAGATTAATTAAAAAATCTTTGGGGATAATGGTTTATAAGATACTTGGAGACTGTGAAATCAAAAGTTACTTCAAGGAGGTCTGACAGTGTTTCCTGGCTGGCACTTTTTCCTCCTCAGTCAGATAATTCCAGTTTCTCCCACAGTCATGAGCTATATAGAAAATGATTTTATATGAACCAGATTATGAGTCTGCAAATGAACACAGTGTGGAGACACTGTCTTCTAGAATATCTTGAGAAGTGCTGCCAACAGCACACCATAGAATCATGGAATTGCTTGGGCTTGAAGAGACCTTAAAGAACATTTCATTCCAACTTCCCTGCTAGGGACAGGAACACCTTCCACTAAACCAGGTTGCTCCAAACTCCATTCAACCTTGCCTTGAACACTTCTGGGGCTGGTGCATCTACAGCTTCTCTGGGCAAACTGTGTCAAGGCCTCACCACCATCACAGTAAAGAACTTTTCCCTAATATCTATTCTATACCTACTCTCCTTCAGTTTGAATCCATCCCTCCTTGTCCTGTCACTACTGTGCTGTTCTTGTAAAGAATCCCTGTCCATCTTCTTGCAGGCTTCCATCTTCTATAACCATTTATCCAGTTTTGATACTTTAATAGGAAATACCATCCAGTTCATTTTCTTGGTGCCTGGAGCTCATAGACTCATTTTATCTGCAGCATTCGGGTTGCAAGCAGAGATCTGGCAGCAGGAAGCAAATCCCTCTAGAAAGTTTCCACCAGTGATTTTTCTTTTTTTTTTTCATTTCAGTATTTTTTAGACAGGGTTTCACAATGCCCTGCAAACAGTACCAGCTCCTGAAAGAACTGTCATGGCTTATGAGCATTACGTAGCTTTGCACTGACATTTTGGGATGGAAGTGACATTTGATTGCTGTGACCTTGTTGTGTCTTGTGATGTTCTAGTGCAAAATGAAAGCCTCACAACATGCCTCTTTGATAGATAAATGGCAGCTGAATGCCTTGATTTCACATCTCTCTCAGTTAACACTCTGTATTTTGACCATGTGGCAGTCCATTCACCGGAGGTCTTTTTCCTTTCTTATTTTCAGATCATTAGACAAAGGCAAAGTTCAGCTTGTTTGCCTCATGCATGAAAGAATTAGTGTCCTGTGCTGTGCAAGTGGGTTCCTTTCTGGAAGGTTTTTTCTCACTGTTTGGTGGTCGTCACAAAAGGAACTCATTTCTAGGGAGATCCCTCTATGCAAAGAAACCTTTAAGTAAGGTTAAGACAGTAACTTTTAACTCCCAATTTCAAGGCAGAGGGTTGGCCTTTAATTTAAATAAAAAAGTTTATAATTGCATTACAGCAGCAACTTTGAAAGTCATCCCCTTCCCCAGCTTTGCTGTTTTGTTCAGTTCTTTCTAAAAATGCAGAAACCCGCTAAAAAAGGAAACCTCTCCCGCCTGGAAGCTGGCATTTGACCTTTGCAGTACAGGGAGCTCTTTGCTGACAAGTGCAGAATGCAAACGTTTTGGGTGTATCACTCCATCTGCCTTCCCGGAGCCCCAGAGCCGTGCCAGGGAGTGACCTGCACCCCCGGCTGCTGCTGTCCGTGCGGAGCGGGGCTCTGGGGCCAGTCCCGGTGCCCCAGCCTGAGCGATGCCCCAGCCGTGGTCCAGCTCTGGCTCTTGGGCAGCTCTCTGTGCGGAGCGGGGCTCTGGGGCCAGTGCCGGTGCCCCAGCCTGAGCGATGCCCCAGCCGTGGTCCAGCTCTGGCTCTTGGGCAGCTCTCTGTGCGGAGCGGGGCTCTGGGGCCAGTGCCGGTGCCCCAGCCTGAGCGATGCCCCAGCCGTGGTCCAGCTCTGGCTCTTGGGCAGCTGTTGCGCGGAGCGGAGCCGCCGCCGAGTTCCGTCACCATGGCAACAGCATCACCGCCAGCATCCTCCTCCTCCTCAGCCGGCTCTCCTCCTCCTCGGCATCATCAGGAGCAGCGGCAGCGGCAGCAGCCCTGGCAGGAGCCAGAGCCCGGCAGCCGAGGCTGCAGGCAGCTGCTGCCAGCCCCTGCCCGCGCCGGCACCGGGCACAGCCCCGGCCAGCTGCTGCCGGGGGAAGCGGGCACAGGGAGCTGCGGGAGCTGCACTGCAGAGGGACCCCGGGCAAGCCAGGTAAGAGCTGCGGGGCTGCTCACAAACTCCCCGGGATCGATGTGCTGTGCGCCTGGTGTGTGTTTGCGTGCGAGTTTCCCGGCTGGCTCCTGCCAGCAGCAGTGCGATGACAATTCCAGGCAAGCATGTTTTCCGGCTCGTGTTCCCCGTCTCTGCCATGCTGTCCCTCTCTCTCCCCTCCACCCAGACACGTAAGGAATAGTAAATAATGTTCTAAAAGGATGTTAGAAAATGGGATGGTGGGGTTCCAGTGTGATCGCAGTGGGGAACGGCCGCGCTTCTAAAATAAAAGTGGGCAGCAGCAGCAGAGCAAAGGTTGGCGTGGTAATTAATAACCTTAAAGGAAAAAAAATTATGCGACAATGCACTTCTGTTTCTGCCCACTCTACAAATAAATCTCTCATCATATTCAGCTGAGAGCTGTAAGGCAGAGAGGTATATGTATAGACAAGGGTAGAAACCTCACTCTAGTCCACAATTGTCAGATTCACCTTAAGTGCTTTTAAACCAGACTAAATTATTACAATATCAATGCAGCTATACCTGAGAATATATGATGTATGAAATTGCAAAAATACTTCTCTTAAACCTTTACACCTCCTGAGAAATAATAATAATTTAAAAAATATCTTAACAATGTGTGTCTGATGGCCACACAGTAAAAGATGCTTGCTTCATCTGTGGTGAGAAAGCATGTAGTGAGTACATTTCAAAAGGCAGGAAGAATAGTTCTGATCCACAAGTACATGAGGACAGTCCTTGTCATTTTATAAACAGAAGAGGTACAAAGCTGTGGAGTGTCCTTGTGCAGGCAAATAGATGTGGATGAGTGTGTGTGTCTGAGAAGCACGAAGGGGGGACCATAAGAAGTAAGTTTAAGCCAAGTGTTTAAGCTGTGAGTGTTTGCTGTGTAATGACTGCAGAGAGCTCTTTCCACTTCCACAGAACTATTTTTATTTCTGTGTTTGTTTGTTATTGTCAGCAGTAAGGAGAAAGAGATGTGATGCTGCTGCTATCTCTGTCTCCTCTAAAACCCTATTCTTCCTCTCTTGTGTCCCTTGTCCTCCCTAAATCATCCTTGTCTGTGTAGCTGGAAATGCTTCCTAATTCAAACATGGGGAGGTCTGGGTATGACCCAACACAATTTCTTGTTGGATTATGTGTATTTACATTTACATATATATATATATGTCCTTGTACATAGGTTAAGAGGCACCTGTCTCTCATGTTCAACCTGATTTGAAAATCAGAGTGGTTTTTGGTCCCACTCCTGCATTTTTCTGTGTCTATAGAGCCTCCTAAAAACAGCAGGAGATGGAATATAATTTAAGTTTATAGGTACAGAACAGAGGGCAGAATTGTGCCCACCTTTTCTCTATGTTTACAAACATTCTCATCCTGCAAGCTACAGAGTAAGGAATTCAGGTAGGCAGGACCTCATGTCCAGTTCTTATGCAGAAGCGCTGCAAAAATTACTTGGAAAAATATGTTCCATCCCAAGGGAAATTTATAAGGTAAAGGATAGAAAAAATATACAGACAGCTATTTGGAATCAGTGCTTGGATTTGAAAAATAATTTTTTCAGGAACGTGCCTCATCACAACAGGTCTTCTCTACAAGAGGCTCTTTGATCCATGGCAATGACAGTGCTCACAGACACCAAGTTTAACTGAAGAGGCTGATTTTGGATACTTACATTAATTAAACTAAAGCACTGTAGGGCTACAGTCCATAAGAGTCTGGGCACATTACAAGGTGTATTTCTGCATGAGATTTGATGTTTGTTTCAAATTCAAAGAATATTTAAATCTTGAAACTTCTTTGTATAACAGAGAGGGAATAAAAGTGCCTGACAAAATGCCTGTGAAAAGAGCACAAACCTGACCATGTGTTTGACAGAGACACCAGGAGCAGAGCCACAATCCTGTTTACATGTATTGCAGAGATGTACAGTGCATAATCCAGGGGCAGCTCAGTGAGGCACAAAGCAGTGACCCTCTCATCAGCACAGGCAGATGATTGAAGGTCAGAGGGCTCTGGGTATTGCACATTAACACTCTCCAGTATTCCTACACAGTTCTACTTTGCTGCTAGCAGTGGGCAGGTGATTAGGGAGAAGCCAGAATTTGTGCATGGACTTTTGATTGCTACAGGGCTGAAAACTTGTGTTAGAAATGACTCTGGGTCAGGCAGGGAAGCTTGATGTTTTCATGAGCACTGCTTGGCCACAGAAACCTTCTATGGAGGGCTGTTCATGGAAAGTCAGGCACTGAGGCTGGTATCAGTGGAAACAGCAAGGATGTTCCCCACCTCAGATATTCAGTATTTAATTCTCAGTGTCCCCCAGTCCTGCAGCTCTTTCCACTGCTTAACCTGGAAAGCTCAGGAGAGATTTTTTTTTTCATTTTGCCTTATGGCTTTTTCTATGTTATTTCATTACTTTAGTAATAGATGGGAACACAGTCTTTCTTTTGTTTTGTGCACGGCTGTTAAGAGCTGCTCCCTCAATGCTCACTTATTGTTCACTAGCACCATTCTAAGGGGAAAAAATTATATCTCATGATATAAGCAAGCATCTTTTAAAATCTTGCTCCTAATTTTCATTAGTCACCCACTGTGGCTCTCAGAGCTCAGAACAAAAGAAGACTCATACACTAGTTGCTGTTCTAAAGTCAGCATTTGCCAACAGGTTGAGGCAGGAGTTTTGGAAATGCTGCAGACAGGGTTTGGGGATTTTTGTGGGATTTTGTTGGTTTAGGGGTATTTTTTGGTTTTTGTGGGGTTTTTTTGTTTCATTTTATATTTTTCAAATAAGGAAGATGCTTTTTTCCAGATTCTGATCTGTAGTAAACTGAAGCAAAAGATGATTTGAAGAAAATGTTATACTTTGCCTTTAGTTTACCAATGCTGTTTATTTTATTTTGAGCCTATATTCACACTGCTGTTTATTATTCTATTCAATAATCATACTTGGTTATTTTCCCTCTTGCAATATTATGTTATTTTCCTTTACACTCTATTGTGATTGGCTAGATTCACTGCTTAATGAGACAGACACTTAACCATGGAAAAGTTTTCTCACTAAGGTGGGGGACGATAGGATCTTTATGTTAGAAACTGGACACTGCTCTGCCTGTTTGGTTCCCTTAAAATTATGTACCCAAATCATACTTGACACAGAAATAACCCTTTTTTTGCCAATTTCCATCTTCTTGCAGAGTCAGACTGGTCTTGGTAGGTTCTCTTGGTCTAAATGACACCCATAATGATGCAATGGGAACCTTTGTGTCCCCCTCATCACAGGGAAGGTTATAATTCCTTCCTGGGCTGTTGGCTCAGGTGGTGTAATCTTTTTGGTTTTCTTTCTCTGCAACCCCTGGGTCCATGTTTATGGTTTGAAGCCTTCTTCCCCCAGTGGTGAGACAATCTGAGTGTCTGTGCTTCCCCCCAGCCCAGCTCTGACAGCAGTGTGTCCACGAGCACAAACAGTGCAGCTGTCTCACTCTGTGTGCATTTTGCTGCTCCCCCCTATACCCAGTTCCCTCCCTTGCATGCTGGCAGTGCCTGACATGCTGCAGGAGCCTCAGGGCCTGTGATGCAGCATGACCTCTCACCCTGCTCCAGGAGGGAAGGGCTGGAACCACCTGGGCAGTGGTGGCTGCTGGGCTGATCCTCCTTCAGAAGGTCAGCACGGTGACATGCCTGATCTCAACTTGTTGGGAGAGTGAGTCACAAGCTGGCTTCCTCCAAATGTTCCAAATCCAAGAGGATATGATTTTATTCTCTCTCTAATCCTATTATTAGTGCCTGCAATGTTAAGGACTCTGTTATTCAGCAGTTTTATTTCTTCCCTGTTCCACTGCTGCAGATGGAGCATCCAAACAGAGTGTGAAAGGAAGAATTTCTTCATTTTGTACACTCAGATGCTGCTGACATCCACGTGCTGTCCTGTATAGAAAGAGAATACCTTTTGAGGGGGGGAATCTCTGATCCTCCTATAAATCTGCCAGAAATCACAAGGCATTTCTGCTTCTCTCTCGGGTTCAGACATGCCTTGGTGTGGATTCTTTGTTTCTGTAGCCCCCACACCTCTGACCTGGGTGTGTTTCAGTACTAAGATTATTGTCAGTGGTCACAGAGGGTCTCACAAAGTTTGCTTCTCTCACTGCATATGAGGCACTGCAGGCAAATGCAATATCCTGATATGCTCCTCCTACCTGTTGTGTTTTCTCATCCTTAGGATCATGGGAACAAGACAACATAGGCAGTACTTTGAACATTTCCTTGTAGATATACCCACCAAATCCTTGATTTTGTATTAGTATATAACAATATATGTATATTTAGTACTCTACTAGTATACTAGTAATATATATATATATATATATAAATAAAATATGTGTATCTAGTAGTTATATTCATCATAATTCCTTTTTATTTGTTCTTAGCTATGTGGTGTTGTCATGAACAGCTAAAGCCTTGTGCACTCTATTGGAATTTCGAGGTGAAGCTGCAAGTATTAAACAACAGCCTTGTACTGAAAATGCACAGCACTAGTGTGACAGTAAATTGATGTTTGCATTATTTGCATGGAAACTTCAAACTCTGGTCACTGGCTTTTGAGGATTCACAGAATGCAGCACAATGCAGGACTTTATTGTTATGACTTGGCTTGGTAGGGACCACCTGTGCTGTTAAGACCCTGATGCCACCATTTAGCAGCCTGGGGAGGACCAGGCTCTTTCTTGGTCCAGTTAGTTGGGCAAAAAAATCTCCTTGTTGTATTGCTGTGCAGATCTGCACGACTGGGAAGGAATCCAGCTCTGCACCATCTTCTAATGTGTAATTTTGATTTCTCTTATTGTTAACATTGCATTTATATCTGAGGCTGGCAAGCACAGTCCCATTACCTTTTTATGGCCCTAAAGAACGTGAGTATTATTTGGAGGATGTGCCTTGAGTGATATATTGTTTGTATCTTGGTCAATTTGTCAACCCATACTGAAAACCATTGTGGCAGTAGGAAAAGCAATCCTGTTGGTATGAGAATGATTTCTTCAAGAACAGAGCAAAAGGACCAGAATTTCCATCCATTGAATCCTAGACAAGGGAGGTGTTTCAGTATGAAAACTTCCATCTCTGTTAAACCATCTCCTCCTTTCCACTCATTGCCTCTTGTTCTGCTCAGTGGCTTTGACTTGACCTCATTGCAGGGAGATGATGCCCATAGATGATGTAACCTCATATTCCTCCTAAATAGGCCTTTGGCTTGTAGATGGCAGCTTTGAGGTGTCTGCATGAAACCACTGATTTTTATTTGCATAAAAAATTTCCCATTTGTTTCAGAGGTGATGGGGTAGAATGGGGCAACACCCACTTTTGGGAGGTCACATCTCTTTGTATGCTATATTTCTGGATTTGTGTGCTTAAAAAAAAAAAAAAAAAAAAAAAAAGGGTTCTTACTGGTAGTTTGGTTTCTGCAGAGGACTCTGGGCTACAGGTTTTGAGCTGGCAGCCTGCAGTACCTGTAGGAGCTGCTGCCCCTCTGTGTGATTGAGCACCTGAGTGCTGCAGGTACTGGCTCACATCTGCAGCTCTTCTGTGCTATCAGGGCCCAACAATGCCAGTCACAGGACATGAGGATCTCTGTGGGACAAGGCAGATGGATTTCATTAGAACTGAGCAGTGTCTGCTGCTGCAAATATCTCTTCTTACAGGCACTTACAGAGCACACTGCCCTGCATAATAAACCTGTTCTACACCCTGCAGTCGCACAATGCTATTTATTTTCTTTTCCTGCCTGTCTTGGTTTAAAATCTCAGCTGAAAACTTCTCTTTTTTGTTGCTGCCCCATTGTTTTCCCTCTGTTTCCCTCTCCCTTTGCAGCTGTGTTTAGGCTGAGCTGTGTGAGGGTGCAGCTTGCCATGGTAGATGTTAGAGGAAATAAAGTCTCATTGTGTGATGTTCTAGAACTTTGCTCCACAGCCACCCAGTCCTTGCACCACTGGAGGCTGTGGGATGTTTGCCACTGACCTCAGGAGCAGCAGGAGTCATCCCCATGCACAAAAGTCTTTTCAGAAGGGAAGATAATGCACAAGGCTGTGAAGAGAGTGTTGTTTGAGAAAGGATGGAAGCCTGAACCCTCTGGGTTGAAAAGCTTTTGTTGGCTGCCATGGGTGGATCAAAGTCAAGCTGCTGTTTTTGCCTGGGATGTCACAACCACCTGAACATTCCTTGTCTTTGCTTGGGGAGCCAGGCAGCAGAGTCAGGGGCATTGTGAGGCAGAAGAGGGACAAGGCAGAGAGACATTTTTTCAGCAAGGCTACTATTTTTTGAAAGAAGTCCACATGGATGAATGGATGAAATGAGGATGAATAATAATTCCAGAAGGTTATGTGAAAATCCCTTAGATGTGTTCTTTCTTTTATGGTGGGGAAGAGAGGAATAGATTTTGGATTGCATCAATTCATTTGGATTGCTTCAATTCTTTTGGATTGCATTAATTCTTTTGTCTGATGAGGGAAGAAAGATTGTTGGAAAAAAACAGAAAAAAAAACCAATGAAAAAAACTAGTGAGGAATGATCATCAGACTCTTGCTAATTTTTGGTAGCACTGTAAATTAGGCCTTGTTTTCTTTAGGTGCCTTGTGTTGGGAGTGGGTGACATTAGTGCTTTATTAAACTCTCTGTGCTGAGGAGCTCCTGGTTTAGTGCAGCTAATAATAATACCCTGATTGAGAAACAGAAGGTGGGATAGCTCAGCATCAGACATGGGAGTGCAGAAATAGTTGCTGCTAGTTGAACTAAAAATACACAGCACCATAGCCCTATTGCCTACAGCAGCACATGCTGAACACACTTTGGACACTGGCAGGGGGGGGGAATGGCTTCCCCTTGTTTTTGGCAGCTGCTGGATCAGCAGTGCTCTGTGGTGATTCTTTGTGTGACTGCCTGATGGTGTGCAAGGCCCCTCAGAGCAAGTTAATTAATATCCTCAGAAGTGAATCATTACCCAGGGTCATAAACAGACTATAAAGGTAAAAAGGGCTGCATCAGGTGAGTTGTTAAGCCAGTTTGTCCCAGGGTGGGACTTTGTGATCATGGAATCACCCAACAGCTTGGGAGTGACCGGCAGCAGGGACTGGGATGTAACCATGGCTACTCTGATCCACTGCTCCCTGCTCCTGCTTGGGGACAAACAGCAGATGCCAAGATCACTGAATTATGAGCCTTGCAGTTACTGCTGCACAATGTGGTCAAAGGGATTTATGTGATTTTTTCCTACCACCTCCCAGGGTTTACACAGCCTCTCCACCTGGGCTCTCCATGGGTGAAATTCAGTTTAGCAGGTACATGTTTTTCATGAGCTTCAAAATCTCCATGACAGTAAGCTAAAAGTGGCCCAGATATAGTGAGGATAGGGTACCCTGAAATAGGTTAGTTAGATGAATTTAGGACACATCTAATGCCAGAATCAGCAGTGCAACATGGATATCTGCTGCACTGTCAGATGGAAGATCAAAGGTGAGGAACATCTTGTAGATGAATCATAGAACTATTTAAGTTGGAAAAGACCTTCAGGATCATCAAGTCCAACCTCTAGCCCAGCACTGCTGAGATGAGGAAAAGTGCTTGGTGAAAAGAGGGAGTTAATTGAGCACAGGTGATGAGACATTGACTCCAGATAAAGGGTGCAAACACAAAGTGCTGAGACCTTGAAGACAAGAAGCAAGGCGTGGATGCTCTAATTTGAAAATCCTGCATGATGTGTAGTAAAACCCAGCTGTGCTGGGACTCCTTCACTTGTTTGAATACTGAGACCTGTGGCTGGGATAGGAAAGGACAAGGATATGGCTGTGGCAGCTCTGTCACCACACCTGCAGGGGGGAGGAATACAGGGGCTGCATCATCTCTCCTGCCTTGCCTCCCCTCCCAGTCAGCTGCCTGATTCCTGTACTAGCACAGGTGATTCCCTCATAGCAGAACGTGTCAGGATATTGCATGAAGAAATGTCAGCTAACAAAACTGTTTTTATAATATCCAACACACAGGTAAGCCCTTTCCACAGTGTACATGAGGATTTTTTATTTTACTTTTTTATTTTATTTTTATTACAACCGGGTGATCCAAGGACATCAGTCTCCTTTGTGTCTCCTCTGAGACTCTTTGGAGCTTGAGGGTTCAGCTGGAGATAGAGCAAGCAAAGCACAGAGATATTTTTTCTCTTGTGATGGGTGTTTCTTGTGTGGACTTCTCTGACCTGAGGCCACCTAAATAAAGGGAGCACCAGGAATGATAAACTTCCTTACTTGACTTTTTTGGCCAGTCTTAGCTTCTTTCTGGGACTGCTATTGTACTTGCTCTGATGAAGTGAATAGCAAAAAGCTATTTTTGTTCACAGGATAGTTTTGTAGGATGGTTCTGGTTGGAAGGAACATCTATTCCAATCACCTGCATAAATCAGGGTCACCTGTGGGGTCAGACCACCCTTCTTTGGGTTTTATCTAGTCCACCTTTTTATACATCTATAGCAGAAAGTGAGTGGCCTCTAAAATTTTCTGAATTGTCAGGATCAGGGTCATCAGGAGCTTTCAGAGAGAGTTTTGAGAGGCAGCAGGTCAGGCAGAAATGCAAGGAGCATTTCCATGAGGACTTCTGACCGTGGAGATATCCAGGGGAAACTGGCAGCAGCTCTGAGAGTGGTGTGCAGAGCATGACAGAGGAGAAAATGAACTTATCAAAAGCTTTCTTGGGCTGTCAAGGGCAGGTTTATTCCTCAGCATAAGTGGCTTCCTCTGGGGATTTGTGGAATAGGCACTGCCAGGGGAAGGTGCTGATTTTGCAATGAAGTGGGTCTGGCTTGCCCTGTGTCTGTACATGGTAGTGACTGCTCTGGGAGATAATGCCTCAGGTCAGTGACTTAATTATGTCTGGTTTGGAGACCTTTTACCATACCTAAGATAACTCAAGGCTTCCAGGATGGTGTTTGGAAGAATCATCTTGTTCAGCAGCAATAATCACCAATTACTAAGAAAATATTGCCTTACTCAGGCATTTCCCACTGGTCCCATCTTCCCACCAAATGCTCTGTTTATGAAAGCTTTCCTTCCAGGACCAGTGCCACTGATAATCAGAACCTTCACATCACAGAAACATTTTAAAAAGGGTTTGAAGGCCAATTATATAAATGTTTCCTCTTTTGTAAAACAGCTTGGGACTTGTAAACATATTAAGTCCACATATCACTAAATAATTCATGAGGATGAATTATTTACTTGTGTAAGCTGTGTTTTAAATAAGGAAATTTTTTTCCAAATATGAGGGAAATAAAAATATTTTAGATAATTTTGAAAGGAGTAGCTGCCATTTCACTCCTCTGCTTTTTGTGTGTTCCAATTGATTTTCTTATGAGTGTGTTCTTCAGGAGTGGCCAGGTCTGTAGTGTGTAAAGGTGACTTCCTCAGCACAAAAGTCCACCAAACCTTTCAGCAGAATAAGGCTTATCAGAAATCCAGGGGTCCACTTCACGTTGTAGATGTGTGAAGATTTCAGATCTGAGAATTTTATACTCAATGTTTATTTTCCAGATGAAATTGAGGATGGCAAATGCACAGTAAAGGTAGATGCTGTTACTATGGAATCCTTTGTATGATGCTTTTGGTTTGAACTTTATTTATGAGATTATTTTGAACTTTGCCCCTTTTATATATATATATGTGGATCATTCTGTTGCATTTTCTTTTCTCTCCCCTTCTTTTTCCTCCCTCAACAACAGATGATTTTGAAGACAGCATGAATGAAACAAAATGTTGGCATGGTCTAGCTGAATTTCCTCACAAGATAAACATTAAGTTAAATGTGAGACATATGCCTTAGTGTGTGACTGTAATTTTGTAAGTTCTTTTATATGTTATGGTTGGCAACAGAATCCCTGTAGCTTATTCTGGCTAGAAAGAACAGTATTTCTTAGTCCTATGACAAATATGTGATTTAAAATCTGTATTTGCTACCAGCTATACAGTGTGAGTGCTGAAGTGTATCTTGGTTATCAATACTGTCCATTCCAGTTCATCTCATAATCAAAGATGTTCTTTCAACCATGGTGCATTTGTGATGGGGATAATGTTCTTATCAGAAGTTCTCTTTTCTGCCTTCATCCCACCTTTGGGGTTAAACTGGAGGTGATGCCCCTCCATTTGCTCCCCCTGTGGACTGCAGGCTTGCATTGGGTGAGAATATTTCCTCTGATGGATGCACAGGTACAAAATTAGAGGGATATTGGCTCCAGCTTATCCTGTGAGACTTTAGTTTGTGCAGCCAGACCATCAGAGGATAAATGCTGTGCCTTTCCCCAGCCCCCTTAATTTTGGAGACCACTCATGTAATCTTGGAGTACTTTGAACTACAATGAAATTTGCTCATCTCCCCTCACATTTTTACACAAGGATCTCCATGCTGAAATGACATTGATAAATCTTCTGTGGTAAAATTCAGGCCTAGGAGTCCATTTTGTCTGAGATCCTGATCATGAGTGGAATCTATTTTAGTTTTAGTAGAATCAGCTTCATTCAAAGTAGCCACCAGCTGTCTTTTTGTGGACAGGGCAGATAAATAGATATTTCTAAGGCATTACCTAGATAGCTCTTTAAAAATGCATTCTTTAGGACAGAAAAATGCTCAAGCTTTGTCTTCACTGTCTCAACAGGAGCCTGGACAAATAGTTGAGGAGCAGTCATTTATACTGTACATGTATGTCCTTTAACTGAGTGTAAACTTATTGACAAAATATGGAACAGGGGACAGACATCCCAAACCTTATCCCTCTTTTCCAAACAGCCTTCACACTTGTCTTTATGGCACAGTGATCTTTTGTTTTCAGTCAATCATGCACATTCCTACTGCCTTTGCCATTCAGATTTCCAGTCTGTTCTGGCATTTTGCATGGCAAGACCACATTTCCTGTGATCTGCTATCACATTCCTCTGTGTGATGCCCCACTCTGGAATCCTGGCTGGTTGCTGGATTAGCAGGGAAAAATGATGAAAGCAATCCTAGCATTGCTTCATGTTATGCATACTAAAAGATTTTGGTTCTAAGATACAACTAGGGAATAAATGGCATATTTGACAAAAATGTAGCCTGTTCAGAAACAGCATTTAAACTTGAAAGATGCAAAGATCCATGAGCCAGCTTGGATAACAGGCAGTGTGACTTGCATAGCCTGGTGCCCAGCTGCAGCAGGACATCTCTGGGATGCACAGCTATGGGTGCTTTAGCCCATCTGTGCCTTGCCCCTGAGAGAGCTGGTTCAGAGACAGCTCATGCACACCTCTGTAGTGGTTCAGAGATGCAGTACCCTTTGTTTGGAAGAATAATTTAGCACTTTGTGTGGGTGCATTTATGGGAACACACAGATCCTCTTAAAGAAATAGGCACGCTTCTGGTATTTGCAGAGGTTATGGCTGCACATTAAGTAAAAATAAAGAAAAAAAAAAAAAAACCAAAGCAAAACACATTCAGTAGAGGAAATTTCCATTATTCACCAGAAGTTCTTATTTGTACCCTGTAACTTATTCTGTGTGGGGAAAGAAGAGGAGTTGGAAGCTGATTTCCAAAAGGATGAAGTATGTCTGGTATTTAGTGAATCAACAAACTTGTGGACCGAATTGCACCTGGAGGTCTAATTCTTACAGCTGCTATTGGCTATTTCCTACAGCTGCTATTGTCTAATTCATACAACTGCTCTTAGTGGCAATAGGAGAGGCTGAGGATGTAAGGATGTAGAGCTATGGGAAATTGTCCAAAGGACAATTAGATGGTGAAGGGGCTGGAGGGGAAGCCACACGAGAAGTAGCTGAGGTCACTTGGCTTGTTCAGGCTGAAGAAGAGGAGGCTGAGGGGAGAGACCTCATTGTAGCCACACCTTCCTCATGAGGGCAAAATGAGGGGCAGGCACTGATCTCTTCTCTGTGGTGTCCAGCAATTAGGCTCAAGAGAACAGCATCAAACTGTCAGGGGAGGTTTAGTTTGGATATTGGGAAAAGAGTTTTCACCCACAGGGTGGATGGGCACTGGAACAGTCTCTCCAGGGAAGTGGTCACAGCATCACACTTGACAGAATTAAAAAAATATTTGGACAGTGCTCTCAGGCACATAGTGGGATTCTTGGGATGTCGTATACAGGGCCAGGAGTTGGACTCAATTATCCTTGTGGGTCTCTTTGAACTCAGGACATTCTATAATTCTGTGCTTCTATGAGGCTTAACCATCACTGTCTCTATGGGAACTCTCCCAGAATTTTCCTTTTGTTACTGTAGAGCTGAGCTTGCAGTGTGTGTGGTTGCAGATTTATCCTGCCTCATGCACTTCAAGTCTTTCTGACTCTTGTTGAAGTCAAGCAGAGCAGGAGTATGATGCCAGGTGAATACCCGAAGCCTGAAGTGTGTAGAATTGAGAAGAAATACTCAAGAATCCAGGGAGTAAACCAAGCTCCTGGCCCATGGCTGTCTTCCCCCACTCCTGACACAGGCTGGCCCCCTGGATGATGTTTTTAGACCAGGACACTGTGCCATCCAGCACTGCAGCATCTCTCCAGGGAATGTGCTGTGCCAGCCCAGCCTGTGGTGCTCTCACCAGCTGTGGCTGGTGGTGCAGAGGTGTTGCAGATGCTCCAGATGCTGACATGAGTGGCTGTAGCCATCAGTGGAATTTGTCACCTTTCTCCAGCCTGTGATTAGACATTTATAAGATTAGACTAGTCCTGCTGCACAACTGTGCTGGTTCATCCAGTTGTTCCTCTCTGTAGTGGATGATGTGTTCTGAAGACTTATTCCATAAATTTTCACTCCTGTGTCCTGTTAGACATTGCTGACCATATGTTAGGAGGACAAATGGTGGCTTCCTTCTCTCTCCACCACTGTGCCATGCTCTACCCAGGTGCTGTTCACCTGGTCTCTGTGGTTGTTGTGCTAAGATCAACCACAGAATCCTAGAGCAGTTTGAGTTGAAAGGGACCTCAAAGATCATCTCATTCCAGCTCCCCTCCCACTAGACTGGGATCTGCAGGTCAAGAGGAAGGGTTGTCACCAGGAACATGAACTATCCTTTCATACATTTTGCTGCTTCAGTCTTTAGCACTGGAACTGCTGAGGTAGAAGACAGGCTCCTCCTTTTTAATTTTAAGGGCAATATTTATCTTGTTTTGTTTATGGATATTTGCCAAGTCTCAGCACATCTACTGCAAGCCTCAAATCAGTGTTGAATGCATTTTTTTTTTTTTCAGATCATTGATTTAATGATCAACAAAGTAATAAAGATGGTAGGAAATGCAGAATTATTATGCTTAGGTGAGATTTGTGGCACCTTAACAAAGCTGCCTGAAAGAAGATGAATTTCTCTGTTGATGAATACAAAGTAATGTACAATGGAAAGAATTAACTTAAATGATTCATAGCCCTTGCTGGCTTAAAAATAAATTCTGATTACCTGAGAGGAAAGAAAGCTTTCAGAAAAGCTTTCTATGTGTATGGGTACCTTAGGAAATAAAATCTGCTGTGAATAGAGTATTTGGTATATAAGAACTGGGATGAACATTATTTTTGAATAGAAAAATTAATTATGCCTTTTTGTGTTCCCTACAATGAAGTATTTGGCAATTAAATATGTTTTAACTTCAATTAACATGAACCTGTGGGAAGTATTGATCTAGTATTTATTTAGGGCAAAATCTGGAAATTAAGGGATCCAGTTGGAAAGTTCAGGGTTTGTTTTGAAACACTTTTTTTAAAATGTCAAAATGCAATTGTTTTAGAAAAAAGAAGCTATTCACATAAAAAAATATATAAAATGAAAAGTGTTGATTCACTGAGACACAGTGTTTCTGATCCATCAAAATATTTTTATTTCTGTCAAAAAGTTTTGTGGGAAATACAGGGCTTTCATTTGGAATCTGAACACAAACATCCACCCACTCACAGCCTGAAAATTTCTTGCTACAGGTCCCATGGGTGTGTTCTTCAAAACACTGCAATGTCTCACCAGAAGTGTGGCCTCTCCTAAAGTGCTGCATTTTAATTTGGTCACTGCTTCCCAAGGGTCCAAATCACACAAGCAGGAGGCTCCAGAAGCGGGTGACCAGAATTCATACTGGTTTCTGTGTTTTGGAGCTGAGTGAAATGAATGTGTTATTTCAGCTGAGAATTAAGGGAAGGCTTAGCTGAAGGGTGAGGTTCTCATGTTCTCACTTTCTGCAAAGTTAAGGGAAAAACTTTCTATTGGTTGAGAAAGGTTTTTACTCCTGGCTTTGGTATCAACAAGGGAGCCCATGTGGCAAGCTGGGTGAAATTGTGCTCTGCAGAACTAACTGCTGAGAATAACAGAAAGTGAAACAATTTACCTTTGTCTCTTTTATTTTCCTAAATACAGGAGAAAGACAGGCTCTGTGAAAGTCAAAGGCATTACTTTGAATGTATATTAAAAACAAAACAAATAAAACTCAAACACTTTTAAACCATGTAGCTTGCAAAAAACTAAACCAAACCAAATTAAATAAAACAGAGATTTCCCCCAAAAAAAACTAGTAAAAAAAAAAGGAGGAAAATTTAAAATAGGAAAATGGGAAAGTGAGGGAAGAGTGCTTCATTTGTGGTTAGAGGATGAGAGAATGACTTTAAAATCAGGTTTTAAACAGAGGCTGAGGTCACAGGGGCTGAAAAAAGGGAAAGATTCCCACCTGGTTAATTTTTGCATCATGCAATATCAGAGGGAAATTATAACAAAACATACCTGTTGGGAAACCCACGTTTTAACTTTTCATTCTCATAGAATAGCCCAGATTGGAAGAGATGTCCAAAGTCCATTCAGCTCAGCCTTTTGTGGGAGCCAAGAGGGGATCATGCAGCAACCTGCCCAGCCACATCTGAAACATCCAGAAATGGAGCCTCTGCCATGGCCATGCAGAGGGAGTGACAAAGGATGAAACCTTTTCTGGTGTAAATTTCAATCATTTCCCCTTTCCTTCTCCATGTGGTTCCTCATGTAGAAACACTGTCCTCTTTGTAGTTACCCAGGAATAGTTCCTGGAATAATGTGATGAGATTCCCCCTGAGGTTTCTCTTCTCCAGGGAGGAGATTTCCTTCTGTCATTTCTCAGAGGTCAGGTCATGGCCCTCCTTTGGAGCCTCTCCTGTTTTCCTGTGTCTTTCTTGAGCTGTGGGGACCAGAGCTGGGCAGACTGATCACCACCCTCTGAGTGCAGCCTTTTAGCCAATTTCCTGCCCATCTTGCAGTCCACCCATCCAGTCTGTGTCTTGCCAGCTTGTCCCATAGAGGCAGTTTGTCTAATTTGTAATTTTAGGATGATTTTCACCTTTTCATTGAAGCCTCTATCACTGGTACTGCAATGTGGTATTTGTCTCCATTATTCTGAAGTGAAAAGGTGAACCCCAGCATCTATTTCTTGGGTCATAAACCCCTATATATATATGTAGAGATGTTTCTAGGATTTAATTTTTTTTCTGTTTGTTTCTATCAGTACTGAAATTCTTAGGTCATAGTGCACATAACACTAGGCTTTAGTACATGGAACACGTATTCTGCATTTGCTTTTTAAATGTCACAGTGCCTTCCTCACTAAAAGCATTCAGAAAATCTGGGTTTGGTGCTGAATTAGGAAAAAAAAGATTAGGAAAAGAAAAAGAAATACTCAATGTAACCTAGTAATTAACTTCCTTAGGACTTTTTTAGTCTTTGGGGTTTTTTGGGAGGGTTAAAATTAAAGTTCCATTTATTCAGTGTGTAAGAAATAAAAATGTTGAACTCTACGTGGAAAATGAAGAGAAAGAAATACAAAGGTACTGCAGAATGCCAGGGCTCAGTATATGTACAGAAAAATAAGAAACTTAATGGAAATGGAAAACAAAACCAGAAGCATTTTATTCTCTGCCTGCATGGTGAAATTGTCCTATAATAAATCAATTATTAGCAATCTCTTCTTCAGGGCTCAAAGGAGCCCATCTGCATTGCCACAGGAGGTTAAAACATTCCGTGTCTCTCCCTGGAAAAACCCCCACTGTGCCATAATAGGATTTAATATTTTCCATCATTGTGTAGCTGTGATTGTAAAAGGTAATTGTTAAAAGCCCCAGTGTTCATGATGACAGGTTTAGAACAGGAAGGCTAAAGGTAGCAAAGTTCCAATGGGCATTTTCCTTTCTTTTTTTCTTTCAGCTTTGAAACACCTCTTCACAGCTTGTCCTCCCTCTTTCTCCTCTTTGCCAGCATCTTCCATGGCATCCCCCAGTTCTCATAAAATGGAGGTGGATTGTGTAGAATACCTCTCAATATAATGTTGGGCCAGTTCTTATCCTCAGGTCCCGTAAACAGATTGCTGCAGAAACAAGGGAAATTGTTTCATAGCCACTTCTCTGAAACTGTGTTGTGCCATTTTTGCTTTGTGCTAATGTGCCTAGGCATAATTCCTGACTGGAACACATCCTGACTGCAGTGTGCTTCAGCAGGGTTGTCCTGCCTCTCTCCAGCTCCTGGACCTGTGCTGACCATTGCCTCCTGTGCCTTGTGCTTGTCTCCCCTGTCCTTGTCTCTGCTGCCCTGCATGGGAACACATTTCGGTCACAGCTCAGAGTCAGTCCCAGCAAACCACTGTGCTGACTGCCAGGTACTGCTCCCTAGGATTTGCCTTTTCTTTTGTCCTTCTTGCCATCAGACAAGAACAAGAAGCTGTGGTGACCTGTCTCTGCTTTTGGAGGGTAGCCCTTCCCTTTCAGAATTAATTCTCCTTCTCTCTTTCCATTCAATCTGGGAAGGATGTTCTTGAGCTGGGTCTATTCTTGTGCTTTTTTTTTTGTGTGTCAGAAGCTCAGCTCCTTCCTTCTGTTGATTGATTTCTGTGTAAGCATGTTCAGCTCTGGGTGCTGAACAGATCTGAAGTGCTGCAGAAATAGACATCATATCTTTACTGAAATCTATAGCCCTTCATTTTAGGTGAGATTACAGCTTGCTGTATTTTTTGAAAAATAAGCTAGATTGTCCATGTTCTTCTTTTCATTCACTGCCTTCCCTTTGTTCCTTGCTTTTCAACCTATAAACAATCCGTGTTCCTCAAAAGTCTCATCATCATTCCCTAGAAAGGTTCTTTTTCCCATCCCTCTCTCTTCTCCTGCAGAGTTCTAACCATCCAGACCCCCTGTAGCCAGCAGTGCCCTTGTGGCCAAGGAGGCCAATGGGATCCTGGGGTGCATTAGAATGGTCATTGCCAGCAGATCAAGGGAGGTGATCCTGTCCCTTCATTCAGCCCTAGAGAGGGGCATCTGGGGTGCTGTGTCCAATTCTGGGCTCCTCATACAAAACATGGAGCTCCTGGGGCAGATCCAGTGGAGATAATGAAGGGACTGGAACATCTTTTATGAGGAAAAGCTGAAGGAGCTGGGGCTGTTCAGCCTTGAGAAGAGATGACTGAGGGAACTCATCCCTGTCTGTCAGTGTCTGCAGAGAGGACTCAGAGCAAGACCAGGCTCTGCTCCTGTGCCCAGCAATGGGACAAGAGGAACGGGCAGGAACTGATCCCAGGAAGCTCCACCTGGACATGAGGAATAATTTCTCCCCTGTGCAGTGACTGAGCACTGAGCAGATTGCCCAGAGGGTGTGGGGTCTCCCTCAATGGAGATATTCCAGCGCTGTCTGGACCCAGTCCTGTGCCACGTGCTTGGTCCTGCTTGAGCAGGGAGGTTTGACCAGATGACCCACTGTGGTTGTTTCCAACCTGACCCATTCTGTGATTTTGTGATTGATTCTGTGCTGGGGTGGGGATAAATTTTGCCAGGCAGAAGCATGTTCTTATCTCTGATGCCAGCTGTCTTCTGGAAGGACCCCATCCTCTTCTAAGCCAGGGAAAGAAGTGAGAGTAGATGGCAATGTTTAAAATTGCTCCCTCTAAATGGTCAGAACTAATTATGAAGGCTACAGCTACTGTGAGAGCTATTAAATGCCTGGAACAGGTTCCTGAAGTCTGTACTAGAATGGGATGAGTCACAGTTGCACCAGCTGACTGCAGATGAGTGGGTGGGAAGGGAAGGGGCCCTGTGCCTTGTTGGCAAGGTAGGAACAAAGAGCTACCCACAGACCTGGGGTGTGATCCGGGGTGAGTTGGGACTGACAGCTCCCAGCAGTGAGATGGAGGCAGCAGAGTGCTCCTCAAAGAGGTAAAGCCTGAGCTTTTAAGTGAAATCACCCCTTGAAACCACTCTGTCTGAATGAGGGAAATGGAGATCAGCAGAGGATTGGCCAGGCTGTGAGATGTGTGCAGGATTCAGTCTCTGCTTCTCAGCCTGACTGCTTGTATAGAGCTCCTTGAGCACCAACATTAGGAAAAAGAATCTGCTGTGATTTGAGTCAAATCAGAAAACATATTCAAGCCTCAGTGTTTAAGATCAATATGATGGAACATAGGCAGACAGTGACAGGACTATCTGTTACTAGGAGTAACAGTTTTAAACTGAGAGGAGAGATTACATGTTAGGAGGAAATTCTTCACTGTGAGGGTGGTGAGCCACTGGAGCAGGTTTTCTGAAGAAACTGTAGATTCCCCATCTCTGAGAGGGTTCAGGGCCAGATTGGATGGGATTCTGAGTGGAAGGTGTCCCTGCCCATAGCAGGGAAATAGAAACTGGATGGTCTTTACAGTCCCTTTCAACTGAAGCCAATCTATGTTTTTAATGAGTCTACAAAACTGTCTGCATCTGTGACCTGTTACAGAGGTTCCAGATGCAAGATTCAATTCTGGACCTGCCAAAGATTTGGTGAAATTCTGGAAGAGGTTTCTTATTCACCACCATGATCTTGCAGAGGCCAGAGTTTGTTGTGTCTGACTTGCAGCAAAACTGTGCAAAACTTGTCTGGATGAGGATAATATCCTGACCATTAAAAGCCCTGAGTTTCCTCTCCCAGATTAAACACCCTCAGCTTCTCCTTGCCAGACTTGTGCTCCAGACCCTTCCCCAGCTCCATTCCCTTCTCTGGACATGCTCCAGCACCCCAATGTCCTTCTGGTCATGGGGGGTCTGATATTGAGGGCAGGATTCAAGGTGTGGCCTCCCCAGTGCCCAGCACAGGGGGATGGTCACTGCTTTGGTCCTGTTGGCTGCATCATTGCTGGTACAACCAGCCAGTGCTGCTTATTTTGGGCAACTCACCCAGCCTAGACCAGGCATGGTGTTTTCTGCTCTCTCTATGACATAATGCAGAAGATAACTATTTTTGGCACGTCTTACTTGAGTTTTTGAGGTGTCATCTGGCCTTTTGAGGCGTTCAGATCAACTTGCTGCTTTCAGCATGGCATAGGCTGCACAAAATGGGGTACAGCCTTGCAGGTGGATAGACAGGGGCAGATGGAGAGTCTTGAGTCGGGTTTAGCATGAGACTAGCAATGAATATTGGGCAAACAGGAAACTGTGGGCAACTCATGCCAGAAGGATGAAGACAATATGAGAATGTGGTCTTGCAGTATGAAAAAAACAATCTGCACTGACTGATCTAGTTAAAAAAATATTCTAGAGAGGTTAAAACAATTCAACCAGACACATCATCAATAACTGATTATTTGCAGCTAAAATTAGACCTGGAATTGGAATTTTGTATCTTAATTAAAACAAAGCTATCTTTATCAATGAGTATGACAACTTTGAGCAGACATTTCCTAGTGAATGTTAATCCCTCAGTCTCTTTTGATTAGTGGATGGGATTACATTAGAATTGATCCTCCTTCAGAGGTCCATTTGTGTGCCCTGCCTCAGGATTGAATTACATGGCTGGCCCTGTGCCAGGCACAGGTTCCCCATTGGGACAATGAAATCACAGCCACAGTGATGCTCATTTGTGTTTTACAGTGTGCCATTTATTTAGCACAAAAGGCTCAGGAGACTTTATGCCTTGGTGAGATATTACTTAGGCTTCAGATCTCTGTCAAACCTTATAACTCTCTTCAGTTTGCTTTGCACAGAGATGGCTTTTGAAGATATGAAGGGAAAGGCTAGGGAAGGAAAAACAATGTCATATTTAAAGTCTAGCTCTAGTGACTTTTCTTCAGTTGTACAGGCTGTTCTGAGGGAATTGTTGGGTTTCAACCTGGAGGAAAAGGTGTCTAGACAAAACATCACTGATTGAGCTCAGTGTAACAAGTTTGGAAGCTTCAGTTTGGAACTGTGTGGATCTCATTAAAAGATGAGTCCCTCTGGCTCATAAATGAGCTTCAGACAGCTGAACCCTGAAAGAAGCTGTCCCTAAATTTTGCTGACCTGTTGCAATTGTTCTCTGAGGGTCCCTGTAAAGCTGGTGAGAACCAACTGGGGTGTGATCCTTACAAAATTCAGGAGCAGAGAAGAACTGCTGTAACTTTGTTTTCTGTTTCAATGTTCTTTCTTAGTAATTGAGAGTAATTAAAGTGATGAACAATTCTCCCTAGGGGAATGTAAAAAAAAAACTTCACAAAAAATAACACAGAAAAGCTGTTGACAGTCTGAAAAGCTGGACAGCTTTCCATTTAACTCCCTCCCACCTTTTCCATCTGTAGCTCTTGTCATCAGCCAGCAAGCTGGCCAGGAGACCGTGATAGATAAATGGTGTGCAGTCCCCTAAAGTTCCATATTTTCCCTTCCCTTCCCTTCCCTTCCCTTCCCTTCCCTTCCCTTCCCTTCCCTTCCCTTCCCTTCCCTTCCCTTCCCTTCCCTTCCCTTCCCTTCCCTTCCCTTCCCTTCCCTTCCCTTCCCTTCCCTTCCCTCCCTTCCCTTCCCTTCCCTTCCCTTCCCTTCCCTTCCCTTCCCTTCCCTTCCCTTCCCTTCCCTTCCCTTCCCTTCCCTTCCCTTCCCTTCCCTTCCTTCCCTTCCCTTCCCTTCCCTTCCCTTCCCTTCCCTTCCCTTCCCTTCCCTTCCCTTCCCTAATAGTGAGCTTTTATAAAGGATGCTGTGTTGCTTGGCTTGTGCTCTTGTGATCTGGAAGATATTTTTCAGCATCTGACTGGTTCACTAGGGAGTTACATGAACATTTAGTAAGAGTGTGAACTGATGCCTTAACTGAGCTAGTAAAGCATCACTCTGAGCCTGCCAAGGCTCAAATGTGAAGTGGAAACACACACATATATATATACATATATATAATTTAGGCAGAAAATATAAAACATTATGGGATTCCATACAGTGTTGTAAACAATATTCTGTTCCACTTTGCTTATGTGATTTGGCATTTCTCACTAATGCTCTGTGGTAGCACTAAGAAGGATGCCGTGCTTGAGTGGGATGCAAGTGATTGATGCTGCTTGAAATGAGGGATATAAGAGACTCCAGATAGCAGACTAATTATGTGGCTTGTTTATTTTCCAAGGAAGGTCTCATTACTACAATTGATGTCGAATGAAGTAGAGGGATCAGTTATTCACTGTCTTGGATCTGTTTATTCTTTCATCTGCAGGTCTTTGAATGCCTAGAGAAAGGCTGGTAAGAGTTTCAGAGGAAAAGAGATGGACACATTACATGGTTATATTTTGTAGAAGTGTCATCTTGAATCCACAAACCCACACTGAATTTTTTTATTGTAATAGCCATACCCAGGTAGATAGTTTATCATCCTTTATTGTGCTTCAGCCAATATTACTCTTGCTACATCTCCAAGTTTTCCAAGTACATGGAGTGCTGCACAGCATTGTGTGCTCCTCAAAACTGTACAAAAAATTGGGAGATGAGGCGTAGGTGCTAGAATTTGATTTTTTTTACTGTGATCTTTCCACTCAGGAAAAAGCAGCCTTAATTAGACTGGTTAAGAACTGATAGCAACCTTTATCAAGTGAAGTTGATGATGATAATTCTG
Source organism: Erithacus rubecula (assembly GCF_903797595.1). Classification (NCBI taxonomy): domain Eukaryota; kingdom Metazoa; phylum Chordata; class Aves; order Passeriformes; family Muscicapidae; genus Erithacus; species Erithacus rubecula. The sequence continues at coordinate 142,373,698 of NC_136689.1, forward strand.
TCTTGGAACTATAACATGAACATGAACATATGCAGCTTTAAAAGTCTCCTGCCTTTGTAGTGCACTGAGACAAGAAACTTCCAGAGCAAATCTGAAAAAGAAACATAGGATACCTCCAGTAGTATGTCACTGGTTAAAAAAATAACCAACAAACTCACTTATTATTTTCTATACTTCAAATATCTTCGTAACACCGTGGGGAACATTCATAACCCAGTTTATTCTGTTTTACCTGGACATTTCCAGCATAAGGAATGACTTCTCCATGCTGTTGTTTTCCTACAGGGTCTGAGCCTTTCCACCCTATATCTCCAAAGGCACCATCGTGTCAATTTGAGTTATATTATTTTGAGACACTACCTTGTCTTGCTCTGCTCAGGGTATCTATTTTATTGTGATGACCAAAAAATGAGGAATAGTGATTATTTTTTCTTTGCATTTCATAGTGTTTCCTCAGTCTTATGTGGCCAAATATCTTTGGACAAAGGATTTATTAATTTCATTTAATTTCATGTCATTTTCCTAGTTGCTGGTGGCTTTCTCCCAACATAAAAGAGGCTTCTGCTAAGCAAACCCATTCTATTTTTTACCTACCTAACTGCATGCAAGCTGGAAATTTCTTCTTTATGCAGCAAGCTCCCTACTGTTATATTGAGCCTTGGAGAGTCTTGGCTTTCCATCTACTCAGGCTCCATAGCTGTGCTTGTAATACCAGAAGTGACTGTTAAACCATAATGCCTCAAATGCTGCTTTTCAGCTCCATGATTTATTTGCATGATTGGGAGGAGGCTGCAGATCTTTTAACTACTACCATAAAATCAAATAAAATAGTAGATCTGTATATATTTTTAAAAGTAAACTGAGCTGCTGCTTAAATGTATTTAATTTTGCTGGAAATGTGAGGAAACCTCTCATGGGAGCAATCAATCCAGTAGTGCCAGCTCCAGGTTTGACAGACAGCATGAAGATTTACCACAAAACTAAGCAGAGTGATTTGGAAGATGATGTGGGTAGAAAAGTCTAATCCCCTGAAGCTTTGTTTGTATGGATTTAGGCATGAGTTTGCACTATCAGCCTGAACTCTCACTGCCCTGGTTGTTGTGCCTTCAAAATCAGGTTAGACTGCAAATGGATTTGAGCTGCTGTGCATCCACTTTGACCTCAGTATCAAGTTTTGCCTGGAAAAGCAGATTTTGTTTTTATAGGTGTTCCAAACAGGTTCACTATATCAATCCTTTGTACACAACCACTGAGACCAGATTTTGCACATGGCACTGAAAGAAAACAGAAGGCAAGTCATACTGCCTTTAATTTGGTGTTTTTTCATTAGTGGAAGGCTGTTTTTACTTAATGCCTTTTCTCTCTGGTCCAAGGTAAAGAACAGACTGATTTCTTCATGATTTTTAGTAGACAACAGTAAATAATTCCCTCCAACTCTTTTTAACAGTGTCTGAGCTACAGCAGTGCTGTTCTTCTTCTGCTGTGATACAGTTAGTTAACTACTGTGGTAAACCAAGCTGATCCCTTTTCAAGTCACTCCCTGCTGCAGGTCACTGTCCTCTATAGATTGATTCAGAACGGGGTGAAAGAACTTTGTGGCAAATTGATTGCCAAAAAGATTTTAATGATAGAGTGAATATGACACAAAGCAAAAACTTCAGCACTTGCTTCGAAGCAAAAATTCATCCTGATTTGAAATATGAGTATACTCCAATTAACATTAAATTTTAAAGAGTTTCCACTAGTTCTGGGTATTCTAAGCTACTGAAGCTGATCTCCAAGCACAGAAGCAGAGAAACTTTTTTCCATACCTGCCTTTCCCATAAAACGGTGCTGAAGCCCATGAGAGGAACATTTTACACGAGTGAAAGACCAAGGGGAAATGGCTTCAAACTGAAATAGAGGAGCTTTGGATTAGATATTAGGAAGAAATTATTCACTGGCTGGTGAGGCACTGGCAAGGGTTGACCAGAGAAGCTGTGGATGCCCCATCCCTGGAAATACTCAAGGCCAGGTTGGATGAGGTTCTGAGCAACCTGGTCCAGTGGAAGGTGACTCTTCCCATGGCAGGGGGCTCAGAACTGGATATTTTTTAAGGTCCATTCCAAACCATCCCACTCTATGACCCTCTCTGTACACAGCCAATGATTGCAGTCAATCATTTTGTGCAGACGAAGTGGCTTCTTAAGGTAATTAAAAAAAGAAAAGAAAAAAAAAAACACTGCTTACTTAAAACCATCTATTGCTGCCTAAACTGAAAAAATAATCACCATGAAAGCTATTCTCTGTGCATGTTTTGGCTGGGATGTGGTGATTTCCTTCCTAGTAGCTGGTGTAGCCTGAAGACAGAGACCCTCTGATGCCAGGGCAATGTGTTTATTGCCTTGAATAACATCAGAATTTCATCTGCTAGTTTTTCAGCCTTCTCGAGATTACTGCTGTGTGCAGTCAATAGCTGCTGCAAGAACAGTATCCACAGATGGAGGATGAACAGCTCTGTAGCAATTTCAGATATGAAATTTTGGTTTCAGTTTATCAACATTTAGCAATTTCTTAATTATATTACCCAACACTTTGAGCTTTTTACCTTTTCAAAGCACTGCACAATTATTAGCAAATTAATTGCTGCCTCATTGCCCTGTGAAATATGATGATAGTTATTTGATTATCTGGTTCTCCAGCTAATGAAAATAACCATATTGCTTATAAGACTACATATTGTATATATGTGTATACATAGTAATATATAGGGCATATATATATAATTCAAAGAAAGTTCTGATAAGTGAGGGCACTGATGCCTCTCACTATGAATTTGTTTATTGCAAAGGTTATTCAGTGCTACAGTAAAATTCCTGTATTGTGGAAGATTGTTTGGGGAGAACAGAAAGAACAAAGGGAAGTTTGTCGTGTAATGGAAGCAAAGAATCTTCTTTTGTTCATATGGGAATCCACTGTGGTGGGAGTGTGACTTAACAGGCAGAGAATTATCATTTCTGCAAGATTCTCCTGAGAAATAGAAAAAGAAGGATATCATAGACTGGTTTGGGCTGGAATTGACCTTAAACACCATTTATCTCCAGCTCCACTGCCATGGACAGAGACACCTTCCACTAAACCAGGTTCCTCAAATCCCCATCCAGCCTGGCCTTGGACACTTCCAGGGATGGTATATCCATTTCCCTGGGAAACCTTTTCCAATGAGGATGAAATGAATAATGTTTGAAGCATTGCAATTAGTGGGACTATAACTGAACAGAAGACCTGAAAATTTTTTTTTTTTTTGAGAAAGGGGAGCTTCCATTTTGTTGATATTCTTTCTTTACCTTCTACAAATTTAAGTATTTCTGTCAAAGTAACTCTGATCTAACATGAGGATTAATTAAACAGTTAACCACATTTATCTCCTTTGCACAAGAGATCATTCCCTGATGGGGGCGGGGGGAGAAGGGGGGTACAGGGATGTTTTATAACCAGTAATGAAAATACGGCAATTTAGGGAATTAACATCGTGTAGTGCCTGACGCAAATGTTTCTTCTATTTATAATGCTAAATATGTTCAGCTGTCTGAGCCTGAGAGCTAAACATTGGGAATGATGGACCCCTAGTGCCAAGGCTGTACAAACAGGCAAGGGGAGCAGTTACTTGCAGAAGGCAAAGAAGGGATCAAAATGACATAGAAATTGTTTAGTGCCTAATAAAGTTTCAGTTTTTGTGTCCCTCTTACAAGTTTACCAGTTTTTAAATCCAGGTACAACATAATAAATTATTTATCTTATTTAGATATCTTTAGGGGTTCCTCTGATAACTTTGCTGAGTCTTTTTAGGGATTTAGGTAGGTATTTGTTTTTTGAACAATGGTGGAAGTATATTTAGACTGTTGGCATGAAAAATTAGCTTCTCTGTCCAGTAGGGTTTTTGTGCTTCCTATTGTCTACTGCTGATTTGACTTAATGGAGTGAGGGCATTAGAAATCACCAGTTGTGAATTAGGCAGCCATACATCACTTGAAAGAAAACATGCTGCCTTTATGCCTGTTTGGCCTCTGAAGCACTGGGAAAAACAACACATTCCTGTTTGAAGATTGCTCTTTTTTTTTTTTTTTTTTTTTTCCTTGATTGGCCATATGTTGCATTAACCACAACTTTGAGTTCCTAGGGTTCCTAAGGCAACCTTTGGGTGGTGCCTTGTCCATTTGATGCTGCTCACAGAATTTTGGTTTTGGTGGTACAATCCTGTATCATAATACTTTCAGACTTCAGCATTGTTTTTCTTGCATAGTTTATTCATGCTCATCTCAAGATCATGTTTCAACACTTTGGGACCCTCAAACAAACTGAAGATTCAAAGTTTGCTAAGGAGCAGGAATAGGTCCTCTTCCCTGACAGAAAAGTACCTGGAGTACTCATTTCTTGTGGATGTATTTATTCCACTTCCTTGGATCATTTGTGTTGTTTTTCCTTTTAAAACTAGGTTATGAATCTCTTTATCCAATAACATGTCCCTGTTCTCCAAACTTTAGCTGGAGGTTTTTTTTGCTAGAGAAACTGAGCCTTTGGCTACTAACTTTTCATGCCAGACTTGTCTCTTGCCATTGCAATAAAATTGACAGCATGTGTCTGGGGTTTTTGATCTTGTTTTTGGGTTCTGTTGTTCTTTTTTCTTTAAATGAATTAATATTTCCATCTGACAAAACCCTCTAGCAGAAAGGATGGTAAACCTGTGAGCCATGTTTATGCATTTGAAATTATCTCATTCTGAAGATGTAATTAACATTATGTTTCATGGGGTTAGGAATAAAGTCCTGAAGGTTTTATTTATTCTATCACTTTAAAATTTAGCATTTAGAATCTCCTTTCAAAAGATTAGTGCAGTGCTGTTGACTAAATGGTTCAGTACATCCTTTTTATATAACCCTTTTGCTGGGCTGGATTCCAGATTTTCTTGATTTCATATGTTTTATATCTCCTCAAGAGAGATTAATTCTATGTTAATTACCATATTAGGGTCAGCTAAGTTGACAAATATGGTTTGTGACTTATATAACCTTAAAAACACTTTACCTGATAACTTTTTTTTTTAATCTGATGTTTGAATACATTTGGGAAAAGTTAATATTTTTTAAAAAAGACAAACATTTTCACATATTAATATAAAGATCCAGACTTTAATAAGCATTTCTGTATTCTGTGGCACTTTGTTTTAGGGGGACTGCCAATACTGATGAGATGAGAGTAAGTATTAATTCTTCCCTGAAGCTCAGAGACTACCACTGGCAAACTTTCAAAAAATAATTTTCTGCTCTTTGTCCCTTCTACCAGAGCTAGTCAGATTTTTTCAACATGACCCACTGCAAAATTAAGCCATTCTATGCTGATCATTCCTTATAAAAATTTAACACATTTAACCTTTAAAATTGTCTTTCATTCTTCAATATAATTGTTTGGTTTTGGTTTGGTTGTTTGTTTGGTTGTATTAAATCCCTTGCTCTTTGGCTGATTCTATGAAGACTTAGAAAAGAGATAATCCTTGATCAAAGCAATAAAGATTTGGAAAGACTCCTCTTTTTCACCTGTAATCAGTGCTGTGCAAAATAAAATAAAAAAAAGAGAAATGTTCCAAAAGCATTCAAGGAGAGATTTCAGTTCTAGACAAAAATCATGAGACTGCAGTAAGGGTAAATGTGAGTTTGTAGTGATTTGCCAAGATCATCAGCCAAGTTTCCACTTTTCCCATTCCAAATCTCTTTTGTTAAATATGACATAGAGAAACCACTTGTGGCATGAAGTAGGAGTGGTTGATGAGCCTTTATGGAAACCAGTTCAATACCTGCAGGCTGCTGAAGTGCAAATTGCAAAAAGGAAGTATTTGAAACAGCATGAGAAAAACAGTGTGTGAAGTAATCTGCTGGGATGTGAGCTTTAATTGTAGCCATTGGGTCAAGTGATTCTGTGGACTTGGGGTGGGTTTGGTTTTGTTTTTCTGCAAAGGGAGTAAAAACAAACTAAAAGGGGTCTCAACACAGAAACAAATGCAGATCACCACAAAATCACAAGGTTGCTCAGTGTATATGAAATCATTCTTCACCTTGAGACAGGAGCCGGGTGCCAGGATATTTGGTAGTGTACAAATACCTATGCAGGAGTGAGACTGTGAAGTGAAGTTTTGGAAAGGATAGAGGGACCCCTGCAATCACAGATTGGAAGAGCTGATCATGGTTGCTCCAGATCCAGCCAAGAGACAAACAGTGGAAAGATCCAAGAGCTGAATAGATAGGTCATTTCATCAACATGTTTAGTGGCTAGGACATCCACTGCTGCTTAGTGAATAAAAGTGATGCTTGTAGTGAGTGTCTGTCTCTTGAACAATTACCCTGACTGAAGTGACAGAGGAAAACAGGCAGAACTCATAATAGGAAAATTCTTTTAGAATTCATAGGGGATTTAAAACTTTATGTAGTTTCATTTGGGTGGAAGTGTGGCTATTTAATTCTTTGAGCAGTTACCCCAGGCTGTATGAAAAGCCACTCTATTCTCACAGGCAATGAACAGATATTAATTTAATTTCTTCTCAGATGAATTATGAAAATGTGGTATTTCTGAACATAAACCCTAGAAACTCCAAATTATACAGAACAGTAAAATATGTATCTTCAGAGACATCTGGCATCCAACCCCATGCATATACATTATATTTTCTGTCCAAGAATATCTGAAACATTTTAGTCTTCAGTAGCATCAGACAGCCACACGACACCTTGGAGATCAGATAATGATGATGAAAAAGTTTGTTGGACAGCTCTTGTGATCTGTTTGAACTCTATGGAATAAAAGCTCTTATGTGTATAAGGGAGGAATTTTTCAGTGGAATTCCACATTGACCTTCTCAGGGTAGCAAAGGGTTGGCATAAGTCTCACTGTTCTGTCTGTAAGAAATATTTGCTTTCAATGCTCTTTAATTTAAATAGTGACATGAATGCCTATCAAGGGCAACTTAAATTAAGCATTTGAAAAAGTAGTCCAAAACAAGAAATACTCCCTGTGAATCTGGAACAATAATCACAATTGAACAGTTCTTTTAGAGAAAAACAGAGAGTCTGGTACAGCCAAGGCTTGCTGCAGGAGCCCAGGCTTTAGCAGAGATGTACTTTGATTTCTAACTGATTTTTCTTCTATAACTTGTTTCAACATTATTCATTTTTGTCAGGGTCATTTAACTTGAGGTTGCCCTTTTAAGGGGTTGGATGTGAGCCACAATTTCAAGAGCTGCTCCCTCAGTGGCTCAAGGCTTGGTGAAGTGAGAGATGACACTATAGCCTGACAACTGGCTGCAGTTTGAAACATTTTCAGCACAAATGATAAAAAAAATTCCCACATTCTTAAAACTGCAGGGTCTGCTTTTCAGTGTGACATGCATTTGTCATGTTTATACAAGTTTTCATTCACCATCTCTCTATGCTTTGAGGAAGCACTTGGGATATTTTCAGGCACTGTGGCTCAGCTGTGGAACAAACCCCTAATATAATCACTTCTGTCATGAGGATTGCTAGCTATGCTAATAAAAAGCAGGAAAATGGTCTTCAAAACATTTAGATTTTTCATTAGATATAATTGAAAAAGCAACAAGCATGGAAAGGACACAAACAATTCTCCTGTACTCATATTATATAAATCAACACAATTTTGTGTATAGTTTTGTGCAGGTATATTTTTGGCTGTATGCATGAGTGTTGGTAGAAATCTGGTGTGAGAAGTTGTGGCTGCCCCAGCCCTGAAAGTGTTCATGGTTGGATGGGCTCTGAGTAATGTGCTCTGGTGAAAAGTATCCCTGCCCATGGCAGGAGTTGGAACAAGATGAGCTTGAAAGTCTCTTCCAACCACTCTATATTTCCTCCTTCAGTCTGTGGCACACATACCTTGAATAAACCTCATCCTCAGCCATGGCATTTCTTGTATTCCCATGCCTATGGTCAGTTCATTAAAGAAATTTTTAAATTCTAATTTATCTTCACATCTTGCAATTTTTAAATGACCATCTCCCTCCTGAGGACTGAAGAAGTAAACACTTCTTCCCATTGAAACATTTAATCACTTTTTTGCAGTGACAGAACATTCTGGGCTGTTGACAGGCAGAGAGGAATGAAGATGTTGACTTCACAAAGTGCAGCATGTAGATCCCTCCTGTGTGCACTTCTTGCTGCATTAAAGTGTAATAATCCACTCACTCCACCCAGCTGGAACTTTATATGTTGCAAAATATAGGAACTTTATATATTTTAGTGTGAAAATCCCTGGGAAGCAGGACATGGGAGTTGCTTTGCTGCTTTCAGGTGTTGATTGTGTATGGAAAGATTAAGAATTTGATTATGAATTTACCTAAAACAGAATTATATTGAGTACTTCAAATTCAAGATGAGCTCCATGCTGTCTCATCTCCCATCTTTGTTGGTTGGATGCTTGAGTTCATATCACCATATTGGCATTTTGGTTTGACACAGTACCTGGTACTAGGGCTAAGCATGGCTTTCCTCTACTAAAATCCTGGTTGAAACATCGAGTGGATTATTGGGTTTGAGATTGCACATCAGATGTAATCCATGATTGAACACTGATTTTTCACACCTTAAATGCATTGAGAAGGAAGAATTTATTTTTCTTTTCTTCTTTCTTTCTTTCTCTTCTGACTCATCAAGCAAAAAGGTGGAATTTCCTTGGGGTGGAGGGAGAATTTTAGCATGGAGAAGAAGGAAACAACAACTTATTTCTCCTGCTGTACAGAGTCCTGTTCCCCAGTTGTGCCATTTGTGTGCAGGCCAATAAAGCACAGCTCTTAAGGTCAATTTTCCTGTGCAGCAGAGCCAAAGAAGCATGGTATCTTTCAGATCTTGTTCCTGCAGCTCAGGCTGGGCCAATATTCACATTTCCTGTTGTCAGCTGTCCTGGCTTGTTGGTCTGAGTGTTTTAAAGCAGAGAGCTAGAAATTCTCCTGACATTTAAAATATAGTGTTCATATGTTAGGGAAAGATTGAAGGGACTTGAATCAATTCCTTTAAAATCTTAATTTTTGGTGTGGTGCTTTTATTTTGTGATACCATTTTGTCAAGGCTGTGTGTGCAGCCTTCTTTCTCTTGTCCTGGAACTGTCCCTGCCCTGTGAAATTATTATTTTTTCTGAAAATATTTCTAATATGCTGGTAAAAAAAGTATAAAAGTGCTCTGAGCTGAAACTCAAGAAGGGAAGAAAAGTCAACTTATCAAAATTTGATCCTGTAATGTGTTATTTTCATATATCTTTTAAAATATTTTTGATTTTTAATTAGGGAAGTGGTTGTTTATTTTAATCTTTCATGCAGCAACAGGAAAGAAAAAAAAATAAGACTTCAAATTGGAAGACTTTTATTACAAATTTCCAAAACTAACAGTATTTTTTTCCACACATGATGTTAGCCATAAAAAATTGGCTTTTCTTTCCTTTTTAAATTTTTTTGTTTGTCTCCAATGAAGCCAGATCTTTTTAGTTCTTCAGATGGCAACTAAACAATAACGAAACAACAGTAAGAGTAGAGCCAGGACCTCACAGCAAGGAAACAAAAGGATGATTCTGTAATCCTGTTTGTAGTCACACAGGTAGTATGTAGCATATAAGTAATAGATCACAGAATTTTTAGGGCTGGAAGGGAGCTCTGGAAATCATCCAGTCCAACCCCCCTGCCAGGAAAGGGTTACCTGAAGCAAGTGACACAGGAACAGATCCAGGTGGGGTTGGAATATTTCCAGACTCCAAGATCCCCCTGGGCCATCTGTACCTAAATTCACAGATGGGAAATCATCCACATATCAGGTGACACATTGTGCCTTTTCAGTTTCTCCTTCAGCCTTCTTCACTTTCCACTTTAAATTAAAAAAAAAAATAAATCTTTTTGTCTTTACTCTTTTTTAAAAAACAAAACAAACCAACCAAACAAACAAACAAAAAAAAAAACCCACAAAAAACCCCACACGTATTTTTAAATAAGTGTTGCACACCTAGGTAAGTAATCTACTGTAAAATAAGTTTTTATATCATAGCTCACAACTGTTTTAGAAGAGATGAGCCCCATGATGTTTGCTTTATGCAAGAGAAGTCAAGTTCAACACTTTGCTTAGCATTCTACAGCTCTCATCATTTTAATGTCCAGTGGTTAGTGTTGATAGGAAAGTGTCAGTATTCTTAAAAATCCTGGGGGACTTTCTGCCTCCTGACACTGCCATGGATGGTTTAAACTCAGGTAAAATGAACAAACACATTGCTGTACAAACCTGAAACCATGAAGATCTCCTTAAAGCAGTATTAAAATCCTTGCTAAATCACCTTGGGATAAGTGCAACAAGTAAATGCAAATGATGAAATTGCCAACGTTTGCCATGTGCAGCTGCACAGGAGTTGGAATGGGAGTTTCTGCACCATCCTGCTCTTCTGCAGACACCGTAATCTGTGTATGTTAGAGCTGATGTGATCCCACATTTGTTATGTAGGTGACTGCATGCCCGTTATAATGAACATCAGTGCTCGTGCTGCGTTTTGGAAATCATATTTTATTTCCTGTATGAGACTAATGGTGATTTATTGACTGCACTGAAACAACTCTTTGGTGGATTGTTTAGAACAAATGCCAGTTCAACTGACTAAACGATGTTGAACTGCTAATGGGGAATTTTAACAACAAAAGAAAATAGCTTCTATTGTTCCTTTGATTTAGGCTATGAAGCTAGACAAAAAAATCCACTGAAACACTATTCTCCTATTCTCTACCATGACTGGTTCTGGCTAACAGTTGTGTTGATATCCTCTTAGCAACAGTGAATAGCTCCTAAACAGGCTTTATCAGTATTTCAGTCTATTCCTGGCACAAAAATTATACAGAGGAATGTGAGTAAATTCTGGATTGATGGGTTGTTTAAAAAAAAATAAAGATGTATTACAATATAATTTGTTCAATAGCTTTTTGAAAAAGCAGATGTGCAGAGAGCATATTAAGCTAAATTAGATGTTGAAAGAGTGAGGCATTTGCTTGCTTTGTATTTCAGCAATAGAAGCCTTTCAGGCAGGCTGTATACAGGTGGTTTTCAGTAATTATTAGTTATTTAAATTATTAGTGACTTGCTGATGTTGAAGTACCAGAGTGCTTCATTTTAATGCAGGTTGTTGTGTGGGCACTGGGGCTGATTCCCAGACTGGTTTGGCTTCCACCAATTGCAGTTAATGTGAGCTGCAGGTGTTCAGAAGCTCTTTAAAGGAGAGGTGAGCAGAGACAGAAAACCTCTGCTCTGCCTGCAGTGCTTTTCCAGCTGCAGCCCCCACGCCTCCTCCCACTTTTAGAGTTAAGTAACATCAAAGCTCAAGTGCCATCCATGAGATTTTGGGAATTTTATATTCTCTGTTCAGGTGATTTGATTGCTAGAGAAGGCTACCCAGAACAGAAATTAATCTCTGTTCTCCCAGGAGAGAAGTTTGCCAGGGTTGTAGAGGGTTTCAAGTTTCAGACTGGCTTTTTATTGATTTATTAAAATTGTCCTGTTTTGTATTAAAAACATTAAACATTAATGACAGTGCAGTTGGAGACAATGTGTCTTGCAACCCTTTCAAATTTATTATTTTATATGAAATAGAGATCCTTCTTCTATTAAAACTTGGAGAAGATAAAAAAAAAATCTGCTAGTATTTTTAATACATTGAGATTCCTATATACATTAAGAGTGCTGAAGGACAGAGTGAAGAACAACATTTTCATGGAGGTTCATCTTTATATTACCCTGCCAGGAAACCTGTATGACTTTTCAGTCTTTTCATTTATCCTTTAGACTCTTTATCTTCATGTCTTTCACAACACAAATTTTGAAGAGAACCTAGGAGAAAAGTGCTCATCTTTCTGCTGCAAAGACCAGCCTATAGATGTTAGCAGTGGAGAAAATGGCAAATTTGTAATTAACATATTTAATATAAGTTTTTATTCCAGAGATAATGCTTTCCTACAATTTCCTACAATTCCTACAATTTTAAAACAAAATTCTGTCAAGTAAGGAAATGAAAAGTTCTAGTCAGTATTTTCAGGTTTCACCTTCTCTCAATATTCTTTAAATTAGGCTCAAAATGTAAATACAGAAAGTGGTAGAATACTGTGGAGATTTTTTGGGGGGCTGACCCAGTCTATTAATTTGCCCACATGTTGCTGCAGTGTGTGTGCACAGGTATGGATTTAATTTTGCACCCCTAATAATCTTTAGTCAGCCCTGCACCAATGACATCAGTACTTTCAGTCTCATTTCTTCCCCTCCTGCTCTTACTACTTTATAATGAGGCTGACATTTGCAACATGAGGCAAGGATAACAAGTGTCCCTTGGCTTGTGCATCCTGCAGTCCATCAGACCCCTGGATGTGCCAGGCCAGACCCCTGTGCAGGCACAGATCCTGCAGGGCTGCTCTCCCTCCTGGGCTCCTCTCACAGGCACTGCTTTGGTTCCCTCTGCACCCAGCAGGGCTCAGGGGCACAGGGAGGTCCAGGTGGGTCTGCAGCAGCTGTGAGTCTCATAGGTGGGAGCAGCTCTGTGTAGGTGTTTGCCAGGGCCCTGCTGTGAAAGCTCAGAAAGCTGCAGCACTTCCTCCTACTTCACTCTTGAGACAGAGCTCACAGCCAGTCTTGCTTGTCTGATTGTTCTCAGGTTGTATTTGGGATGTCACAGGGTCCTGGGGTATAGGAAAGGACACTGAGGAGGTGGACCTGATAGACTTTGTGTAACACTTGCTGATTTTTTCTTACAGTTATGACTGATGAGTTATTAATTTAATTTTGCTCTGAAATATTCTCACTCCTGTGGAAGCTCTGCTGTGGAATTTCTCCACAGCTGGTGAGTTTCTCTACATATGCCAGAAAATACAGCACAAATACCCTTTCCCCTTTTATTCTACCTGTTGTAACAACACAGATGTGCAGTTTTAAATGCCCTGATTTAGCTGTGTCTCTTGGGAGGGATCATCTTTATGCTGTAGATTTACAGGCAGGCACCATGGCTAGATTTAGCTGTCTGTCAGCATGTCATGGCTGCAAAAGACTGCAAAGCTTTGTCATATCCTTACCAATTTCAGTTGGAAAGCACCCCTGGAGAACTGACCCATCCCATGGCCAAGGCAGGGAGGCCTTTGAAGATATACTCAGCTGCACTGGCCCATGTCCTGAAGAGTTCTAAAATATCTCTAGGGATTGAGATTCCATCAGCTCTCTGGGCAAGTTACTGAAGTGAAACCACCCAGAGTAAATATTTCCCTTACCTCTGATCATAAATTACTTTGCTGCATTTTATGCCTATTGCCATCTAAACTAAATATTTTAATTGATGTTATCAACTTCTGCTTGTATATAAGGCGATTCTCTGTTTATGAAGACTTTTCAATGGACAGAGAAAAGTGTTGTAGGAAAGCTCCTTACTGCAGAAAAAGTGACAGAATTTGTATATCAAGGATTTAACCTGTTTCTAGTACAAATCCTGAGTGCTCTGAGGAGCACCTTACTTAGACTAAAACTGTGCTGGACTCATACTGGACTGCTTTCAGCATCAGGTGCAGGTCTTTTGATTTGCCCATAAAAATCAAAATAACAGAGTGTTATGAGGAGTCACTTCAAATAATCTGGATGAGTGCTCACTCCTACCAAACCCATGTAATTCCTCATCTGTGAACCAAGAAAGCCCACTAAATTAGCTTGGTGATGTTGATATCAAAATAGCATATGAACAGAAATACTTTGATTAGCAGAGAGGGAAACAAGTGAGAAATGACTCTGCAGAGCTGAGTTAGAAGATAAGACTTTCCTATTAATGGTTAAGATGTGAATCCTTTAATAGAAAAAAGGTTTTGAGGGGCTGCTGGAAACCTTGTACTGGTTTGGCCTTTATATGTAGTTGAGCATAGATCTATTGATTTCAACTCCACTGCTTCAGGCCACATGAGGATTTTGTTCTTAGGTTATTTTCATTTTCATTTGGCATTGCAGTGACTGAGCAGGCAATAGAATGCTGCACTGGGTTTGTGTGATAAGGTTTTGGCAGCAGGGGGGCTGCAGGGGTGGCTTCTGCGAGAAACTGCCAGAAACTCCCTCCATGTCAGACAGAGATGGACCTGGCAGCTCTGAGATGGACCCACAGCTGGGCAAGGATGAGATCCTCAGTGATGGTGGATGCACCTGGGATAATGTTTTTAAGAATTGGGGCAAAAATCCATCTGCAGACAGAGAGAGGAGTGATAATAATGTGTGAGAGCAACAACTCTGGACACAGCAGGGCTGGGGGACTCAGGGTGGAGAAGGTCATGAAGGATTTATCCCCAGGGGAAGAGTGTGAGGGGTTCTCCTCCTGAGCCAAAACAACATGTGATGAACTGACCACAATCCCCATTCCCCATCCTTCTGCACCCTGAGAAACTGGAAGTAAAGTTGAACTCAGAAAAAAAGGAAGGGTGGGGGTGAAGTTGTTTGAAGATTTAGTTTTTTTCTTATTATCCTACTCTATTTTGATTTGTAAAATATACTATTTTTTCCTAAGTCACATCTGTTTCCCTGTGATGGTCACTGGTGAGTGATCTCTCTCTGTCCTTATCTCAACCCACGAGCCTTTCATCTCAATTTCTTCCTGCTCTGTCCAGCCAAGGAGGGAAGTGACAGTCTGGCTTTGATGTGCCCATGCATCCAGCCAAGGTCAACACACCACAAGTGTGCTGAATAAATATTACAGATCAGGCTGAGGGGAAAAAAATTGTCAAGAAAAATGAAAAAATGCTGGTTTTGTCACAAAAGATAGTAATAATGCAAGTAAGTGTTGATTGTGATGAAATTCTCATTTAAGAAGGGTAAATAAGCAGAAGAACTGAAACCTACTGAAACACATCAGCAATGGTAAAATAATTTCTTAAAAAAACAGTAACAGAAAAAAAATATTCTGTACCTCTCAAAAAGAAGAAAAATCTTGTCCAAGGTTATGCCAGGGAAAGTCTGCCATAGGAAGATCCTAAATTTGCCATTGATTTTTATTCAAAATCTAACCTTTTTCTCTGATGAATGATTTAATATTGCTTTTGTGGGATCTGGTGTTTGAAAGACGTGGTCAGGGCATTGCTCAGGGTCCCAATCAGCCAAGTCCTTGCATCTGTGACTTCCTCTCTCTGCATCTCTAAATCCAGAGAAATTTGGACCTGCAGGAGGGAATGACCAAATGGGTTTCCTTCTTGGAGATGCACACCATGATTTGTAATCTCACCAAAGGCCTTCCAAGATGCTTTATCATGTGTAGACACAGAGTCATAGACTGATTTAAGATGACTTCTAAAAGTCACCCAAACATCTTGCTTAGGGAAAACCAACTGCAAAATTAGCTTAGATTGCTCAGGGACATTTCCAGGTGATCTTCAAGTAACTGCATGAATGGAGATCACACAGCCTCTCTGAACACCAATTCAAATTCTGATTGAAATATATACAAAGGAGTATATAAACTTTTGTACTCAGTTTTAAATTCAGCATTAAATAATTTTGTGTTTTATGTAACCTTTAAAACTTAAAAATATTTTTTTCTTCCTGTTTTGCCTTTATGTACCAGAAGATGAACATTTCTCTATGCAATTGCATCTGAGATCTGCAATTTCAAGAAAAGAGAAAAAAATTTGGAAATTAATCACATTTTCACCATTTCACCTTTTCTTTGACTTTGTCCTTTCCTTTCTCTCAATCCAGGGTGTGGAATTTATCACTAAAAGAATTAATTCTCTCACCAGAAATGTCTCCAGGTGAAATGTGCAGATAAAAGAAATGAAAAAAGCCCACATCACAAGTTCTTTCAGGTTGGAGAGTTATTACAAAGACAGGCTAATATTTCCCCTTAAATTTTGATCTTTGGCTGAGTGACAAAACAAGTAGAACTTCTTAGAAAATGGTTGAACCTTCTTGTTAAGGACAGCTTTGGCATCCTATTGCAGGTTCTTAACAACTTCAGTAAATATTTAAAATGTATTGTTTAAAAATTAATACAGCAGGCATCCCTGGTGAACTGAAATAATTCAGCCTCCAGGCACCCCCAGCATAATGCAGCTAATTAGAATAATATCAGAGAAATGCAGACCAAAGAATAAACTTCTAATACTGGCTCCATAGGAAATTATAATCCATTGGCTTCTTTCTTCTTTGAGGTCCTTTGATCTTTCCTCAGGTGCTGGAAGTACCCAAGCACCAAGGTAAGCTCTGAAAACAGCTGGCCTGAAATTTTACACTGCAATCATCTTCCATGTATTTTTTTGCTTTTCTCACATGCAACTAGTGATAGGACAAAGTGAGATGATCTCACATTGCACCAGGGAAGTTTCTGGTTGGATATTAGGAAAAACTTCAGTGAAATGGTGTTAAACAACAAATTTCAAAAGGATCTCCAGGGAAGTGGTGGAGACATCTTGGGAAATGCTCAAGGGATGAGTAGACCTGGCACTTTTCAATGTGGTTTAGTGGGTGTGGTGGTACTTGGTTGAAGGCTGGACTTGATGATCCTGTAAATCTTTTCCACCTTGACGATTTTATGAGTATTATCTGCTCTCTGTTGGAAAATTCAATTTCTCTTTCCATTAACATGGGGATTTGTTACATTTCACTTCCTTTTATAAAAGATAAAACCTTTCCAAGTGTGGAGGCTGCTAGAGTTGTGGATGCTACCCATATTGGAGCCACAGATGCCACTTATTGTCACTGAGAGGTGACCTGGGACAGATCTGCCTCCCAATCACCACCTGCATGTACAGACACTGTAAGAAGGGCAGGTTGTGCCTGTGCAGGTGGCACAATACACCTGGTGATCCCAAATACCTGGTTATTGGAGTGAGCTGCAAGGAGTGGGGTACACAACCTCCCTGAAGCTGGATCTCTTTGTTAATGGTAACATTTCCTCCATAATTCTTAAGTAAGCATCAGGATATTTTTCTATCTCTTCTCCAAGATGCCCTCAGCTTGAAAATACATATTTTCCATTGCTGGCTGGGAACATGCTGGCCCTGATGCCACACAGAGGGGAGGAGAACCCTGTCTTGCTGTAATGCCCTGTGCCTCTGAGCAATTAATTCATTAATTCATCAAAGAGCACAGAGAACTCAGACTGGTGGCAGTGTCAGCCCACATTCTATTTATCCTTTTGGCCATAAAAGTCTCACTGTTCTGGAGGCATATTACCTACTCTGAGACTGGATTCCCCTAACCCAATAATTTTTTTATTGCAAAGCTCTGCTGTCTAAAATGACCTTATCAAGGATTATCAAGCCTAATCAAGGACTGGCTTGGAGTAAATAAAGCAATAAATACATAATGTGAACAGTCCCAGTGAGGTGACCCATGATTTCTTCTGGCTGCCCTGTGGCATTGCATGGAGGGTGGGTCTGTGCCCTCCCTATGGCTTGGAAAGAGTGAGAAGAGACTCAGCCAGCAGAAAGGACCCTCTGCTTCCCACAGACTGTTTAATCAGGATTTCTGCTTCACCTCAGCAGCTTTTGCATGTAAGATGGGTTGCAGTTCTCTGAGAAGCTGATGTCTCTCCTGGCACCTGAGGTTGCAGTCTTTTTCTGGTGGCAGCACTCCCTGTGCACGGTCTGCTGAGCCGGGACACAGCGGAGTGTTTGTCACAGCCAGGGAGGCAATAAACCTCTGGGTTATGATGGGCACAAAAGTCAAGGTATTTATCAAATTGCCATGGGAAATAGCTTTGCCAAGTGTTAAGTAATAAACTTTCAATTATCATCTTTATGTTCCTGCTGCAGAATGCTTCTGAGATCAGATTTGCTTCTGGTGGTTCAAATGAGATCAGAGGTGAAGCTGTTTGTCTCTGTGAGCAGAGAGGTGATGTGTGTCCATGTGTGTGTTTACGTACTGTGCCTCAACAGCTCTCTGGTACTCTAATTTTTCTTTATTTCCCTTTATTTTGGCACTTTTTTTTTTTTTTTTTCTGTGCCTGGAGACTTTCCCCAACTTGGATTAACAGACCTACATGCTGATAGTGAGGATTTTAGGATAATCCACTCAATAACTCATTGAAAGGTACTTACCTTTAGATTCTAAAAGATTATCATACTTTGTTATTGTTGTTGTTATCAGTGTAGTATCATCCTGTGCCTGGTATGTACTTCCCAGCTGTATATTGGCTTCTCTGTTGTATGTTCCTTATGGAATGAGAGAGGATTTTCTCTTCTGCTGACACCTGGTTTGACATGCTTTCTTGTCAAAACACAAGCTGTGTTTAATGTTCAACCTGTCCTTGATTTAAGTAAAAGTCAAGTCAAGCTCAGATGAACTTTTCTGTAGAAGCAAAATTTCTGTGTCAGTTGGTGAGGAAAAATGCTCAAGGGAAAAAAATCCTCAAAATACTCAGCAGTTAACAAAACTAATTCTCTAAACTGAGAAGTGTCTGAGGTCAGTTTGTTTCTTCAGCCTGGAGGAGACTGAGGGAACAGCACTTCACAGGCTACAGCTTGCTCATCCAGGGAAGAGGATCTCTTCTCTCTGGTGACAGTGACAGGAGTCAAGGGAATGGCCTGAAGTTGTGTTCAGGAGGTTTAGGTTGGGTACAAGGAAAAGGTTATTCCCCCAGAGGGTGGCTGAGCACTGAACAGGCTCCCCAGGGCAGGAGTCACAGCACCAAGCCAGAGCTCAAGAAGTGTTTGGACAATGGTGGAATTCTTTGGGTTATTCTGTGTAAGTCTGGGAATTGTACACAATGATCCTTGTGGTCCCTTCCCACTCAGGATATTCTAGAATTCTGTGGTTCTATGAGACCAGGCATGAACATTCATAAATTTCCTCAGAAGAGGCCACACATGGTCAGTTGCTACTGACAGATTCCAGAGTCCTTTTAGCCAACCTCCAAAATGATCTGAAGCATGGAAACTAATTTTTCTGCACTTCAGAGTTTATACTCTTCCCATCTTATTTTTATACAGTGATGTTGTAATTTTTAAGACCTGCTATATCTGGAATCAGCTGCACCACCTGGCTGCTTAGCCAGCAGTTCACAAACTAGCCTTGTAAAATCAGACTCTTTGAAAACATACTTGTTAAAAAGCAGGCTTCCTCACAAGCTTTCTAGTGTACTGAATTCCCACTGCAATCCAATGTGTTCTTTTATACCTCTGAAATGGCTGGTGATTTCAGAGGGAGTCTGTGATATGCTGGTTCTGTAGAATTACAGCCCTAACAGCTGTAACATCACTAAAAGGATTATTCCAGAGAAAGGCTGTGTCGTAAATGAGGTGTACAAAGACTGGAACTTGCAGCTGCAGCTTCCTAACTGTGCCTGCTGCCAAAAATTATACTCCCCAGGAAAGTCCTACTCTCTCCTCATTTATAGTTTTTCTTTCAAAATAGCCAAATTTTAGAAATTTTAGGAATAAAGGGTATGAGTAAGAATTTTTGTTGGCTTCCAAAGTGATGGAGTTTCAGATGATGAAGTCCTTGACAGATGTATGGCTGTAATGAGATGTCTGTGGGGTAAAGTCATGCTCAAGTTTCCTCTGTCCCTCTATGGGAAGATTTTCCCCACCAGCCAAGGAGAGTAAGGCTGGGAGGTATCTGTGTTCACTTGAGAGTTCTCTTTATTAGACAAGATAGTGATATTTTTACTAAGGAGGTGTATTGGAAACTCCCAGCACACATATCTTCTGCAGTTTGTGATCCAGCAGGCAAACTTCTGTTTGGGGGTTGAGACTGACAGACAAGGATTGTTAAACTGTTAGAGCCAAAAGAATGAATTTAGATTTAGGAGCTTCCAGGCAAAGCATAGGGTGGGGACATATAGCAGTAAATGAGTGTTGACTGTGTTTGAGCCACATGTGTCTCCACACTGATCCTTTGATCCTGGCTCCCTTTCCAGCCTTTGCAACCAGCATTTGGGTGAAATCACCCCCAGACACTGTATTTGTGGTGTGCTTTGCTTTTTATCATGTGTTCCAAGCATGTCCAGAAGATGCTTTCTAGACTAGGACAATCAAGGGATGTGGTCCGAAGGTTCATGTTTTGAAGATGCCCTCTCCCATTCCACTAAAAAATGGCAAATTAGGTGTTCAGCCCAGCCAAAATTATGTCAGTGGGACCTCATCCTGAATTGCAGCTCCAAAGAGAGCTCTGCTCTCCTCAGGTAAGGCTCTGGATGCAGTGGAAGGAAGCAAGCAAGTAGACTCATTCCTGAGATTAATTTTAGCATAGTACAGCTATATAGTATATATATATATAGTACAGCTATAAATACCCAAGCAGTTCTGAGCTTCTGAATTTTAAATGTTTGAAGAATTTGGGCATTTTGTTTTGCCAAAAAAAGAAATTAATCCATTAACAAAATGTAGTTTTTTATGCAGAAATTTCTATTTGTGTCAATCTGAATGGAAGAGAATTTGAATCATAACGATTTTTCTTCACAAGAAAATCATTACATCTGATTTAAAAGTGTTTTGTCACTTTTCCAAAGGGTCAATTGCATATTGTTACTCTGTCTCTATAGGCCTTATTACACGTGGTCTCCAACTGCAGTGTGGTACTCTCAAGACAGAAATTATTTTATTTCAGATAAACAGAAATTAAAAAGAAGAAAACTCATGTTTTGCAAATTCTTATCCAACACAAGTTCCTGCTCATTTTTAAATCTATATGTCTAATAGTGGATACATAACATACTTTGAAAAATACTAGTTCTTTCTAAAATTGTGTGGTTTTGTATTTTTCTTAATGCTGCTGTAAGAATTTGACTAAGGAAAGTGTGTTGTTTCAGAGCACAATTTCAAACTGGCATCGAGCTGAAAGGATCAATAATAAATTCCATCTAAAACTGTGAATCTTCTGATGCTTTTCTAAATGAAATCTGCATGTGTCAGGGGTATTTTTATCCCTCTGACACAGAAATCATGTTTTTCAGAAACCTTGACTGCAGAAATAATGGCTTATTATACAAGAACAGAAAAGGACAAGATATTTTAAACCCATAGTGGGAAACATCCTCCAGTGGCATAAGTAGATACAAACCCCCTTGATCTCAGTCAAACTGCACCAGTATTCACTGCCTGAACACCTGACTGATGAGAAATATTCCAGATGCCAGGTTGTTCAGGTTCCATGCTGTTTGATAATTAATGTTCTTTGTACAGTATCAGCCCACAAACCCATTCAGCTTGACAGGTTCGTGAGAATGCTCTTTATAATTTTTCAGTCATTTGTATCTCCTGATCTTTATAGTGACATGTAGTTCATATGCAAAAAAAAAATTTGAAAATAGCCATTTTGCTGCTTTGGATGAGAGGGGGAACCTTTTCTGGAGAAAGTTTTATTGATGGCCAAATTTATAATGTTTCATAAGTGAGGTGCAGAACTGAAGTTATTTTTTTAATTTTACAGAAACAGTTTTTATTTTTTTTTTCTGGCTTAACATGGCATGAAATAAGATTATGTGCAATGAGTAGGTTTCAGCAGAATCATATAATATGTCTTAGTATATCCTTACTTTGACCATGCAAATAGAAACAAGCTTTCTATCCTGAAAAAGAAACAAACAAAAAATTGCAATTAGCACATAATATATGGTAAGCAGTTCTATCTAAGGGAGAGACAATTGGAAAGAGGGGTAAATGTGAAAGTCTACATTGTGCCAAGGGTGTATAATGCTAAATGCTTATCCTGCAAAGGATATTTCTGCACTCCTGAACTTGCTTTTAAATTTCAGAGGTATCATATCAAAGTCCACTTGGTGTTTCAGATGTTCAACAGCAAATTTCTGTCAGAATCTAGATCATGAAAATAATAACAGTATTCTGGTCTCTCCAGTGTACATTGTGCTGATAAAATCTTAGCAGTGACCTCAGATGCAACTTTGAATAAGAAGACAGATACAGTGGTTTCTATTTTCTCATTTTCCTGATATCCCCAAATAGCTGTTTAACATTCACAAAGCTGTTCTGTTGACACCAGGATAACCAGAATTTTACCCAACATCCTTACTTTTATTGCAGTCAGTATATTCCAGGAATCACTGGGCTATTACTCAGTGTGTGATGTTGTCTTTGCTGCCAAAATTTTTTCTCAGAAGACACACAGATGGCCCATTTCTGCATGTAAATATGAAGTGAAGAGTGCTGGAGCAGCCTAAAGGGTGTTCCTGCTGCAGGATCTGAGTCCTGCAAACAGGACCCTGCCCCAGTCAATGCTGACTCTGCTGTGCAGAGATTCTACACCAGGTGAAATGTCAATCCTGGCCCAAATTTGGTTTTCTTGCCTGGCAGGATGTGAGGTGCTCAGCTGTTATAAACAAGAAACACTCAGGAATTGCTCTGCCATCATCTTTCTCTGCTGTTGGGGTGGGAACACGACTGCATTTTCCTCATGACACCAGTGTAAATACCTGGGTCTCCTGTCTTCATCTGCTCCATAGTGATGTTTATTCAAATGCAGAAGAACAGAACATTTCCCAACTTGCTATTTATGGCCCAATGAATTCGTGTGCCTGCCATAGTTGTGTGTTCAGTCTGTTTTCCTCATTTTCAGCACTGTGTGAGAATTACATTTCATGGATGTCTGGCTGCTAATAGGAGGATGAAATCAGAAATCCAGGATGAATGTTTCTTCAATACATCAAGTTCACGATTGTGATTAAAACTCCAAAGATGTGTTGAGACTTTCCCCTTGATATCACACTATTTTTCTCAGATTTTAATTTTTTTTTCTTTTATAAAAAAGGGATCTTGTGTGAGACACTGAAAACTGATGTTGAAGATGATAACATGAGTAGGAGAAAATAACCCTCTATATTTTCTTGCCCAGAATGACGGGCCATCACTCCTGGGGAAGATGTGACTTGCTGCTTTGCTACTTTGTTACAACAATAATTCACATTTCTTTAACCCAGAGGAGCACCAAAGTGCTCTCCAGTATACATATATCTGATTACTTTCTACCAGTTGAAGAAAGCAGATATTTTATAGCATCAAAACTAAAATTGATCTGAAAAAGACTATGTGGCATTGGAAAATCATAAGCAAAAAGTTCAATTGGGACTTAGGTGAAGGGAACTTCGACCTGTGAGTGGACAGGAGTTAGTTTCATAGAATAATTCATGTTGCATCTTGGATTTCTCCTGTCATTAAATCTTGCCTTTCTTTCCCATTCCGCCCTTAGAAACTAAAAAAATATAAATAAGATAAAAATTTCATTTAAACATCCAAGTGTTATAGTGATGTTCATACACTAAATCCCTACATGAAATTCTTGGATCAATTTTTAAATCTTTTTTTTTTTTTTCTGTTTAACATATAACATTTGTAGGACAAAGTTGTGTTTAGATTTATTCCAACAATAGTCTTTTTTTCTGATAAGTATATAATTTGAAATTCCAAGTCCTTTAAGGGGATTGTCTTGAGTTGTGTTTTGGAGAGCAATGCAATTTAGGAATTTAAAATTTAGAGTTCCAAATGTGGCTGAAGATATGTGTGGGTGTCTGAGAGGCAGGTATCTACATCTTGATCAATCCCCATATTCCAGAAGTGGGATTGGGATTTCTCATCTCTCCTTAAGAAGCTACATCAGAGATAAGCACTGAGATTCTCCTGCTAATCTGTGGAAACAAGTGGTGTGACTCATTTCAGTGTGAAATGGATGTAGAGAAATGGGTCAGGGGAATCTGCTACTTTTATTTTTTCCTTTGTATAGACAAGTATCCTGTGTGTATGTACCTAAAATAGGTGAGATGGGTTTCAGTTTGAGAATGGGATGAATTCCCACATGGAGGCACCTCCATGGTGGTGTTAATGCACTCTGTGTAGTCATCCAAGTGTTCCATTACTTCCAAAAGGAATGCAGTCAGTAAAGGCTGAATTAGTTCTTTTGGGTGGCTGTTTCAGGCTAATTTCAACCACTTTCTAAGTTTGATTTATTTGCAGACTTCAGAGAAAACAATGAGTTGCCTAATCATAAATGTGTGTTGTCATTTGAGAGGCTTTAAGATGCTTCATATGATATTTAGCTGCTGCTTCCAAAGGAAGAAGGGCTCTCCCACATTGTGGGTAAACTGACAATTGTTTGTGAATTGTTTAAGATATGAACCCCACAATTTTTGGGGAATAATTATCTTTTTTATATCTTAGGGGTTATAAAATGGCACTAGATCTCTATGTTTAGGTGTTGGAATTTCTCCCTAGCTGTTTAATTGCTGTTGAAAATAGAACTTTTAATAATTTCATGTCTGGTGTTATGAGTGAAAATAGTAATACTTTGATGCTCTGGCATTTGAGTCTGCAAGATGTCCTAAATTACCCTTTTCCCACAGATACAAATATTCTCAGGGGACAAAACGAGAGGTAAAGTGCCACTCCTTTTAAAAAGGCAATAAAAAGACTGGAGACCCTCTGTTCCTTGTGTTTTGTTGATTTTCAGATCATATCTGAAATGTTTGCTTGCACAGTGAGCTAGTGTCTGAAATTCAAAGTGAGATGCAAACATGAAGGTGGTTTCAGCTCATTTCAGCTCTGCAAGCCCATCATCACTTCTACTGTGAGTTCTGGAAATAAAATTATGCCTCTGACAAAAGTCATATGGAATTTTAAAATTGGCTAGACCCTCTGTAGCAGAGGTAAAATGAGGCCATAAGAAATCTGAGATATTTTATGAAGCTGCACACAGCACTGAGTGCTCTGGAAGTGTTCCTGATGTTCTCTGTATTGATTGTATTTCTAATACAAAAACCAAAAGCAATCAGGGTTAAGAATTTGATTGTGGGACACCAAGAATGATTAATCTGCTGCCAAGAATTAGGCTATGAAAATCCCACTGGAACATAGGAGATTTGTACTATTATTTGTATTAAATAAACATTTTCTGGTCAGGGATATTCACATGGCAAGGAGTTTTATTTAGATGTTGATATGTCTATTTTTGTAACAGCTTTCTGGTTAACTACATTCACTTGTCTTCACACCTCACTGTCTTGTCTGGAAATTGAGGAAAAGTCCTCTGCTTGTTTTAATATAGATGATTGATCTGAGCCTGACATTTGTTAGTTAATTAGTGCCTCTCATAAGCTGAGTCTTCATTCTTAAGAGATCATGGATGTTCCCTGTGAGATATGTAAATAAAAGGAACTCAAAATATTAGTAATGCCAGGATTTGGAGGCTGGTCCTCCATAGATAATTCAGTTAATTAGGAAATGCTGTCAATAATTTTCAAAACCACATTTTATTTTAAGCTGGAAAGAAGCAAATAATCCCACGTGCCAGATTCTGTAGAAATCTGAATAGTATTATTTGGCATAAAACTAAAAATTTGGGCTGCATCTCGGCCTTGTTTGCAAAAGATTCCTTCTATGAACAAGTGTTTCATCCAAAATGCTGTCCCAGATTCAGCTTTAGTGATGAAATTTCTGTGCTCATAGACAACCTCTCTGTTTGTGGTGGTTTGTTCTTAGAGAATTCCTGGCCAGGAGCACCAGGAGTTGTTTTGGTTTGTTTTTAACTCAGCAGCTTGGTGTGAGATTATGTAATTAGTGTTGTACGAAATATTGGTGGTGTTTTTTAAACTCAAGATATTTTTACTCAATATATTCTTGTTCCTAGATGTGCATTGTATTAGGAAAATGAGAGAAAAATTAACAAAATGACACCTTTGCTGGCTGCATATTTGCCATGGTATTGGGTTTATTACTTCATTTTGCTGAGATTATGCCACACAATATAGAGAGATCTAGCAGAAAACAGTTTAATTTAATTTTTCTTTCTATCTGATTTTTTTTTCTGAAACTTTATTATAATATCTGCATGCCTTCATATAATGTATTTTGAATGCATATCTAATGTTCTAAAGACATGAGAAAGTGTGCTGGGAAACTTTCTTCATTCCTGAAATGACAAAGCAGGATTTTAGTGTTGGAAAAGCAAGTAGTTGGGAGAATTACTCCACAACTTTATAATTTGCAATATTTTTGCCTTGGGAAGAATTTTCATATGATGGTTTCCTAGAATATTTTCTCATGTTATGTTTATTTGAGCATAAATATTTATATGGGAAGTGTTGGAGTTTTTACAAAATTGAAGTATTTGGTGTGTTTGCAGTCTGGTTCTGGCTGCTGATTGAAATTGTGTGTCTGCATCACCTAAACCAAAAAGAAATTAAATAGAGCTCCAAGAGAACTAATTTTAAGCTGTACAAACTAGTAAAAGTGGTCATCACTGCTATATTGTACTAAAATCACACTCAGTATTGCTATGTGCCAGTGACCAAAAGTAAAAATGTGATGTCCCTTAGTTTTTCTAAGTATTTGTGCATTAAGGCATAGAGTGTCCCTGTGGGCACAGAGCTTTGACAAAGGAGGTTAAGAAACCCCAAACAACAATAAAACAGATGATAAAGTTAGCCCTTCTTTATTTAGTTTGTCAGGAATAACAGTCTGGCAGCAAAATTAGGAAGGAAGTAGGAGTGGATCTAAGAGGAAGAACTTCACTGAAATGTCATGCAGATGTGTTTCCAGTCCAGCCTTGTCCTCACAAAATCTCCAGAAGCCCCATATTCTCCACATGAGATTTCTTCTGCCAGCTACATCAGAAAACTGCAGTTCACTGTTGGTCTGTGTGCAGCTGCAGTTTGTTCACAGTCACTGCCAGGAGAACACAGCTTCAAGGGACATGGAGGTGACAGGGCAGGATGGTGGCACTGGTGCCTTCTAGAAAGCTCCCTCTCTGTGTTGCTCAAATTTACTTGGCTGGAAATACTTGGGTGCACACAAAATTATTTCAGGGGAAAAGCTCCATGCTGGATATCTTGGTTTTGTTAGAATCTCACTTTCCTCTTCAGACATTGTTTTAGAATTCAAGTACTTGTGGTAAAGACAACACCAAACATTTAGACGCTCTGGAGAATCAGGAATTTTCAGCCATTAATTGGCTGAAATTAGTGCCCCCAGTGCTCTAAAAGAAAATCCATCTCCATGTCCACCTGAACCTCAGCAGCTCACCATGACTTCTGCCAGCCTTTACTCATCTGAGAAGGGGATTTAGCTCCCTGAGATGACTGAGCAGATCCTTTTAGCATGACAGGCACAGCTTGAGGGACAGCTGTTTGCAGCTGCAATAAGAGTCATGGCCTTCAGGAAAAGGTACAGCCCTCCTGTAAGGCAAAGTTTCTTGCTGCACCAAACCTTCTGGAGGAGTTTGCCAAGATGCTGGGCTGAATTTGAGAAAGAAATATGTTTCCTGTTGTTTTGATAGACTTTGCTGGCCTCACTGTATTCAGCAGCTGTACCTCAGGCCCTGTTGTGTTGGCTTCATGTCTAGCAGTGGCACAGTTGGCCCTTTCTATTTTTGTCACAGATCAAGCAGTGCCATGACAAATAAGTCAGCCTTTTCCTCTGTTTGTAAACCACTTAATTTAGCTCTTGCTCTATAGGAAAACCTGATGCAGTTATTTATATCAACATGGCCCCAAGCACTTAAAACTAGTCAAAATTCTGATTATGGCTCTGCATATTTTATTGCCTGTACTTAAATCAAGCTGCTCTAAAACAGCACCTGTTCCTCCCTTATTGCATCCTAGTTTAATAGTTACTGCTTATCCAAAGAGCTGTTATGGAAAATGGTCTGCAGCTTCTTTACTTACTATCAATGGCCCTTGTGATAAATATCTGCCTCAAAGTTTGGGTGCAATTTTTAAAATATTTTACAACTGATTACAGTGATGAAGAAATTGATTTTAACTTTTTAATTTTTTTTTTCTGTGAGCCTGAAAGTAAATCCCTATTGTATTAATTTCAGTATTGCAAATATTCCCTCTTCCAGCAATACCAAGACCCTGGTTCTGCTGATGCTGCTCTGACCACCTCTCTCTGTTGTCCCAACATCCTTACCTTTTTAAAATCATAGTGTTATAGAATGACTTGCATTGGAAGGGACCTTAAAGAGCATCTAGTCCCACCCCTGTGCCATGGGCAGGGACACCTTCTGCCAGACCAGGTTGCTCCAGCCTGTCCTTGAATGCTCCCAGGGATATTTCCCCCACCCTGTCACAGCCCTTAAGCATTTCTGGTGGTGGGAATTGAAGCACAACTGCTTGTCACATTTCCAGGGCTCTGAATTCTGCTCTTGTCCAGTGTGTGAGGGTACAATGCCTCTTGTGCTGGTCTCTTTCTGTCCAGAACTGCAAACACTCAATTCAATCCTCCTTACAAACATCAATAGTTCCACTGACTCCACATTAAATATTAACATCTGCTGACAGTGTTTCATTTCTAGTAACTTCAGATAATTTTATTAAATATAACAGGCTGCATTAAAAGCCTTTAACATGTTCAAAACGTCTATTAAGAGAACAAGACAACAGAGAACCTGACTTATTAAATATGCACATATTTTCTTGGATCAGCAGAGTCGTCTCTTTTTTACAATATCTTATCTCCCTTATGTCTTTTGAAGTCTGAAAAGCCAAAAAACCTCACCTGTAATGTCCAGATAAATCCCCAGACCTTATGTCCAGAACACTGCAAGAGGCAGAAGTGGTTTTGATCATTGTCTGATCATAAGATGATCCATGTGCATTAAGTAAGGAGATAGTGGAGCTTCCATGGCCAGCCTTATCTTTGACATTTCCTATCTCCTAAGGGCTGAGCACCCTTCCATCCATTGATAATCTGACTGTTGATTCTAGCTGGGTGTCTACACATGCATGACAAAAGGCAAAATGTTTTCAAGCAAAGAAAGGAAAAATATTATATCATCAAGTTTTGAGGATTTGCTCTTTTTCTTTTTCCTTTTTATGCACATATAAGAATCATAGGATCATTAAGGTTAGAAAAGACCTCCAAGATCATTAAGTCCATAAGGTACAAATGTATATGTAGAGGTACACACCTGCTACCTCTCTCACCCTTTCCATGAGTGATTCTCATGTCTCACACACATTCAAAATCCTGTTTGTATGTGGAATTTGGCTGTGACTGATATTTATCTAACTAGATGTGGACTTGGCTTAAATGTCTGCACCTTGAAAAGTTTCTTTCAGCTCCCTTGGAAGCCAGCAATGGTGACACAAATCCTGTTGAAGGTATTTTCTATATTCCTACTGATTACACTGAGACTCTAAACACCTCATAGATATGAAGACATGTCTAGTTAGTGAGATGAATCTCATGGACAAGTGCCTGTGCTTTAAATTTTTCACAAACAAGGATAATCAATGCAATT
The DNA here is from genome assembly GCF_903797595.1 of Erithacus rubecula. Classification (NCBI taxonomy): domain Eukaryota; kingdom Metazoa; phylum Chordata; class Aves; order Passeriformes; family Muscicapidae; genus Erithacus; species Erithacus rubecula. The sequence continues at coordinate 142,402,947 of NC_136689.1, forward strand.
AATGTGAAGTATGTGCTCACTTAGAAGGTCCTCAGAACATCTCAATGAGACTATATGTTGTCCAAGAAACTCTGCAGTGAATTTGATCAAGCAAAATGCAAAATAAGCATTAAAGGTCTGACAAGGACAGCTGAGTTTACAGCACAGTTAGACAGTGCCATGAAATTTTTCATGACCAGAAATGGAAATGCAGTCAGAGCAGTGCCAAGAAAACATAAAACTCAGTAGACTTTTTCTGTCATAACTGTCACTAGTTTATTAGCTGTGACTGGTTTGTAGCATCAGATGTTCAATCCCTCTGTTTCCTATCTGGATTCTTTGGTGATGTCCCTGTTGACACAACAGTTTGTGCTCCAAAGCAGAGAGCTCCTTTACTCATGCACCAGGCAGCCCCACATCTCTTGCAAGAGGATGCATCTCATTCATCTCCTTACCACTTCTTTTCAGCCCTACAGACCCTGATACAGAACTTTGTACAGGGAGGATCTTGGTGAAGTTACTGCAGCATTCAGAATTCAGAAGACAGACAGAATTGACCTTTAGCTGATGCTGAAGTTTTGAATGTGGCCAAATATTCTGATAAACTCTCAAATACTTAATAAAGACCTATGTCCAAGAAGTTTTTACTTCAGTCAGGTATGGAGTGGAACTTTAAAAACATAAAAAAAACAAAAACAAAAAAAAAACCACAAAAAAAAAAACAAAAAAAGCAAAACAAAACAAAAAAAACCACCAAAAATGTTGTGGGGCTCCTCTCTGAGTACATGAAAATAAAATAAGGTCAGTCCCCTAAGGAGCCCTAATTTCCTGTATAAAACCAACAAAAGTGCCCAGAGTGAGAAGAATACATCTCCTTTTAGTGGGAAGAGAAGCTCAGTCAAATGTGAGAACAATGGATATTCTGTCTGAGCGTCCTAAATAGGCTTCAAATAACTTGCTGGCTTTTGATGCATTTTTGGTTTCTAAGACTGACAACAGGAATATCAGAAAAAAAGACTGAGGTGAACAGTGGGAATAAGACACAAAGACTTCTGAAGACTGAAGATGATGATGTTCCTAGTCTGAAATTTTAACTCTCAGTTGTGCATAAAATATTAAAACATCTTTTCCTTTTAAAGTTCACAAATAAGGAAAATAAGTCAGAGAAGGAACAGGTAGGGAAGGCATGAAGAGGATTATGTAGCAGTGGGAAGCTAGTCCAGGGGAAAGTTTGTATTATCTCCTTTTGCTTTCTGTTTTGCTCTTCCTCCTCTTCTATCTGAATTCCCCCTGCTGCTTCATTTTTTGCACAGTACCAGCAGCAGGTTATTATTAACTGATGTAAGCAGATAGTGATTTGTGCTGAGCTGAACTCAGCACTGGTGTCCTGACAGGCATGTGCTAACTGAGGACAAATCGAGGCTGCTCTTCATTCTACCTTTTTCTTTTTTTTCTTTTTTTTTTTTGAATGCTCTGACCTAAATTTGCACAGCTGTGTTCACATTTAATCCTGTGTAATAGCTCAAAGGCTTTATATTTCATAAGAGCAGCCTACTGACACCTGACATTTATTCTGGCCCTCTTCAGTTCTGCCCTAAAATCCTCTGGAACAACCTGGTATTTTTGGGTTTTTCTCTTAGTAGATTTGCTCCTCTATTTAAATACCCTTGAAATGACCAGTTTATGGAAAGTATAATCTACACTTGCTTCTCAGCCTTCTTGGACCTGGTCACCTGTGCAAAATCTCTAGTGTAGATTGGTCTCACAAACAGAATGTGAAAGGAATTGAAGTAAGTTGTTGACTTGTTTTCCTGAGTGATTTTCTTTGGACCCTTTAGTTACATTCTGTTTTCACCCCATGTGGTCCATATAATTGAAGCTATTGATCTAGAGTGAAAGTTCTCAGCTGTGGGTTTCAAGTGGTTTTAATCTTAATACTAATTTTGTTGCTGGAGGTTGAATGGGCATCTACCCCCACTGAATCAAGTACCACAGTTACTTTTTGAATTCCAGTTGTAATGGTAAAAGACAAACCACATTGAAGTTTGTAAATGCAAAAAAACCCTACAAAACCATAAAATAACACAGCTCCTTTCTTATTTTCTCCACTCTGAATATTCTTTGGGCTATGAGTAATTTTTTAAAGGGTCATTTCATATTTGTGTCTCTAACTCATTACATTTCAGTGGTAGCTAATCAAGGAACCTTGGGAAAAGTGACTCATGGTGTTGCACTCTGAACATATGTCTGATGCATTTGACAAAATTTTGAATATTGATTTTCCTGAGAATATTAAACAGCAAACTTTTTTTTTTTTTTTTGTAACATTGGAAGATTCTTTTTAAGGGTTTGCATCCAAACTGAGTTAGCACTTTAGAGTATAAAAACTGAATTAGTCTTTATAATTTTAAACCAGGCTAAATGCTTATGCACTGAATACAAAGCATATTTCATAGATGTGACTGAGCAAGATTATGTGCCTTGTGTTTGTTTTTATTGTATCACGAATTTTTACTTTGGTTTCAATACTGGAGGGAACATGCAAGGGATTACAGCAGACTGGAAACCTAAAAAACCTTATCAAAAGAACTGCAAGGGATTATCTGTGATGCTATCTCATTCTGTAAATTATGCAGGGAAAAGTTAGGTGGTTGTAAAGACTGGAGACCTCACAAAGCAATCCCTGACAGTTCCATGACTAAGAGAGCATTAGAAGGTTTATCATGGAGGAAAATAACTTGATTTCCAGGGAAGACTTGAGACTGAAATCTTAATTGTAATAGACAAGAGAACAAACAGAAAACCACAAACACTCTTTGACCCAACAAGTCTAACAAGACTAGCAAGTCTTTGGGCTGAGTTTTACATCATAAAATCACAGAATCATTTAGGCTGGTAAACACTTTGAAGATGATTGAGTCCAGCTGTGTATGCACAGAGTCTCCTGTGCTGGTTTTGGCTGGGAGAGAGTTATGTTTTTTTTTTTTTTTATTGGCTGGTATGGGGCTGTGTTGGATTTCTGCAGGGAACAGTGTTGATAACACAGGGATGTTTTCATTACTGCTGAGCAGGGCTTACACAGAGTAAAGGACTTTTCTGCCTTTTACACCCCCCCACCAGCAAGGAGTCTGGGGGAGCACAAGGATTTGGGAGGGGACAGAGCCAACCCCAACTGATTAAAGGGATATTCCAGATTATATTCCATCCTCTTCAACAGATAAACTATGGGGAAAGGTGACCTGGGGCTGCTGCTCAAGGGCTAGCTGGACACTGGTCAATTATTATTCATTTGCATAGTTTTTCATTCTTGGGTTTTATTTCATGATTTTATTTTTTTCATTTTATTTTTCAGTACTCTTATTACTAATATTATACTTGAATTATTAAACCATTCTTGTCCCAACTCACAAGATTCCTCACTTTTCCCCTTCCAGGTCTCTTCCCCACATCCTGCTGGGGCTAAGTGAATGTGTTGTGTGTTTCTTGGTTGCCACCATGATTTCTATGTTAACATTCATGGATTACAAATTTTGTTAATCTGTTCTTGAGATCAGTTTCTGTGATCTGCACCATGCACTTCCCCCCCCCCCCCCCCCCCCCAGCTCCTTTTAAAGATTGGGGTTGGCTTTGCAGTTTCCTTGCTCTGCAGTGATTAGTGATGTTTTGCCTGGGAGGTATTTTACTAAAGCACTGATCTTGAGTTTAATCTCGTATTTGGACTCTGACCTGAAGGCATGATTGTACTTCTGGTACCCTCTAATGGACACAATTAATAAGGAGTCCCAGTCTTTGGCAGGAACAGTCTTTATTCAGCTTTCCTCAAGGAAAGACTTGCAAAGTCTCAAAGGAAATGGGAACACATGGAAGGAGGTATTTGGGATCTGAAAATCAGCTGTGCTGGAGGTGATCTATAGGTACTGGGATGAAATCTGTGCACACAGTCCATGTGGTGACATTTTTCATGAGATGCAGTGACATCATACACCCACAGCCAGGTGACAATGATCTGGACAGAACAACTATTGATGAACAAGTCAGACAACTCTGAGAATGTGACAATTGAGACTCCTTAGTGTGGAACAGTTTGCTTTCATATGGAGGCCCATCTAGTACACCTGGAATTAACTGTTCCAAAGGTGAAAACATAATCCTGCCATTTGTCAAGGATTAATACAGATTGGACTGGAACAAGATGTATGTTCCCAACACCTGCAGTACATTGGTGACATCATATTGTGGGGCAAAACAAACAGCAGGAGGAAGAAGAGAAGAGAAGAGAAGAGAAGAGAAGAGAAGAGAAGAGAAGAGAAGAGAAAGAAGAGAAGAGAAGAGAAGAGAAGAGAAGAGAAGAGAAGAGAAAGAGAAGAGAAGAGAAGAGAAGAAGAGAAGAGAAGAGGAAGAGAAGAAGGAGAGAGATGAAGAGAAGAGAAGAGAAGAGAAGAGAAGAGAAGAGAAGAGAAGAGAAGAGAAGAGAAGAGAAGAGAAGAGGAAGAAGAGAAGAGAAGAAAGAGAAGAGAAAGAGGAAGAGAAGAAGAGAAGAGAGAGATAGAGAAGAGAGAGAAGAGAGAAGAGAATAATCCAGATTATTTTGAAAGCTATTTGTGCTATAAAACAGAGTATGGTAAATGGACCTGCACAGGAAATTCAAATTTTAGGACTAAAAGAGCAAGGGTAGATGTTTTCATATCTCAAGGGGTGTGATCATAAAAAACCAAAAGCACAAGATTTCTTGGGTGTCATGGGTTTTTTGGAGAATGTGTGTTCCAGGTTATAGTCTGATCTATACTGATTACAGTCTCCCTCTCTATTTTTTAAGAAGAATGAGTTTAAAAGGGGTGTTGAGCTGCAGCAAACATTTGAACAAACTAAATGGGTGATAATTTTGGCCAGCCCAGACATGACAAGATGTAAAAACCATGCTTTATATCCCAGACAGGGGTAATGGCTCCATCTGGAGCATCTGGCCAAAAGAGCCTGGAGAGACTCTAGGCTGGACTTTAGGGTCTAGAAATGGGATATGGGGAGTCTAAAGCCTGTTACACTGCTAAACTGAGAAAGAAATACAAGAACATGTGAAGGAATCTGAGCCTCTTCAGAGGTAGTTGGTACAGAAAAGGTGAATTTTGCATCCTGCTTTTCTGGAGTCAGCTGGGTGTTCAAAGGGAGGGTCCCCTCCAGGCATCATGCAGTGATGCCACATGCAGTAAGTGTTGTCCTTGTGATGCAATGGGCTCAGACTGCAAATCCTGAGTGCCTGGGAAATGTGGATCTGGCCATGGACTGGCCAGAGGGCACGTGCTCCTGTACCTAGGACTGTGACCCTGATGGGCAGGTGGACCAGACTGCTAGAACTGAAAAGGCTCTGGAGGATCTGGATCTGGAGCCTACGGGTGAGCTATTTATAGCTCAATGATTCTATGACACATCAGAACATTTAGGAAGAGAGGAAAAATACAAATGAGCTTGTGATCAAGTGTTAGACTTGGCTACTGATGGCATTGACAAGCCTTGCCACTTTTTGTATCTTTAGTGTTGTACTTAGATTGGCTCCTTTTAAAGTGTAAAGGAAATATCTTACTGCCACTCAAAATCTTAGAAGTACTGGCTTGACTTATTTTAACAAAATGAGGTGTTAAGTTCTGAAATCACCTTGAAGGTGAAGACCTCACCTCTCTCATTTTGCTGATGTGCTGACAGGAAAAGCTGACAGGCTCTGTAAAGTGGAGAACAACTAATGACAGCATTGTGGTGAAAGGACTTACTGACATTTGTGACTCCTTTGTCTCAGGAAATTAATGTGTGCTCAGGCAAGGCACTGAGATGCAATCACTGTCCTTAGAGCTGGGATCTAGTTCAGCTGCATGAAAGTCAGCAATTAAAAAGGAAAACAACAATGAAAAAGAGATTTGGTCTAATTAGTTTGCTTTTTCTAATCTTTCATCTCAGAGCATATATGTGTGCTTGCTGTCCTCCTTGTATTGTGTTCCTCTTACTTTTCTTACTTAGAAGTACAGTGGGTGATGCTATTAGTGGAGAGGAGAATAAAGAGAATCTGTGACTTTATTCACTTAATCAAGGAATTCCTATCAAATAAATAAATGGATACAAATGCCTAGCTTGAAATAAGTACCAACTTCTGAAAAAAAAATCACAATTAAATAAAAAATGCTTTAAAACCAGTAATGACAGTGGTGATAGCCTGCAGATAGTATGTTCTTAAGAGGTAGCTGCATTTTCTTAAATGAATGCTTCTAGGTTCATGAGTCATTAGCCTTGGGCACATGGCATTTTGTTCTTTTCTCCTTGGTATATTTTTCCTTTTTTTTCCTTTTTTAAACCAATTTCTGTGATGCTTAAGAATGGTGAATACACTAAAAACAAACAAACTAAAAACAACAACAACAAAAAAACCCCCCAGTTTATGTTTAAAAAATATGGTTTGTATTTTCCTTGGATGTAATTGTGCAAATGCTAGAAGGTTCCTATTATTTAGTGTTTCATCCTTCTATCCAATGTGCTTTCTCCCCATCTCCCTTTCCTTAGCTCTCTTTGTTTGGGGTGAAATTGCTGTTTGTGGGGAATTGTCAGATTCATTTTTATCTTCAAGGTCTTTAGCAGTGTTGTGGATGGTACCTAATCAACTAATCACTTCCTGGCAGAGGGCTTGGTCAGTTGACTGGATCCCTAAAATTCCATTAAGTACAAATAATGCAAATTAAAAACGTTGCATTTAGCCAGTATTATTTCTTGGTCAGTCTCCAATGCAGAAGGTATTTCCACTGACAACAATGGGAATGTAGGGAGTAAAATTCAGTCTTCCCTTAAAAATGCAAGTGAGACAGTCTCCAGTTTTTAAACATATAGATTTTCATAGGCTCTATTTATAGAAAGGATTCTGATTTTCAGTTGTGTCCTTGCTCTAAGTAAAGGGACAACTGGAATTGACTGTCCCTTGGTAGGACACCAACCCAGCTGGAAGGACAAATTGTCACACTGGTGACCTGACTGGTGCCACTGGTGCCTGCAGGACAGCACAGCACAGCCAGTGACAGTGGCAGTGCCATCTGAAACAATCCATGCTTTGAGTGACCAGGGGAACCACAGCCACTGCTTTTGCAGGAGCAGATGGCCAAAACACTTCCCATGTTGCTTTATTTGCTTTGCAGTTATATTTATTAGTGTTGTCTTAAGGTCTCTTTTTGAAAAATGCAAGGAGCTTGATATAGAAACAGACATTTCAGAAATACAAATATACTAAAGCCTTCCCAAAGATGACCTCTATAATTTTCTTTAAGCTGCTTATTAGATAACTGATGATACTTCAATACTGGCAGCATTCCATATTGTGTTTACAATGCTGATGTCATGGCAACCTTCAGTATTATTTTTACCAACTATTGCTCTATTTATAACCCAAGGTTGTCCTGCAGAAAGTTTGATCAGAGGTCCTTCATCAGTCCTTGATTTTGGAGGGTTGTGATAAGGTTCCTTTAAGCAGGCACCTGGTAGAAAAATTAAAAATTAGTGCATTATTTTAATGACTTAATATTTTCTTGGTCCAGTGGTGCCTGGAGCTGTTTTGTGAAATTTCATAGTTTCTTGCATTGCAGAATTACAGCCTTGTGTCTAAGCAGGATTCTTTGAACCTTGCTAAGTGCCATGAAGGTGCACCAGAGGCACCTTTTAGTTCTTGCTCTTTACTTCTTGGGAGGTGCTCCCTGAAGTACCAGGCTCTAGTGCTGGGGTCTAGATCTGGGTGATGTGATCATCTGGTGTGCTGTGGGGTGGGTGGAAGTTCAAACTGGTGTAGCAGGTGCTTACACTTTGATTCTGGTGACCAGTGAGGGAAATAAAATTACAGAAATAGGTTTTTCATTTGCTTGTTTTTTATTTTTTAGAATGACTTCTGTATTTGTTTTGAAGAAGTACAAAGCTTGAAAAATATAGTGCAAATACAGAGAAGACCTGTGTGTGTATTTCCATATCTTAAATTTTTCCTATATCTTAACTAATTACAACTCCACATCATCATTTCTATCTTAGACAATACTGGTACTGGGCTGAACTGGCTGGCCATCCATTCACACCTCTCCTCTTTAAACTGGTGACTTCAAAAGCCTGGAGTTTCCTTTGATCCTGAGCTTTTGGTCTAGGGAAATATGCCTCAGCCCAACATGCAGATATATTGCCAAAGGCAATTCTTTTAATTAGAGCTCTCCTCAAGACTAAATACCTTGTCAGAATACTGCTTTGTGGTTTTCATGGTTTCCTACTAGCTTCCCACACAGTCTGCTTTTTGACTCAGGCAAGGCTATCCACACACAGACACTCATAACCAGGTGGGTATGTCATATTCATGACTTACAAACTGTGTACAACTTCTCAATCTGTGCCAAAAAAGCAAAAGGACAATATACTGTTTTCATTCCTGTTGAAATGGGGGCAAAGGAAACAAAGAGCATTGCTTTTCCTGCCCTGCACTCAGCACTGCCCAGGCTGTAGCTCGAGTGCTGTGTCCAGTTCTGGAGCCCTCAGTTGAGGAAGGATGCTGACTGAGATGCTGCCCAGGTCCACAGAAGGGCAGCAGGGCTGGGAAGGGCTCTGGAACACAAGTCCTGTGAGGAGCATCTGAGGGAGCTGGGGGTGTTTATCCTGGAGAAGAGGAGGCTCAGGGGTGTGAGTTTATCTCTCTACAGCCCCCTGACAGCAGGCTGGGGTCAGTCTCTTCTCCCAGGCAGCAGCAGGACCAGGGGACACAGCCCTGAGCTGCACCAGGGGGGGTTAGGCTGGATATTTGGAATAAAGAGTGACTGGGCATTGGAATGGGCTGCCCAGGGAGGTGGTGAGTGTCCCTGGAGGTGTTTAAGCAAAGACCAGGTGTGGCACCCAGGGCCTTGCTCAGGGCAAGGTGGTGTTGGGTCATGGATTGGACTCGATGATCTCAAGGGTCTTTTCCAACATAGTTTATTCTGTGATTCTCTGACAAATAGAGTTTGAATGTACCTTCAGCACACCCAAATCATGGCCTGGCACATGCTAATGTAGAGTTCCTTACCTCAGAGGCATATCAGATATGTAGTTTAGCAATTCTCTTTGTCTTTCTCACAGTTATAGACATATATTACAGGTATTTTATATCACATTTTGTCATTCCAAAGTCTGAGGATGGTGAATGAAAAATTAATAACCTTTTAACTCTGGAATGAGATCTTTTTGAAAAACTGTAGTGCTTGAGATGATAGCCAGAAAAAAACCTTAGTTTAAAATAATCAGTGTAATAAGCCAGTCAGTTAGAAAATTACTAATCAGGAGCAAGCCTTGAGAAAGCTAAAGCCTAATGCTTATCTGAGGACTTCATGTATCAAAATCTTCTTCACTCCTGCTTCATTAAAGGACACGGTCAAATCTATGAGAGCCATGAAAATTATTGATTAGCACCTCTGGAGAAATTTTTCACATTGCATCTGAGCTACACATTCCTTTAAAGCCCTGTGTGTCACAAAAAGGGGAATTGCTAAGAGCCCTGACATGGATCTTCCTCAGAGACTGCACTTGGCTTCTGCCAAACAACAACTAAAATTTTGCTTATGAATGTGATAATGAAAAAAAATTTAATCTTTATCCTCTCATTGATCCTGTAGAAAATTTCCAGGCAGCTTGGCAGATTTCCAGAAGTACATTTGCTGGGGATGGTGGGGAGAAGGAGGGAAGGGCAGAAAAATAATAGAAAATAATTGAAAGCTGCAAAAGTCCTTGGGTTGCCTCTCCTGTAATTAGGGAAATGTTAAGGACCTACACTTGTGTATTAAATAGACCTGGTTTGGAAACTTATTTCCTTGAGTGAGGCATGACCTCCTGAGGTCCCTTCCTACCTGAATATTTTTATGATTCAATAAGCACATGAGATGTACTATGTAAATGGCTGAAATGCTTCAAAATCTTGATCTCACTGTTGTGGCCTATTAGGTGCCATGACTGTCATCATTTTCTTTAAAAGAATATCTTCCATTCATTAATATTTAAATTATTCATATTCCCTCAGAAGCTTCCCTTCTGGGATTTTATTTAAGTCATAGGAGGGGTCAAAAGGAAGAGAAATCTGAATTCTGCTCTCATCTATCTAGGGTTCTTGTCTTTTTGGCCTGTGCTTTTACAGAAATGAGCTGTGCTGACCCTGGAAATCTGCCATTTCATAAAATGAGAAGGGAAAAAAAAATCTATTTTCCATACAAGAGCAGCAAGAGAGTTAATTAAAATTTGCTTTGAGATTCTTGCTCATAATATGTTATTTACTTTTTGCTTCTTATACTTTTCATAATATTATCATTCTGCCCTCAGGCTTAATTAGACTTCTTACCTCTCTTAATTACTGCTTTGATCTGGCTTTTAGTGAGTTTTCCTGAAGATGGAGCCAAATGATGTCATTGTAAGATATCAGTCCATTTCAAGCTTTGCATGGACCCCAAGATGCCAACTAAAATGAAATCATCCATTCATAGATTTGTTAAGTAAAGCACTTCAAGTATTGACAATGTTTTTATATGTGTGTTATTTAGGTGATGACCTGATAAAACCATGTCTGAGGTTCAGGGAACGGTCGAGTTTTCTGTGGAGCTACACAAATTCCACAATGTGGACCTCTTCCAGAGGGGGTGAGTTGATGTTTCCATTAATTTGCAGCTGGCAACAGAGGGGCAGCTTACAGAAAAGAGTTAAATTGCAAAACAGGTTCTTTTCTGCCAAGTGCAGTTATATTTCATGCAATCTCCAGGGCAGAGAAGGATGTCATTGGGCTTTCATTGCTGTCAAGGAAGATCAATGTACATTACTTTCACTATAAACTCGGGCTGACTGACTTGTTTTTGCACTACAATGTTGTAATGCTCCAAATTATTTTAAGCCCCTGTTCAGATGTAAGTACAATGGCTGTTTTAAATGCTTCTGGACTGGTTTTGAGTCTCCATGGTAAATAATAGCTGCATTGAATTACAATGCAAACAATTCCATTTCAGGGCCATGAATCTAATGACCATATTCTTTTAATGAAATTTAGCTGAATCCCACCATTTCAGAAGGGAAAATGAATACTCATATTTGTCTAAAGCTCTGCTTCTGGTGGCCACACTGATTTTCCACATCCCCATAACTTAGAAGAACATCTACAGCACTGGTCTAGCCCAACTTTGGCCTCTATTATATTTGCACCACTCTGCCTAGTAGTTTTTGAACAACCTAATGGCTGTGAAGAAGCCTGGCCAGGTATGAGCTTTTGCTCAGCTTGCACATTGCACCCCACAGGTGTCCTTCAGTGAAGAAAAATTAGACAAGGAAACATTTTTGGGGGAGATCAGGACTCTCAGCCCAAAATAATGTACTTCATTGAAAACAGTGGGTCTAGAGGAATGTTATTTTCCTTCACCTACCAAAACTGATGTTTACAGAATACTACTTGTTCTTTTTCAAGCCTTAGCTTGGCACAGAGGTGTTTCACAGCTGATTTGTCTATCTCAAGCATCATTTCCCTCATGAAAACCAGGGCATTGTTTCAGGTACTGGGATGGATTAGGTAGAGCTGTTTCCATCAGTACAGAGACATTTTGTTATTTGATTTACTTTGATGAACTGTGTGGGAAAAATGCTGGGAACTTGAATGAAGGAAACACAGGTTTATTTGGTTTTAACAGCTGGCATCTGTCATTCTGTTGCTCTCTCCAAGAGGATATCCACCAACTTTATGTTAGAGAGTATTCTGAGTATGTCAAATACTGGCATCAAACTGAAAAAGAAACCTCTATGCTTGAACTGTTTGGTTTACCCAAGCTATTAAAAAAATCTCATGTGCATTCTGATTCTTATGATAACAGAAGACAGCCCTAACTATAGATTCTTTTTTTATTTCCTTGGTTTATGGTGATCATTGTAATGCCTTTGATCTTCTTCACAACTGAAAATCTACTCCCATATTGGGCTATGTGATTTTTTGGACTCAGACAATAGGATGTTCAGAGTTTAGCCAGGAATATTTCCATGTTCCAGTGTGATGACCTGCCTGTTTTTTCTTGTATTGGTCTGATTTTGCATTCAATCATTTCTTTGAAATGCTTTCCTTGGCTTTGACAGTCACATCAAATCTCTGGTGTGGGGGTAAGCCTAGCACTAACACAGATAATATATTCAGCTGTCACACTAATGAGTTCCTAATTACCTTTGCTTTTTTCCCCACTGGTACTTACCTTGCTTTACTGATTAATATTCCAAACACATGATACTATAGGTTATACTGCATTAATTTGTTTGCAGTAATTTTTCTTTCTATGTATCCTGCACAATATTACATTTGATTTCCTTCCATCATTTTAACCTTTACATTTCCAGCAAAACCCTTGTGTCTGATGAGTAGATGAGTTTGCCCAATTTCATTTTAACTTGGGCACACTTTTAATTTTGACATTTTGTACTGCCATTGTTGACATTGACTATAGGCATCTGTGATATCTTGTGGTCTCCACAGATGAGAGTCTGGTGGAATTAAGAATGATGTGTATTTTCTATTTAACTAACATTTTTCTTCTCTGAGTGACTTGTAAATTGAATCAATATCGTTCTGTCCTGATGAAGGTCAGAGAGGTGATTTATGAAGTGCTGTCTATCAGAAAAGCAGATAAATTGAAATTCATCTTAATTTCTGTGAGAACCCAACACACTGTGTTTTTTTAACCTCAGAAGCATGCAAAAAATGAAGAGCATTAATAATAATTTATATAATCTACTTTTCCTCCTAATATTTTGGTACAAAAGCCAAATTAAAATATCATAATAAAACCCCTGCATATGCCCACAAACACAGAATAGTCCTTCTCCTGTGTGCCTAACTGACAGGGCTGAAATTTCTGGTTTGGAACTTGGCAGCTGCAGAAATAAGGGCAATATTTCCCAAAACATTTAGTCTTGGCTAGCTGTCATTCTGAAGGCATTGCCCTTTGGGAGAGTGTGACTGTGCCAACCACGAGTCTCTTCAAGAGGAGCACTCCATTCAAATAAAAGAATGAATAAATCAACATGAGTTAGGAAGAATCAGCCCTTCTGGAACCATTAGGGGATAGTTAATCAAGCTTGATTAAGGACATGAGCTGCTGTCCATAAGTCACAGAGTCAAAGTGCTTTAAAATGTTAGGCTGCCAGTAATGGCCCTGTTCTATTTTTGATTTTACTGGATGCTATTTTGAAATCTGTATGCATGCACAGTTGCCACCTCTACCTCCCCATGAGAAATGGAAGCTCCTTAAATTATTTGAACTACAACTCCTGCTATTGGAATAATGTTTCTTTACCTGTATGAATAGTTACTATTTAAAAATTAGATTTTTTTTTTTTTGTGAATATTTGTCATGGTTTTATGTTTTTAGCAAATTTATATCAGGAACAGTCAGTAAATTATGTGTTGCAGGTAGTTTGGTCAGTTGTTGTTAAATATATCTTCTTCTGGTGCACAAATATAACTGTGTGAGTATTTATGGACATCAAAGGTAAAATGCTGCACTCTGTAGGCTCTGTTATAGGGGAAGAAAACCTTTGTCTTGGTCAAACCAAAGGATTTGCAATGTTGCCTGATGCCAGATTTTTAAAGGTTGAGTAATAAGTAATGCAATTTCTGGAAGGAAAAACATTTTTGAGTTTTCCGTCTTTAATTCTTTCTATCGTATGCTGCTTAATAACTGGTGACATTTTCTCTAGTGAAATTAGCTAACTGATTCTGATTTTCCTTAATAGAGTAGGAAATAAAATTATCCCTGACTGCCAGAGATCAATTAATTGATTTGTCTGGTTCTGTCAGAAGCAATCCTTCTGCACCTTTTTTTCTTAAAGCTTTTCAAAATCTATTTGACTAAGGAAAAAAATGAACCCCACAAGTGCTGCATTCACAGGGTGAGTAATATTTGGAGTTTGTGAGGAAATTGAGGGCACAAAGAAGGTGAAATAATGACTGACTAGTGGTAGGATTCTGGCAATGATGTCTCATAAAACATTGACCAAGGTAAGTCACTGGTTACTGATCACAGGGCTGAATCAACTGCTTATCTTCTCAATCCTCAGATTCCTGCAATTTGTGTCTGACACTTCACTTACACTGGTGGTTTATGTGTGTGAAGGGTGGTGGTGATTAAAAATGAGTGGGAAAATGAAATCCAGTTTCTTCTAAAAGGAGAAAAGATCAGTGGTTTGAGAGCTTGCAAAACCCTGCAAGGATCAGACCAGGGATCAATAGCACTCAGAGCTGCTGGAAAGAAGATTTTCTGACTCAACAGGCTAAGATTTTGTGTGGCAAAACATCCCTGTTAACTACCAGATGGACAGCTGGGCTTCAGTGTCCTTAGCTATGGAATCATTCTTTTAGAGACAAAATGCAGCAGCTCCTTTTCCCAACAAACTGGGGTTCAGAAATCCATCAGGACCTCAGATGTACCTGAAAAACACACGTTGTGTTCAGAGGTTCAGACTTTAATTCTCAGAGTCTTTGATGGACAGTGTCAGAATATATATATAAAATATAGTTTGAAAGTGTAAGACATGTAAATCTTGTTACTTTGTTCATAAAAATATGCATTTCTTCAGACTTCTCACCTGTGATGAAATGCAAATCACTTCTGGAGTGTAAATCTGTCATTTTAAAAATACCTAGTGCATTTATGATGCATGAATTCTCTTTATTATAAATGAAAAAAAAAAGGGGAAAAATAAAAGGAAGAAGTATTGTAAAGGGATGGAAGTGATACCTTTTTAGAATAATAAGTGCTGTCCCTTGGAACAGATGCATTGACAGGACTGATTTTTTTTTTTTTTTCTTTTTCTTGCCATGATGACGTTCTTCAATTTAAGGCAGCACTCAATATTCTAAAAAAAAAAAAAAAAAAAAGGCATAAAACCCCTGAGGAGTCAGTCAGCTGAGAACCTACTGAAGTGACAAGATGGAGCTTAGTTTAGCACAATTCTAAAGCCATGAAAATAGCTGCAGTGCAGGTGTGCATGAATCTAAAGATCAGAGTCCTGAAGTGCAGCAAATGGCAACTTCATGGAAATCCTGAATGATGGGTTATTGTCATGACAGCTGTGAAGACAGTTTTCTCATTTGGTTAATGGGTATAGCCATCTTTAATTTCTAGGCACTCTGTGTCTGCTGAAGAGAGTTGGGAAGTCCTGTGCCAGTGCTAGGGGGGAAACAGTGATAATAAATGGATGTGAGGCTGTTCTGCAGGTGAAGAACAGCACCTCAGCAAACCCCATTGACAGGTCATTGATTAGTCAGTGGAAAGTAGGGTGCTCTGGAAATTATATTTCTCCTTCAAATAAGGAATACTCTGGCTTACCTGACCCTAAATACATTAGGTTCTGTGTCACTTGGCCACCTATAGACAGATGAACAAAAGGCCAAACCCAACTCTCCAAGGCAATACCACAGAATTAGTACAAATTCAGAAATAAGAGGCCTGGATAGATACTACTCAAAGCCTTGAGATAATATTTATGCTTAGATAATGCTAGTTTATGATTTGTTTTCTACACACTGTTCCCAACAATCATTAATACAGAGTAAAAACCAGGCATGTGCAGTGTCAGAGGGAAAATTCTGGACAGCAGAGTAATTTGAAACAAACACATGTTGGAGATCCCAGGAATGTTATAGCAAATTGAGAGCTTCTGAGAACTCCAAATGTCATCCTGCCACTGCTCAACCCATATGGTCCAGCTTCAGCACTTGTTCTGCTCCCACCAGGCACCCATGACACAACATGAGTTGTCTGAGTCATATGTTGGGATGGAATGTGCTCAGTTTACTTCAGCCACCCTTCACACATGGGGTAGCAACTGTTTCTCTCTTGGTCATAAGCACTAGAGTGATAACTAGTCATTAAAACAAATTACTTGAAAGAGCACACTGCACAGCATTCAGCAAATTGGCCTCTATTCATGGACACATCTGAGGGGAAAAAAAAAAAAAAATGTTCTAGTGAACCAATAGATTCACCTCCTATCTCTCTTTCTGATCCTGATTTTGTTAGACTAGTCTCTGGTTTTCCCCACCGTCAGAAAATAAACAACTGGGACTTAAGAAAGACATTTTGAAAGATTGGTAAATGCTGCAAAGCAATTTCTGATCCAAAGATAAAAGGTGGTGATACTTACAGAGAGAACAGTTTGGTGTTGATACTCTGGCATACAGGTGGGAAGCTTTGCACATATCAGGAAAATTCATAAATCAAAAGTAAGGATACAGACAGGGAAGGCACTCTGACTGCTCCTGGAAGACAAACATTAAAATATATCATATAGACAGTGCTAGCCAAGAGGAATGTCATGCAAACAGATGGGATCCACTCTCCCAGGAAATAAAATGCAAGCTGTGATGTTAGATTAAAATCTTGGGGGGAAAAATAGAGTTAAAAAGAGAAGAAAAAAACAAAATTGAACTTTTGGGATTTAGCCAGTTTTTAATGCTCATCAGCCATTAACTGGAAGACAGTTCATTCTATCATCTGTAGCATTAAAAATTGACTATTATAAGATTTTCTTCAAAGCTCTTGATGTGTAATTTGGCACTGCCTTTCCTATTTTTATGAATCCAATTCATAAAATAAGAAATATTTCTATAAGCAGAGATCTTAAAATTTAAAGTATTGTCCCCTAGAGTATCACAGAGTGGCTTTGATCCCTCTTAAGTTCTGCTAATCAAATGTTTTAATCTAATTGACTAGATGTATGTCTTTGAGGTGAATTTCTACTTGAATCAATAGATTTTATCCAAAAAGTAGCTGTTCTTTGTTCATAGACCTTAGAAGCATGTGATCTTCATTGATGCACCTGGATCAGTTTTGCCCTCTGAGCCTGTCTCCTTAATGAACTGATGACACAAGCCCCATAAATTCTTACACTGTGTCATTAAGTGCAGCATTGGAAATTGAGCTCCTCCAGGATGTGACACACTTGTTGAGGAACTGGACACAGTGACATCAAGATTTAAGGCATGGAGCACTGCAGGCAGCTGAAAAGCAGAATCTAATTTTATAAGCAAACCACATTTCTCAGCTAAAATCACTTATTAATGATAATCAAGTAAATCTGTTTTGTGGTGTAAGCTGAGCAGCCAGGTGAGTTACTGGAGACCATGGTCCTGGTGATAAATCACTAAAACAGTGTTTACTTCATGGACTGAAACTGAGTGCAGAAAGCAAGAAGAAAGAAGGCAGCACAGCTTCTTTGTTGCTCCTATGCTGAGGAATACTATGGTCATACTCATCTTGGAGTCAGGGGATCATTCATGCTGCAAGGGAACTTCTGTGGTTTTTAGTCCAATAACAGCTTAAAGCAGCAATTATTGAATTCAGACCAAGTTACTCAAGGCCAAGTCCAGTCCCATCTTGAATCTGCCAAGGGTAGAGATTCTCCAGACTCTGGACAACAAATTTCAGAGCTTGAGTGTAATCAAAGGATTTTACTTTTCCCCTAGCAGCTCTCCCAAGAGCTTGTCCTGTATTTGAAGACAAGATTTGCTGCTGGTGGTCCCTCCTTGCTTTCCCTGGGGACATGCACAGTGTGTGCCACAGAGCCATGAAATGGTTTGAGCTGGAAGGGACCTCAAAGACCATTAGTTCCAACCCACCTATGTAACAGTGTGATAACAAACTCCAAATACAGGCAACTTCAGCTGCCTCTATCAGTTGTTTGCAGAGTGCTTTAGAGAAAAAAAGCACTAGAAGAGCTAAACCACCACAATCATCTTCACATGAAAACTTGGAGAATAAATTCTCATTCCCTAAATAATTGCACACAAGGAGCACTATAGTTTTTTTTAAAGCATTTCATAATTATTTTATTACCAGACCTTCTCATTCACTAATGGCTGGCACTCTCTCTTGTTTAGAATAATTGCTCTGACACAGTCTATGCCAGTGCCATGTTTCTGGCTTGTTCTAGTTAAGATCAGTGCTTTAAAACTGTGTCACTTCACTTGTTCTTAAGTAATAAAATGTTGCAGAACATACACATAAATCCTTTCACAAGCCTGAGGGCTTAGGCTTCCTCCCACAATTTACACATACAGAGAGCTGAGTGATTCCCAGCAGCAGACATGGGTTCATCTGTAACTCTCTGAGTTAGGAACTCTAGTCAACATCTCAGGTATAGCTGTGTATAGATATAAATCATGTGAGATTGAAACTATTTTCTGACATAATTCACTCAGAAAGTCATCAAAGCAACAATATAAATGTCACTTGAACTGGGGTGATATTTGCTTTCCTCAGAGGAGATAGTATGTAGATATTAAGGGGCAAAGGTTTAATTTTTGGCCAGCCAAATGCAATGTTTAGCCTAGCCCAGTTTGGGGCTTTTTTTTCTTTTTTTTTTTTTTTTTTTTTTTTTTTTTTTTTTTTTTTTTTTGGTGTTACATATGGGCTTGCAAAGAACACACTTCCTTTCCATTTCTCTATGACTGATTAACAACAATGAATTATTTAATAAGTGAATGGAACCTGGATTTAGTATTTTTAAAAGACATATTTTTAAACTGTTACATATTTAATTGTTTTGGGATACAACCTGCCATGGTTTTCATAGCAACTGGGAGGATTCAAAAATGATTTTAAATAGTACAAGACTTCCTTGTCAAATTGTCCCACTGCAAGAAATATGGTTTTAAAAGAAAGGGGAAAGTGGGGGGGAAAAAACACAGACATTACCAAAACTCAACTACAAACACTTTAGTTACAAACACGTGCATAAACTTGCACATAAACACACCAGGTGACAATACTTTTTAAAAAAATCTCATCCTGTATGAGATTTTTATGTGACACTCATCACTAACATGAGTACCCCTCAGTAGTGTTACATGAAATAAAAGCCCACACCCGTATTTTGTCTCACTGTTATGTCCTTGATGCACATTATTTTCAGAGAGGAGCACTGCCTGATCTCCAGGAGATGTGGTTCAGCTCCATTTCCCTGTCCTGGATCTGAAGCAATCCTGTCCCTTGGCAATACTGTTCATACACTTCATTGCCCTTTTGTAAGGTGGATTTTAATGCAACTGTTCCAAGCTGAAATACAGACTGTGACTGCTGCTATTTGTTGGAATGAGTAGTGAGTTTGGGAAATTACTTGAGGTGGGCTTGAACGACTTCCTAGTTCATCAACTATTATCTACAAACATGGGAGTATTAATAATATCTTAGAAGATTGTTCTTTTAGGACACAATTACAAGTGCTCAGATGCTGTGATAGTAGAAAATATAACTATGTATGGGAAAGATTTGTTCTGACTTTCATTTATCAGATATCTTTGTATTCAGCTTAAAATATCCCAAAGTCTAATTTTCAGAATGGAAAACTGCACAAAATCTCTTGATCAGACCCTTTTAAGATGGCTTATGCTGTCAACTCAAAATAATTGCACTTTTGTTTTTTTGGACATGTAATCCTTTAGAGTTTCCTTGCTATATTAGCTGTTTTTGGAACTGTTTAATTCTATGGATGCAATTAAGCTATATGGTGTATATGCTGCAGACAGGGTGCACTCAAGATACAATGAAAAAAACAGTTGTCTTTTGTCCTTGCATTAATGGAGTTCAGTATATTGTGTGTCTGGATGGGAAGATCTCTTTTAGCACTTTAATCACTTAATGTGCTTGCTGCAGCAAAAGTACATTAACAAACACAAATCAATTTCTCCCATCAATCCACGTCCACTTTGTTATGGTGGAACATTAATTCATTTGTGGGGATAACATCTGCCAATAAAAGGTATTACAAATAAAATGTAGCTGAAAAATGAACTGCTGTCCAGTAATCTCTTGTTCCTGTTCGGCTGTGCATGATAAATCTTTATAAGGATGTCTTGCAACAAATGAGTATTCAGTTTATAATGTGACTTTTTGGGGTGGTGTCTGCAACCAAAACTCACCACAAATACCGATAAAGTTGTGGATTCAAAATTTATTTTATAATTTTTTTGTTGACCCATTAAATCTCTTTGGTTTAGATACTTGCAGGACTCACATGTCCTCACAAGATAAATTTTGTGAAACAGTGGAAAGAGTTAAGTTAATGCAATAGACCCACTAGAGCTTGAAGAAAGGCTGGATGTGAACATTCTCAGATAGGAGCAGCTCTGGGTAGCTCAATCACTTAAAACTTTATAAAGAAAGAATGTTAATCATAGAATAGTTTGGGTTTGGGATCTCCAAGCTCTTTTTTTTCCAACTGCCCTGCCATGGACAGGGACACCTTCCACTGTCCCAGGTTGCTCCAAGCCCCATCCAGCCTGGCTTGAACACTGCCAGGGATGTGGCAGCCACAGTTTCTCTGGGCACCCTGTGCCAGGGGCCTCCCCACCCACTGAGTAAAGAATTTCTTGTAATATCTAAGCTAAACCTCTCCTCTTTAGTTTAAAATCCCATATGTTGTCTCTATCTGCTGGAGTAGAAAATTCCTCACTCTCTTATAAACCCCTTTTAGGTACTGAAAGGCTTCAATGGGGTGTCCTGGAGCCCTTTCTTCTCAGGGCTGAACTATTTCTATCCTATCATCTTTCCAGTAAACAGATTAACATTTCACCCTGTTCTCAGGTCCTATGCTTCCCTCCTTGGAAGTAATGCTGGATTACTCTTGACCTGCTGCTTTACTTCAGGACTCTGCAGAACTTAGTTAATGGTCAAGCCTCTTAGGATGGTCCAATCCCAAGATTAGCCTGGTGTCAGATAATGTCCTTTATTTTACAAGATTCTCTGCTAGCCAAATTAACAAGGTACAAAATCCACTGAGCTCAGGCACTGAAAGTCCTGCAAAAATTAAGAGTAGTGGAGAAACTCTAAAAGGGAGCCAATGAGACTTTAATTCTGTAAGGAAAATGCAAATCCATGAATGACCTGGATGGCCAGACTGACTGAACCCTTGACTTCAAGCTGGTGGTGAGTGAACATGTCAGGAGGGACCTGGACAGAAACAGCAGGCAACAGCAACTGTGTGAAGTTTGTCAAACACAAATGCAGGGTCCTAGCCCTGGGGTGACACAACAAAGACCTGACCTCTGAGGAATGATGGAAGGAGATCTCTCCTGATTGAAGATTTCATCTCTCTGGAGAGGGAAAGGCTCAGGGGAAATCTCATCACAATATTGCAAAGAGGACACACTGTCTCTTCATGAAGAACCACATGGAGAAGGCAAAGGGCAATTTACACCAGAAAAGGTTTCATCCCTTATAAGAAAGAAAAATTTTGCAGTGAGAATAATAATTCACTGGAACAACCTCAGGGGTTGGGTCATTGTAAGAGTCCCCATCTCTGGTTTTCCAGTGTGACTGGTCTGGCTGCTTGATGATGCCCTCCTGGCTTCCATTCCCATGAAAGGCTAAACTGGATAATCTTTTGAGGTCATTTCCATTCCAGGCCATTTATGATTCTGTGACTCTGTGAAGAGTATTTTTCTGTGGAACCTGGTGGAAGATAAGTGTGGGTTTCACTTCTAGCTGATTTGGAAAGAAGCCCCCCTCATACCAAGAGCAGATTTGCAAGTAACTTGGAGGCTTTACTGCTGCAAAGATAAGTGGCTGCAAACTCTTGGTGTTTCCAGAATTTGGTGGCAGCTCAGGTGGACACATCACCATTTGTCTCTACTGCTGTGTTGTTCACTATTGCTCTGATTCTATTATTTTCATCTGTGAATAATTTCTTCTGGGAGAAAATTTTTGAAACACAAGGTTTTGTGAATTCTTACATTATTAATATTAATATTTTCAGGATTATCTCAAAGATGAGATCAGAGCATGAGCAGAGGGGACAGATTCATGATACAATTTGGAATGAAAACTCTTTTCACCTTTCTGTATAGATTTTCTATAAAGGACTGAGGACTCATATTGACAAAAAACATAGTGAAGAGGTTTCAGTGTAGTTGTTAGTGCTGAATCTATTCAGCAGAAAGTGGGATTTTCATCTCTAGAGCTGTCAGGCTGGTGCCAGCACTGAGTGTGCTTTCAGAAGAGAGTATTCATCCTTCTTGGTAGAGGGGGAAGTGTCCCTTCAATGCTGCCAGCATTTCAATGAGAAACATAGGTGAATTTTGGTAAGTTCCCACATCTAGCAACGAGTTTTGTTTCTGTGGAGTGAGTGGGTAGACATAGAGATCACCATTTCCTGAGAAAGGTTAGGAGAGAGAATATAATGCAGACATTGTATCATGAATCTGTCTCTTGAAAGTGTTGGACAAGGAAGGCTGAAGGGTCACTGTGCAGGACCTGGGGACAGCAGGACACAGGACACAGTCCCCGGGGCAAGGAGCTGGAGGAGCTGGGAATGAAGGAGGAAGGTTGAGATTGGGAAGAAGACAGGGAGGGGAGTCAGGAATCAAAGAATGTGGCTGGCTGAGCCTCAAAACAAGGGAGTTGATGCAGTGGTTTATTTTTGTTTATCATCACCCTACTCTGCTTTTAAATGTAAATAAACAATTTTCCCCAAACCATGTCTGTTTTCCCTGTGATGGTAAGTGCTTTCTCTATCTTCATCTTGAGCCAAGAATATTTTTGTTTTCCTTTCTCCCACTGTTCTTTTCAGGCAGGGGACTGAGGGAGCTGACCAAGG
Organism: Erithacus rubecula; assembly: GCF_903797595.1. Classification (NCBI taxonomy): domain Eukaryota; kingdom Metazoa; phylum Chordata; class Aves; order Passeriformes; family Muscicapidae; genus Erithacus; species Erithacus rubecula. Next base: position 142,425,558 of record NC_136689.1, read on the forward strand.
TCAACCCACAGCACTCAGGATTCTCTCCAGGTGTGCATTCTCTGACCAAAGCTGAGTGATGATGGAAGTCCTGTGCTTTTCCTGCATCCCTGTCACTTTAGATGTAATATCTCCTAATTTTACTGATCAAATTATCCCATATTGTTCTATTTGTTCTAATAAGGGCTGCAATCTCTATTTTGTCACTAGTGCTTCCTGTTCTGCCTCCAATGATTCCTTTAGCACTTAATCAGAGTTGCTTTCTGCAGGTAGCCATGTCTTGTATCATCCAATTTGAACTGTCAAGCAGACATCTGAATCTGGTTATTGTACTGTTGCTGTTGTAATATTTCTTCATTCCCTTTTAATTCTCTTACCACTTTCTTAATTCTTTGTAGTTGCTGTTCCAACCAGCTTACAGTCTCTAAAACCTCATTACTTCTGTTCTCCAGTTCTTGCATCTGTGCTACCAATTTTCCTATTTCTTTGTCAGAGGCTGTAAATTCTTGATGGTTTTGTTCCTTTCCTAATAAAAAAATATGGCATTTATGAATCCTTTATTTTATTTCTGCTTGCAAATATTCTACCTTGTATTCTGTAAGCATTCCAGAAGTCTTTGATGTTGCTCCTAAGTTTTAGCTGTTCTTCCAATTTCTTAATTTCTTGCACCCCATTAAATTTTCCTTTTATCAGCTGGTTTGTCCATCAATTGCTACTGTCTTTCAAGTTGTTTTTCAAGGACTATAATTTGCTTTCTTAGATATACAGGCTCCAGTAATTACTTACCTAAGTCCTGGATTCTATGCAGTGTTCTCCAGGTTCCACATCCTATTTTATCATTTGAGAGGACAAGCCCAAATGGTCCTTTCCTGCCTGACACTGAAGCTCTAATTTACCCTTTTCTAAAAATTCTACTTCCAGTCCTAGAAAGTAATGTTACAATAGGAGCAGAGGTGTTACAGTTTTGTGGCACATCACTTTCTTTTCTTATGGAGTTGTACAGGCTGTGTGAAACATCAAAAAAATGATGTTTAGTAGAAATGTGTCTACACATTTTGCTCCACATTCCATTCTGACACTGAAAAGTGTCCACATTTCCTAGCTATTCTTTGAGTGCTTTTTTTTCTGGTTCTGTACTGAGGTCTTTAATCCTTCAGAATAGGAAATGCTGCTTGTTTGTTTGTTTTTCAGTTTCTTTATTTGTTACATGTATGACACACACATCAATCTCTGTTTACATCTCACAGGGGTTACCCTCATAAATAAATCTGTCTGTCTGAATTAAGAACCTTATTTTGAGAAGAAATGGACCATTGCAATCCCCTTCTCTTTAACAGGAGAACATTGAGTTGTAATGAATTCTAGGAATCAGGTTCCAAAAGAGAACAGGATCAAATTCCTCTCTGAAACCCACGAGATATCTTAGGAAATGGTTGTTGGTGTTCAAGGGGTGTATGGATGATGCTCTCAGTCATGTGGATTAGTTTTAGTTAATCCTATGAGTGACTTGGACTCAATGATTTCTTGGATCCAGTGATGAGTCTCTTCCCACTTGAGCTATTTTATGATTCTGTGAGTTGAATGAAAAAACATACTCCTCTCAAAATACCCCAGAACAAATAAAGCTGCACTTCAACAGAAACCACTGAAGTGTCTTGGTATTCTGAAAAATAGATTCTGTTTTCTGACCTTAAGAATTGAGCTGGACTCAGATAGAAATGCTGAATTTTGTATTTCTCTTTGCTGTGGTGCTGATCAGCCACCCCTGGGCTCAGTTTCACACAGCTCTGATTCCCCTGGGAATGAGCTGTGTGCTGCTGCCAGATGCTCCCACCTTGCACCTTGCAGAGCATGGGGCAGGTGTTGGGTCAGTGCTGTGAAGGAGGGTCTGTAACCCCAAATTGCTCTGGGACAGAGGTGGCAGTGACTGTGAATTCCCCTTGGGCTCCAGCAAATGACAGGCCTTAGTGGAGGCACCTTCCAGCTTCAGTAAGGTGCTGGAAGCTCCTCTCTGGTTCTGAAGATTGAAACTGAGCCCGGTGAAGGCAGATCAGCAGCAGGGCAATGGCTCTGGGATCATGGACCTGGAGATCACCCTGCAGTGGGAGAGGAACAGGCACTTGAGACAAAACAGGTCTGAGGCCACACAGCCTGACCTGTGTGCACAGCTCTGCTCCACCACAGGAGGTGCTCAGCCTGCAGGAGAGCTCCTGCCATTTGGGACTCAAGTCAGTGACAGCAGAATGTAGGGATCTGCTGGGTGCACTGAGTGAATTGTCCTGGGATTGCGATTCACTGTGTGTCAATCACACTGCATCTCCCCTTTGCTCATTTCCCTAAAGTTCCTTCTTTTGGAATCTAATTCAGGGTCAATGGCTAGAAGATAACTCAGATTTTGTATTCATTTGGGATTGGACAATTACCAGGCTGTGAATAAAGTGAAAATCTCTCCTTGGTCTGCTGGATTAGACATTGTGTCCCCTATTGTTTGCACCTTTGTTTAAAGGTCACTTTGGATTTCAACCTTCTGAGATGTGGGAAAAAAAAGCACCATTTTTAAAGCAACAGCTTCTGAGAAGTCCTTTCATGCCTATCATTTTCATTATTCTCCTGTTTCCAGGAGCTAGATACAAAACAAAATGTAGTGTAAATAACCACATCTCCAAACCTGTTTACCCATCTCACTCTACAAGCATTACTGAAGCACTTTAGAAATCTCATGAGACATGATGCTTGCCTTATTCTACAAAAAAAAAAAAAAAAAAAAAAAACAAAAAAAAAAACCAACAGGAAAGTAATATAAAGGTTTGAATTGATCTCCAGGAATATCCAGCTCAATTTATATCTATTAAATATTTTTTCTAGTTTCTTGATTGCACCCAGAACAGGTGAGGGTTAATTCTCTCTCTCACTCTCTCAAATAATCAGTGTAAGTTTTTCCAGGTGCTTCAGTTAGAAAAGCACAAAATCTCTCATCTTTAGCTCTTCATGTAATATAAGAACAGATTGGAAAAGGTTACTACTTGACTGTGAGACTAAATTAAACTATGTTTTCAAGGTTTCCTATTGCTTTTGAGACAAGAGTATAAGTGCTCATATCCTTTATTGGGGTCCTAATTTTTCTGCCCTTTCCTTTCACTGCCTTTCTTTTCCAACAATAAAACACATTTCTATCATTTTACTCCTTGCTCACTATTCTACTGCCCACTCCTCTTCACCCCTACCTTGCTATGATGAAGGAAAGGGAAGTAAAGGGCAAATTGCTTTAAAAGTATGAATATGGGGCTAAATAGAAGATAGCATTGCTGCCTTGATGAGCAGAAAAGGGCAAGAGCCCCTGAGGTGAGCATAAAAGGAGATAGAAAGAGAGCAGGATGGTGTAATTGTCAGAGAGCTGCAGGGTTTCACGGACTGGAGATTTTATGGCTTGTGGGAATGCAAGTTTCTGCAGAGGAGAGATGACCTGGTGAAACTGCAAGAAGCTGTATAAAAATGGTCAAGGTTTTGTCTCACCTGGATCCAGATGAAATCCTTGCTGAAAAGCATTGAGTGCCAAGTGTAGGCTCTCCTTCAGTGATGCACTGAAATAATTTGTGGACACTAGAGATCTTCTGCCAGAAGTTGGGAATATTTTTTTCCACATTATGCCCAGAGCAGTATGTTCTTGAGAACTTCCAGCCCTGAATCCTGGACTCAGGATATAAGTATCTGTGTTTGATCTGGGGATATGCTGAGCACCTTCTGAAGATGCTGAGAACACTTGTGCACTGTTTGCTTGGGTGAGAAGGAATCACACCAAGCACATCTCAGGCCTGCAGAACTGGACAGCATCTGGTTTTTAAACAGGATTTTGTGTCATAATAAAATAAGAAAAAGTAAAAAGAAGGTTGTCATAATTTACAGTTGAACAATTTCATCCTATCTGCATGATGCAGACTCCTGGTAGGTGAAAAGATTGCTTTCATAGACCCACTCTCTTTTACTGAGACACCAATTCATTACTTACTGCACTGCAAGGAGGGTATGGCTCACCCTATTAATTTTAGACCTACCCTCATCAAAAGTTAAAGAACCTGAGAATAAAACTGGGATGAGAATTGTAGAAACTTGATGTGCTGAATGCTTGTGGAGTCTGGATGGGAGCACTGCAGCTGTGTTTGAGTGACCTGCCCTGGCACAGCAGCTCTGGGCATCACAGAGGGAGATGCCAGACAGATCTGTCACTGTGTCTGCAGGACTGAGGGCTGAGAAAACCTTCCTCTCCCACCTCTAACAGCCTCCAAAGTGACTGTAAGATTCCCTGGAATGTCTGAGTGTTCTTCCTATTTCCAGAAAGGCGAGAAGAAAATGCTAATTGTGGTGGTCACTTCTGTGAGCAGCCACCTCCTGCCTGCTGCTAACTCCTGTGTCCCACACTCTCTGCCTTTTTTTTCTGGGCTATTCTAGAACCTGCCAGAAGCTTGAGGTAGAAATAAGTCAGCAAAGCTTATTGAAATAATATTTAATTGAGAAATGTCTGGATTTTTTAGATGTGTCTGAAATATTTTGTTGTTATATTGTAGAACTTCTTCATGCACGTGGTATTGCACATTGAGCTTGCTGATAGAGCAATGTGGTAATTTTTGTGATATACTCCATAATCTGATTTATCTGTCTGTTTTCAATCTTAGGTGTAAAATTATCACCTTCTCCCATGATCTTCTGCTTGAATAGTCAAAGAACCCACCAAAATACCTATATACAAAATAGGGATGGATTTATACAGTGCACCTGTGTGTGACTCATGCACTTAAAGATCCACCAATTATTGACTGTGAAATATGTAACCTAAAGCATTATCATCACAAACAAGGAAAAATTCTCTATTGTTTTATGAAAACTTGCAGAATTTTTGTGGCCACACCTCTGATTTGTTTCACTGAAGGGAAAGGAGAACTAAGCCATGGTCTGCTTGTCTTCTTTACTTGTCTTTTTCACTGTACCTCCACAATGGGTATTGCTTTCCAGTTTTTGCTTTTTTCAGCAGGAAGCTAACCAGACAGAAAGCTTTATTTTTAAGCTTTGATCCCAAGTTTTTGTATGGAAAATAACAGTGTATTTTGGCAGATTATAGATCACTATTTTTTTTCTGGGAATCAGGCTGGATGGCCACAGATGTTTAATCTGTCCCGAATAAAATTCTGAAATATCTATCAGTAAGTCCTCAGACAGTAATACACTTGCCAATCCTCTGCTGGGGATCATCAGCACAGGAAAGAAAGGTCTCAATGTTGCTAGAGAGAATGTGGTTTTTTACATCTGAAGAGCTTGAGTTCAAAGCCCATGAAGTTAAGCCTTGCAGTGAGATTTCAGCTTTCTTCTATTGCTGTTTTAATGTAGAAATCCATCTTTTTTTCTTGCCTGTAAGGCTTTTTCTCACTGACTCCCAAAAGAGTGTGCTGCAGTACTTGGCTCCCTGGAAGCAGTAATGCAATGGAGAAGATTTGTGAAATCCAGGGGCTCCTGGAGGACAATTCCAACAGTGGTCTGAGGAGCAGCTGGAACTCCAGGCTGACTCAGGCTCAGCACACAGCTCCTTTGTTTGCTGTATGTATTAGCTTAGGGTTGTTGTTTAAATGCAGCCTAATCTGGGATGGAATTTTAAGCCTTGGAGCTGTGGAATTTGAACTTGTCTGGCTCCTGTGACCCTGTTACTGAGCCACAGGTTTTGATTTCCATGCTGCTGGAAAGATCAGGGAGGAGCAGTCTGGTCTGCAAGTGCTGCTGGTGGGAGTGTCCTGGTTTGGTGGTGTGATGCATCAATATTGTCTTAAAAATTGCTTCTCTCAAACCAGCCAACTCTTTACCTGGCTTTTACAGTGTCTTTACGAGCCAATTGCATGGGGGGACAAGCAGGCAGCAGCTTGCACCACTAGATGAGAGCTGAGAGACTCTGGTATTAATCTGAGAGGAGGAAGGAAAGGGAGGATGGAGTCCAAAGCATCAGAAACAGGGCTGGTACCACCCTGCTTTTGTTGGCTTTGATGTAAATTCTCTAAAATTAGGCAGTGCCTGTGCTGTGATTAGATCACTACAGATGATGTGATGAGTTATCTGCAACAAAGACATTTTATTATTCCAACAGCAGGAGAGGAGTTGTGTGCCCCTCAGTGTGAGGGACTGAGTGTCAGCAGCTCTGCCCCAGGCAGGACAGGGGTGTCACCAGCACATCTGCCAGTGCAGCCAGGATCCCAGGGAGACTCCAAACCAGAGTGGGGGGTCAGCAGGGCTTAATCTGTGTCCAGCCACGGGAAAACAAAGAAGCCACTCCAATTGTTTAATTTTAAAGATTAAAAATTCATAAATAGCCAGTGAAGGTGGGGATGGCAAATTCATTGCTACTGGGGTGAACCCATGCAATTTATATTGCAAGAGAGAAGGGACTTGGAGTTGTATGCACTGCCTGCATAAATAACATTGTCCTGCAAATAAAAAGGATCCATGGCTTATAAATCATCTGGAAATTTACTGAGCTCCTCCTAAAAACAAACTGGCTTTTTCATTCCCTTCTGGTAGGAGCTCTTTTGATTCTTTTTTTTTTTTTTTTTTTTTTTTTACACAGTCTCGCTCCTTTGCCAGCTGCAGTTTTTATGTCTAAACTGGATTTATTCATGGGCAGTTTATATGAGTTTGTTCTTGTGCCAATGTTGTACTTTCTTGTACCTCAGTCTATTTTCTTCCTGATTATTTTCCTCCCAATATATTTATAGATAGAGAGGGGATCTGATTGCTCTGTTTTGCTGAGTTAAGTGTACCAAGTTCCTTTAGTTCTTGAAATCAGCTTGCTGTTTCCTAATCTTCCCTTCACAATTCCTGTACCACATTAGCTGGCAATTTTCCGTGTTCTCTCTACTTCACTGAATAAAGTTTTTCTGCACTGTTCTTCCCTTTAAAGAGGGAGGAAAAAAACAATCATAAACCAGATGTTTACTCAAAAAGAGATACTGCCTAGCCTAACTCTAATGAGCCAGACTCAGCCTAATTGCAGCAAAACAGGAATTGTACTGCACTTTCTCATTTATTCCCTAATTATTCTTTTCCTTAAAATTTACTGTAAAGCCTTATGTATTTCTGGGGCCACATTTAGGGAGCCAAGAGATGTCCATTCTACTCCCTTTGCAAAATGACTGTTCAGCTTCTGCTCCTCACCAGCCCTTCTGTAACTTTATGGATTTCTTGGATTTGTTGTAAGTCTGTATTACCAAGTGTCCAATTCACATGCTACTTCTACCAAGGTTCTCTGAGAAAAAGAGCTTGTTATTTTTGGAGGCAATATCTCATTTATCATTACTGTCAGTACCATATCAGTATCAGGCAGTGCTTTCCTACACACTTGTGGTGGGGGACCTCCTTTAATTATTTTGGTGGCCTTTGCAATGTCTGCCTCAGTCTGATTCTCCAGTTTTAAGTATTGATTTTGGTCTCCACATCGTGTTCTGTTCTTTGTAGTTTTTATGTTCACGCTTCACATAATTTTGGAGAGGGTCACTCAGCTGGGAAGAGATAAAGCTGTCTGTAGGATTTCTCCCCAATCCTGAAACTCAGAACTACTACTTACACAAAGAGGAAGAAGCCATGTGCCTGCAATTGCCCCCACCCAGGCAGCATCCCACCCTCAAGGCTCTGCTACTGCAGGGTCCACACAGCAAATGTTCCTCTCAGGTGGGAGCAGATTATGCAGACTCCAGGAGAGCTCAGCAGATAAAACTGATCCCTCTCTATCTTGAGGGGATTGGAAGTGCCTGGTGGGGATGATCAGACTGTGAGGCTACTCCTTGATGAGAGCATTTAGAGCCAGCTGGAGATGGTTCACTCTGTTTTGAGGAAAACCAGGCACACTGCATGGTCAGGTGCACCTGTTTCCTCTCAGCATGATTTATGCCATTTATAACTCAGACTGCCTGACTGGAACAGATGAGTGGTGTTAGCACCCCAAAAACCATTTTCTTTCTGCCATCCTCTTAGAATCATAGAATGGTTTGGGTTGGAAGGGACTATCAAGTTCATCTCCCTTGTCAGGACAGGGTCACCTTCCACTATACCAGGTTGCTCAGGGCTCCATCCACCCTGGCCTTGAACATTTCAAGGGATGGGGCATCCACAGCTTCTCTGGGCAACCTCTGCAGGGCCTCACCAGCCTCTGAGTAAGGAATTTCTTCCTAATATCTGACTGAAATATATTGAAGTTTGAAGCCATTCCTCCTTGTCCTGTCCCTTAGCAGAGACTGAGGACAGTGTTCAGTCACCCAACAGTGTGGGGTTTTGTGGAGGCACTGAAAAAATGTTTTATTTATGCTCAAAACAACATGGCTTCATTTTGTATGTTGGTCTCAGTATCACTCAGGTTGGTACAACAAAGATGTGTGGGACAGTGGGATGGGGAAATGGAGATGTATCTGTGTGGCTGCTGAAGAAATTGTGTAGGACTCTGAATCTTGCAGTATATTTTATAACATATTTGGTTTCCTGTATTTTGATCAGAAAACCACTCCTCACAATGCACAAGCTATTATGAGTAACATCCAGCTTTACAGTGTGGGAACAAGAACCTTCATATTTTTGGTTTTGCACAGTTATAAAGTCACTGTTTGGCAATTCCTCCCTGCTTACAAAGGCTTAGAGGAAGCTGTGAGGAGGAATGGATAATGCTTGCCTGTCTGATGATTTAAAGATTGATATGTAGCTTAAAAATAGGGAAAAAAAATCCCAACAACCAGCAACAGGTAATGGGTTTTGTTCAGTTTCCTGTATGGAGGTTTCTTATTTTAACTGGACAATAAGCATTCTTGTGAAACTCAAATGAGGATGTCCTTTTTTTTCTGTTTTTTTCTGACCACCCAATGGGGAAGCTGTTGTTTGCTTATATACTGCTTGTGATATTTATCTTCTTTATTTATCTCCTCTGTTGCTGTTGTTAATTTTTTTGCCTGAAACTGTCGCTGAAAATATTTTCAGGAAAAATATTAATTTTTAAATGAATAAACTGATAAATTGTGAGCACCAGTATTTCCCTGTAATTTTAATTTCAATCTACCAGTTTGAGCCTTTAACATTTTCACTGCCCTGTGTGTTCTTTACTGTGAATATCCCTGAGGTGTTGGGGGGATCCGAGTTCCTCTACATCTCTGTCCTCTGCTATTAATCCAACTGAGCACCTTGAGGTACAAGTCTTTGCAACAGCAGGACATCTAGAATCCTCTTGTGTCTTCTGACTAGAAGAATATTCTATGAAGTCTTTCTTTAGGAAGAATGTATCTAATTCCATGATGATTTATGCCAGAATTCCTTTATGCCAGTGTGTTATGAAGGCCAGATGTTTTGGCATTAGGTACCAAACGATCTGCAATAAGTCATTTATTAATAACTGTTGATTGCTACTCTTTTTATTAAGAACTAAAACATGCTTGGTCACCTAAAAAATGTGAGTTACATTTTTGGCTGCAATCCATAATAGTGCAGAATTTCCTAGTCTCTGGATTTTCTTTGTATCTGGACTTTCAGTCTCAGAGTTGGACTTTAGTCTGAGAGCTCCTTAGGTTTCTATGACTTTACAATGCATTTTTTACTTTGATCAGTTCAGCTTGGTGGGTACAGAGGAAGGCAGGTACTTGTGACCCCTACAACATCTCTGCCATCCAAATGAATTTACCAAAATTTAGGGGATGAATAATGAAAGGTTTAAATAGGATGAAGACCTATTTCTTTTATATTCTTGCACCTAGTCCATTTGGCAAAGGACATAATGAATATTGGAACTAACCTTGTTATGAAGTCACCAGTGCTGAGGTACCTTCATGTGTTTTTGATATCCAAGGCAGTATTGCCTGGGCAATGAGGAAATAAAATCTGCCCAGCATCCTCCAGGAGCTGGATGTCTCAGCCTGCTGAGAGTTGTGACTGCATGACCATCATAGCCCAGAAAGGTTTTGGTGCCCCACCCCTGGAAGTGTTCAGGGACAGGCTGGATGGAGCTCTGAGGAACCTGGTCTAGTGGAAGGTGTCCCTGCCCATGTCAGGGGGTGGAATGAGATGGGCTTTAAGGTCCCTTCCAAAACCATTCCATTATTCCATTATAGGAGAGTGTCATCCTAGGCACCTCTGTATAATCTCCCCAGCTTTAGGTGGCTTAATCAGAAGAGCCAGCCAAGCCATTAGAGATCAGTTTCCTACTGGAAATATTTAAGGGTGTGTGGGATGTTTCTGAGCATGAGACACAATGAGGGAAGGCTGACATTGGCATAGTGTGGCAGGAGGTCCCCAGTTAGATATTCCCTGAAGGAACTACAGCCTGTGGAAGCATCTGCACTGGAGCAGGGAATGTGTGAAGAGGAGTGAACAGATGAGAGGTGCTTTTATGGACTGATGCTAACTCCCATCCCCATCCCCCTGAGCTGCTTGAGAGGAGTTTAAAAGACTGAAGCCAAGCCTGGGAGAAGGTAGTGGGCTGGAGAGAGATTTTATTTTAATGTCTGGGTTTGTTTCTTACTACCCAATTGTGAATGAATTAAATTAATTTCCCTGAAGTTGAATCAATTTTGCCAGTGGCAGTAACTGGGAAGTGATCTCCCTGTCTTTATCCCATCCTATTTTTCAGCTTATTTTCTCCTGCTGTTCTGTTGATGAGGGGGAGGGAGAGTGCATGTGGTTGGGAATTCAGCTGTTAGCCAAGGATAACCCACCACAATTCTGAGCAACAAAAATCTAAAAAGAAGTGGTCAGACAGTTATAGAATATTATTCTTTGGAGCTGATCTAGTGGAATGGGCACATGGTAAATCTTAAATATCTGCACATGGAGGATTGTCCTATTACAGTAAGGTGTAACACTACTTTAATACCCTGTTACTGGTATTTGGAAGTTATTAGAATTTATGAGTAGTCAACACAGAGTATTTTTGTCAGTAAAAAAATTGTATTGCATAAAACTATAATGAAAATTCAAATGGTTTTAAGGCATGATTCTTGTACTAGCTTTAGAAAAAAACAGGATCGATACCATCAATTAAAAACTCCTGCATAGTGCAAGAACAGCATAATGGAAAAAAAGATCAGGTAGCTTAGATTTAGTTGATGCTATGTTTAACTAGATGCTGTGTGTATTTAGAATATGAGTTGCTTTTATTTTCTTTTCTTAAAACTAACTTTCATGCCCAAGCTCTTGACTGGAATGGATACCTAGAAATGTTTAAGGTTGTGCTGGAATTATATCCCAGTTGGGAAGAAGCTGCCAGCTGAAGCAGGTAGAGTAACATGGGCTTTCAGCTGTGAAAGATAAGGAACAATTGCCTCTGGACTGATGCTTTTTTGGTTTTGTATTGTTTTGTTTTGTTTTTTTCTCCATCAAACTCTTCAGTTTTTAACCTCAGAAAGACAGATCTAGTTTGTTCACTATTACACATTTAGCAAAGATTTTATTGGTAAGTGTAGCATGTGTGAGATTTTTCATACAGGAGTTCACAGACAACTTGGTGTTTTCATGAAGTTACAGAATGGTTCAGGCTGGAAAAGGCTTTTGCATTTAGAGACTGGGCCAAAACTATCTGCAAACCCTAGTGGGTTAAAGGAATTTATAAACATAGAGACCAAAGGAGAGAAAATCCAGAGAAAGGGAGACTGGCACCAACATGGTGCTACAGTGGGTTAGTGGAAGGTCTGCAAAGAGGTGGAAGGATCCTGAGCTACAATATCCTGGGTTGGTGCTCTGCTGAACACTGCCTCATCCATGGAAGTTGTGATGAAGGAAGACTAGGATGAGCTTTTCCCTCTGTTTAGACTGAGCTCATGTTTTGGGGAGTGGAACAGGCTCCCCAGGGAAGTGGTCCCAGCACCAAACCTGCCAGAGCTCGAGAAGCATTTGGACAATTCTCTCAGACACATGGAGGGATTTTGGGGTGTGCTGTGCAGGGATAGAAGTTTGCCTTGATGATCCCTGTGAATCTCTTCCAATTCAGGATATTCTATGTGTAACTTCAACCAGTGAAATTGCTGATGTTTTCTTTTTCTGACATCCTTCGCCTAATGCAGGAATCCCCTGTGGGGTAGAAAACAACCAGAATAACTGGTATAGATATGATTATGAATCATAGAATCATGGAATCATGGAATGGCAGGGAGCACAGTGGCCATCTGATCCAACCTCCCTGCTCATGCAAGGTCACCCCAGAGCACATGACATGTGATTGTGTCCAGACAGTTCTGGAATATCTCCAGTAAGGGAGACTCCACCTTCTCTGGCCAAATGATTCATGCTAACATTTTCTTGGTAAGCTAGACTCAACATGGAACAGCAGAGTGATAACTATTATGCATAATTTTAATGTTCCTAGATATGGATTAGCACTTTTGTTGTCTTTCCACTGAAGTTTTTTGGTTTTTATTTTTGTTGTTGTTGTTTTGTTTTTTTTTTTTTTTTTTTTGCTGTTTTATATAAAATTTTTATCACTCCTTCTCTGATCTCAGGGCCTTTTATCATACATGTTTCTCCATGTCTCCTTTTCCTACAGCAGGCCAAATACTTTTCACAATCTTTCTTGGTTATTCACACATCAGACTGCTGTGTCCACTCTGCCTGGTGTAAAATAGAAAGGGACAGATTAAACCCACTTTAACTAAAGCTAAAAAGCAGAAGACAAGATCCTGAGCTATGCTGTTCTCTTGAACACTTTTGAGTGCAGATGCCCAGGATGTGCTCTCACAGAATTTTAGGTTGGACCAAGAGGTCCCTTCTCTAGCAGTGTGTAATTTTTCATCCTTTCTCTGCAGGTATTACCAGGTAAGAGCTGGACTGAAGATCCCATCCAGGATTCCCCATAGGCTGTTTGCTACCATTGCAGGACAGACAGGTAAGCAGGTCCCAGAGGAACCTGGCATGATGCAGGTGGGGTGGCATGGAGAAGGAGACCCTGTGTGGGAACAGGTGAGCCTGGGTGGGATCCAGACCTGGTTTTCCTTAATGATCCATAGTTCTTCATCTCTATTTGGGTAAGGGATTGTGTCTGGTGTGGGACATTTGTCAGAAAAGCAGAGGAAATTCTCACCATGTGATCTGAAAGCTTGTCTCTTATATGTGGCTCCTTGCTGACAATTTTCCAGTTTAATATTACTTGATGTATTTTAGGTTGTCTTTTTTATTTATTTATTTTTTAAATTAATTTAAAAAAAAAAGTTCAATTTGGAAATCTAGTTCAATTAAAATGCAAAATTATTAGACAAGTTTCATAAATCACAAATAGTTATACCAAAGAGAAAACCACCTAAAAAAATTTCCAAACTTAAAAGCTGAATAAAGAAATTTCCTTGGAAAATCAATGAATATATAAATAATTCAGTCTAGGTTTGGATAAACATCTTGTTGTTAAAAATCCTCAAGGAAGAAACAATATTATTTTACAACATAGTCCAGTGTAATTTTTCCTTGGCATATCCAGAATCCCCTGAAGTTCCTTTGATCTCTGGAAATATCCTCAAATTATAGCAGTTTCTGGCATGAATAGTCTTATAGTGATGAAATAACCATCAGTGAAGACAGCTAAAATTTTGCCTTCCTGGGGCAAAAAAAAACATTCAATAACAAACAATAAAAAAGCCAAACTACTCCTGTTCAGAATAAACTATATTTTATATTTCCTTTTTTTTTTTTTTTTTTTTCTTTTTAATAGTATGTTTTTCTCCCTCTTATAAATACTGAAGACTATTTCACCCCTTGTAGAAGTGCAGTTACAGGATTAGCAGTTGACTTTCATGGTGCTAATGCAATCCAGACTGGGCTCTAATAGCTTTATAGGGCTCACATCAAGACAAGGGATATTTAAGCCATTAAGGCTTTAAACAGTTTCTCCTTGGCTATCTTTGCAAGTACTTCCTAATTGATTTCATAGATCTGCAAGAGAGCATTATTTAATGGGACTGAACTTAAAGGTACACAGGCCATAATGTGGGTGTTTTTCATGCCACTGATCTCTCTCAGCATTTGGATACCTGGGGTAGGGTTAATTAAATTGCTGTGCATGTTTCAATAAGACACTCCTATTAAAATAGCATTGCAACAAAACAAGAGTGATATAAGATAGTGAATAACTCCTACCTAACCAGCAAGAATGACTATAAAATAAGTGGAATTCATGAGTTTGGCTTAAAGGAAGTATTTTTAATCTTTCTCTTATCAGGTTCGTAGGATATGTGAAAACTGAGAGTATATTTTGGAAATGATTATGCAAATTCATAAAGTAAAATCTGTGAATATATGCAGTAATAAAATATATAAAAATATGGAAGTATATGAAATAAATAAGAGGCAGTATTTATCTTCCAATGCAGATGGTTTTTATTTTTCTTAAATGTACAGGATTTACAATAAAACCTTGGGAATTGACAGCATTAACAATGTTTGCCTCCCACTAGATGTTTTTAGCAACAAAGGCAAAAACCCCTCTAGTTTGCAACAATTCTGCTGAAGTCTGTACTAGGTAGTCCCTTGGTGGTACCAATGAAATGTGGCAGAAAGAACTCCATCCATGGCACAGGACTGACAGGCTTTACAGGAAGCCTTGGTGACCATGGTCCACAGTTTATCCATATCCTGTGTAAAATTTAGGAAGGGAATGGGCTGTGTGGCTTAGTTAAACCACAGGAGGGCTGTGCTGGAGCCCAGGAGCCCCTGTGAGCATAAATATATTCATAAAAACATGTCTATTTCATTCATACTCCTAAGCATTTTTAGATAGGTTTGTTTCCCTAAAGACAAGGTAAGACTGGGGATTTTCACAGAATCATGACATCATAAAATTTGGAAAAAACCTCCAAGATTAAGTCAAAACTTTGGGCCAAATACCACTTTACCCACTAAACCAGAGAAGTCACATTTCTACTTGTTTTTTGGATGCTTCCAGGGATAATCATTCCACCATTTCCCAAGGGAGCTTGTTCCAATGCTTACCCACTCTTTCAGGGAAGGAATTTTTCCTTTTATTCAACCTGAAACTCCTCTGAATCAGCTTGAGGTAATTTCCCTTTGTCCTATCACAAGTTGTCTGGGAGAAGAGACTGATCCCCACCTCCTTTCAGGCTGTTGTAGAGAACAAAAAAGTCTCCCAAGTCTTCTCTTATCCAGACCAAAGCATTCCAGCTCCCTCATAGGACTTATGCTCCACATTATCCTCCTTTCTGAGCAATGAAAAGGAGAGAGGGAACAAGGCTTGTTGTGCACAGTCTTTAGTTGCTGCCATGCAGATTTTATACCCCCACGAAATTCAGCTTCCTATCTTTTAATAGACACCCTGACTGAAAACTGCTTTGGGCTTGTGGAGAACAAATTATGCTCCCTGCCCATTCATGTGCAGCTCATAACAGCACAAACTCCATTGCTCTCAGCACCCCTCCTACAGGGCTGAGTTAATGCAGACATAACCTGAATTTAAACCCTAGAAATGCCTTTCTGAGTGGATTTATGGGGCTTTGGCCTCTGGTGCTCTTCAGCAGCAAGGCTTGTTAATGCCATGGGAAGGTGTCTGCCTGCAGCAAACACCGGGCTGAGCCTGTGGGACCCAAGCATGAACAGCTAGAGGGGCAGGGAAGGTGAAGATGCCACCTCACAGTTATCATTTGTATAATTAGCTTCTTGGCTGAGTTGTCTTATCACCCACTAAGTGTTTACTGTATGATTTTAAGCTACTGTATAAATTTTGGGGCAAGGATTTACAGAAGTAATGAACATACAGTCATTCATTGCTTTCCAGGCTACAGGCACAAGCTGAAAAACTGCAGGAGCTTATCTTGGAAATGTATTTAAAACATGTTTTTTTTGGTTCTTAATCACACAAGGTCATTCCTCAAAACACTTTGAAAAAGAGAAGTGCTCAGAAACAGTTAGGAGAAGCTGTTTTATCTTGATGTTCTGCACTGTATGAAAGAGGGGAAATGGAGACCAGAAGAGTGCAGAAGAGGGCAAGTTAAAGAATATGGCAAGCTTGGGATAAATCTTGACAGCATTGCTGCCAACAGAGACTTGGAGGGTGAATTACAGCATTGAAGATGCCCCATAAACCCAATCTCAGAAAGAATATAAATTTCTGTCTCCTCTGCAGTGTTTTGCAGTAGTCTACACAACACCTGAATGCATTACCATTTTGAAATAGAATTATTCTTTAATAGTGAAAGCTCACTTCCAGGTACTGCAACCAGCAATACTCATTTGCTACCAGCTTGCCTACTTGTTTATCTTACAGGCCAAGGAAATGAATTGCTAGGTGAACATTAAGGAAGAAAAAAAATTATTTTGCATGGCATATAGCTAAAGAAATTACTCAGGACTTTTATTTGTGTCCTGATCTCCTTTATTCTCTACCCAGAAGTACTACATTGCCCATTCTCAATACTCCAAATAGACAAATATTTTTGAAAATTTGACCTGAAAATTAATTACAATACAAAGTATTTAAGAAAAATATCACAAAATTTTGTTAATCTTTATTAGACTGTTGAAGTCTTCCATCTAATTTTAGTCAATTAAATTGGATTATTGTTTAAAAGTGCAGAAAGCCAAGGAATGTGGTTCTTTCTTCATTTTTCTCATAAAAGGCAGGGAGATAAAATACAATTTGCTTCTAGACAAGTCAGGAAAAAATAGCTGTGATTGCCATTACACATTATCTTTTTTATTGGTAATGCAAAATTGTGTACCCACAATTCTATGCTTTTTCATAAAATGGAATACCTGGCTTTAGGTGACAAGAAGAAGCACAATTTCAATTGTGGTATGCTAAGAAAAATTAAAAACTAGGAGCATCAGAAAATCATGAAATCATAGAATCATTCAGGTTAGAAAAGGATTGTGTCCCACAATTACCTGAATACATTAAACCCACCACTAACCCATGTCCCTAAAACAAAGGACATTGCTGTAACCTCTGTCTGAACTAGACATGGCAATTCCCACTGAATTCCTTCTCCTATAAATTGCATCATTTAATTAAATTAAATCTGTGACTACCTTTCACCTAAGACATAAATTGAAGGGTTATTTGCATTTCTGATATGCTCCATAATTAACTGTTTGTGCCCGTTTTTAATAAACAAGCAGGGATCTTAATCTCTTCATTAATGTTTGACTATCTCAGAGCAGTTCCCAGTGAAGGGATTCTGCTTTGATTATTAAAGAGAAACCTTTTCTTGTAAATGGCTTCTTAATGCAGTCAAAACAAACAGTTGCAGTTAGTTGCTCATTAGAGCAAGGAGAAACAGCACCATGACTTGTGGAACAGTATGAAATTGCAGTCATTAGTTTCAATAACTCTTTGAAAGGTAATTTCTTCCTCCATTAAGTGAAGGTAAGGTTGCTGTTTTTGAAGTCTGAAGAAAAGAGGGTAGAAATGGATGCTTTAGCAAACACATGGGTTGATTTTCAAAGCTAATTAAAAGTAATCTGAAAAAAAATAGGCATTTTCTATATAAAATAAAGCATACCTGGTAAATACAAATTATATCCAGAGGGCACTTCACTGTGAGAAAAGGTGTTCTGGGGATCAATTGTCTTAGAAAACTTCAGCTGTGAGGTCATAAGAGATGAGCCCATCCCTGGAAAAATTCAAGACCAGACTGGATGGGGCCATGGCCCAGTGGAAGTTGTCCTTGACCAAGACAGGGCAGTTGAAATGAGATGATCTTTAAGGTCCCTTCCAACCCAAATCATTCTGTGACTCTATGACCAGACTTTTTTTGTTAATTCACAATTTAAACAGAACTAATTCTGTGATTTCCAATTCCAATGAGTTTAGGAACAGAAATAAGCTCTACAAAAAAACATAGATTCTGTTTAACAAAGCATTAAGCATTTAAGAAAGAAAACTTTCTGCTGATCTCAAGCAGGTCAGTTATTCCATCATCTAAATTTCAGTATGTCTGAGAAATAAACCTTCGTTTATAGAACAAATCAGTGAAAAGAGGCTGTATTTATGTTAGGATCCTTCATAAAAGGAAATTAATGGGACATCTTGCTTTTATCATCACTGAATCTATGCATGGGTAGAGAGGTAGATTTATATAATTCTTTCCATTAGGCTAATTCAAAATGTCAAAAGGCAAGGGTAAAATAAAAGATTCCTCTCAGAAATATGCAGCTTTAATCAAAAGTCACTCTGTGGGAGAAAACATCCTGAACTTTTTGATCAAGCAATTTTAAAATTATGGTGTCTTCTTTGGAAATATAACATCTCAATTTATTCTAAATATAAATATGCAAAACATAATATTTCAAAATTAAAACAAGTCTCTTCAAACATTTAACTATGAAAATGATTATGCATTGAATGAGTTCATGCCTGAAAAATGTTGTCTCTGCACTTTACAAGTAGGTTTATTTTAGCCCTGGAGGGTCTGCATGACTTCTCCTCTGCCAAAGAATGTGTAATTTCAACCTTCAGCAACTGAGTTTTCAAACTTCCTTCAAAGCAGATTTGCAATTCAGTACATGAGGAAACATGGCACTTTCAACCCTGGTTTTTGATTTCAGAGCCTAAATTTTTAGAAATCTGCTTATTAGTATTGGTTTGGTCTTTTTTTTGTTCAGTCTGGAACACTAAAGTTTCACTAGAAAGGTAATTGAAACTGGGATGTCAAAATGGGCAAACTAAATAACAAATCACAGCTTAAAGTCTGCATGCAATAAGGTCTGATATTTCCTGTTCACAAAGTGCCAAAAAGGTGACAAAAATGGACAGCTTGCAACAAATAATGAAAATCTTGACAATCAACTGCTACAAACCAACACATAATTTTTTAATCTATATCCCAAGTGTAGAAAACCCCCAAAAATGTACTCAGAATTTTATGCAGGAGACAATCCTTGTTTATTAACAAAGCTCCTTGAAGCCATCAGAGCCAAAACCAGGGTGGGTTCCTGGATCTGTAAATTCCTGTGAGCTTCAAGTGCCTGGAATGTTGGTGCAGCAGATTTAGTGCTAAGATTGAAGAGCAGGTATATTGTCTTTCTAGAGGTATAACAAATAAAACTGAAAGTTTGTCCTGCATCACCAAAATCAGTGTGAACTCAAAGCAGTATCATATGTAAGTGGCAGCTCTAATAACCTCACATTTCCTTGAGGAAGGATATATCAGAGGGAAAATGAGACCCTGAACAGAGGTCTAGAAAACACTAGAAAATTCTGCAGAAGATACTCCTGTGCTGGATTTATGCTAGCTGAGACAGAGGTAAATAGGACAACTGAGTGTTTTCATAGAATCATTTACTGTGGAAAAGACTCCTGAGATGAGCCAAGCCCACCACTAAATCATGTCCCTCAGTGCCATATCCACATGTCTTTTAAATACCTCCAGGGATGATGACTCAACCACTTCCCTGGACAGCCTCCTCCAGTGCTTGACAGCCCTTTCTGTGGAGAAATTTCTCTCAATATCCAATCTGAACATCTCTTAGCTCAACTTGAAGCCATTCCCTTTGTGCTACCACCTGTTACCTGGGAGAAAAGAGGAACTCCCACCTCACTACTTCATATATTTGAGGTCCATGGATCCAGCCTGAGCAGATCCCTTTGTGGAGCCTTCCTATCCTCCATCTGATCAACACTCCTGCCCAGCTTGGGGTCGTCTTCTCCTTTCTGCTGTCATCTTTCTGTTTTTCTAAAAGTTGCTTTTTACATTTTTTAGTTTGTTCAACTCCTACAAGAAAGAGATAGGCATCTTTTCTGAAGCCTGTGAATCACCAGTTAAGGGATGACCTTCAATGGATCTAAAATACAGAGGAGTGAGGGATTATAGGAAGGAGCATGCAGCATGTCTGGAGCCATTTGTTAGAGGGGTTCTCCAGTAACAAAATAATTTAGCATGATTTAATTCTCATTTATCTCTGCCTCTTCATGTCTTACTTTCATATTTAGCAGGTAATTCTGCAATAAAGAGTTTGCTACACAACCAAGGTGATAAAGTGTCAGCATCATCTGAAATAAGAGACTTTGGGATCTAGTAGCAACTAAATTATTACAGTTTAGGAAGGAGCAACTGTATTTTTGTAAGGACACTACAAGTATTTTTGAGACTTTCTTTAAAAAAATCCTTATGGATGGTGGATTATGTCCCAGTGTTCTGCTTGGGAAATCATCACAGATTACAGATGATGCAGGGAGATGTATGTTTCCTAGATAATAAGGTGGTCAGGTTTTCCTAGTGACTATGGGATGCAGAATATCTTAACAATCAGGATTTAAGTATCTGGAGATCTACAGCTGACAGATGTCACTTTAAATTTTGTTACATAAGAAGTCCATATTCATTCATTATGACATATCTATATTTACTCTTACTAGCTGGAGGTAATAATGGCTCTTCCCTGGGGAGGGTGTCCTGCATGATTTCTGAATTAGCTTTCTAACAAACCTTATTTCACCAAGCTTTCTCTACCAGCAGGAAATAGTTGTCCTGTAATGGTTTGCTAGGCTATATGCAAAGGGCAGGCAATAAATTATCTGTAACCCGAGTTATGGCTGTGAGATGAAAGATGCCCTGAAAATCTGTGGCTAAGGGTAAAAATAATCTTATCTAAGAGCTGAAATCTATGCTGTGGGTGTCTCTACCTAAGCTAATCAACCAGTCTCCCTTTATAGCCAGAGGAGAGAAACAGGTAATTTGAAGGAGTAATTTAACATATCTATTTTAAGATGAGCTGAATCACACCTATTTCTGTCCATTTACTATAAAAGAAGTTGCAGGAACTTTTGCAGAGAGAGGCATTTTCATTGTGCTTGTAAAAGACTTGGCACAAAAAGACTGTGATTGCAGTTTGTGCCTTCATGCAAATTAGGCAAGTAATAATAAAAGGTAGGAAAGGTGACATAGTCAACATAGAAAGAAGATGGTGCCCTTGTCTTTCCCAGCAAATAATCAAAGATGGCATCCTGGTTCAGGATTTTAAGTAATGTTCCTGAAGATTTTTTCAGCGTGGAATAAAGAGCAAGGAGAAGACTCTAAAGTGAAAACAACTGTCTTATTCTTTTCTTAGAAATTCTTTCTGGCACTAATAGAAAAAAAAATCAACTCTATTATGTAAAAAAATGAATTAACATTTTCCTTCCATAGTGTCACTGTAATTTATTAATTGAAAATGAAGTTGTGGAAGTGGTGTAGTGGTTATTTTATTTATATTTTGTAAGACTAAAACTGTATTTTCAGCATAAATTTCATAAATGAACAAAAAATACCCTGGCAAATAGAATCCAGATTTGAATTTTGACAAACAAGGAATTTAATCTGAGGTTCAGGAAAGCATTAACAGATCTCTAAGACATTATCCTGTGGTCAGTACCTCTGAAGCTTAACACTATACATGAGATGTGACCATAAATTAGAAAACTTAGAGAATTTTCTGTGCCTTCTAATGTATATGTAGGTCTTTTAGAAGGATTTGCTTAGTTAACTATTCTAGCCAAAAAATGCTTCTTGGTTTGATTTCCCATTGATATTACTGACAGGGAGTGCTCTGAAGAATTCCTACAGTCTAGATGTTAAAACGGGGAACACAAACAGCACAAAAAAACTTCTGTGTCTTATCTGTAAAATGATGCCACTGCTTCAGAGATGCAAATATTTATATAATTTAATAACCTTCCAAACATGCAAGATAAGCAAAAAGAACCCAAAGAGCCAGACACACACACACTCTAGCAGCTGCCTCAAAACATTCCACCTGAAGAAAAGCTGTTTCAGGTAAGGCAATGATGCCACAACAAGAGGGCAATGTTATGGATGATTTGTGCATGACTTCTTTTAATTCCAGAAAGGGACATTTTTATAGCTAGTCTGAAAGGCTTTGGCCTTTAGAGGCAGAGTTTTAGGCTGTGCTTTGTGTGCAGAGCACAGCTCCAGTATATGAATTGTGACATATCTGTGTAGAAGTATATCCAATATTAATTTTTAAGAGAGGCAGGAGGTTTGGGGTAATTGTTTTTGGGTTAGGTTTCTCACTTGATTCAGTTTTTCTTTTCAGTTTCCAGTTCAGAGAAAGGATTGTCCTGCTTTCTGTGACTGTCTTTATAATGGAAACAGCTGGAATATTCACTGCCTTTACAGCAGCTGTAATCAGAGACATATGATGTTCACTTGTGCAGTTTTACTTAGTATTCATCTGCTTTTTCTTTTTCTCATTGCTATAAGAAGCTAAAAGATTCAGATACAATCAGTTAGAGAGGGCTTTTAGCCACATAATCTAGTGAAAAATGTCTTTGCCCACAACAGTGGGGTTGGAATTAGGTGAACTTCAAAGGTACATTCCAACTCAAACCATCCTATGAGTCTGTGATTTTATATATGAATTGCCATGATCAGACTGAACAAGAATATGGATTTGAATGCAGCAATTTCAATTTTCTGTTTAAATTGCCTTATATACCCATTAACTGTGTGGAGAAATGTGTAAAGAAATTGGTCCATTTAGATATAAGCACTTTTGCTGTGTTGACATTGCCCTTGAAGTGCTTATACTGAAAATGTTTAAATTAAATAGATGGGGTGTGTGTGATGGAATAAAACTCTGCTTAGATGCACTGGCCAGCCCTGGCATTGGACCATTTCTCCCAAGGGGAAAACCCCAGTTTTGCTTCAGCCTTCCTTGCCTGGGATCCATTTTCACAGAGAGCAAATCTGGTTGGAATGACAGCCTCGAGCCACTTGCTGCCTGCAAGCCCTGACCTTGCTGTCTCTCTAACAAAAAGATTGAGGGGATCTTTGGGAAGTCACTGGAACCACATCAAACTGGGCAAGAAGGTAGAGGGCTCCGGTGAGTAAGAGATCAGGGTTGTGTAACACACTGAGTAATAGGAGAACATTCAGACTCTTCATCCTTTTTAGACTTTACAATTTCCATTCTTTTGCACTTGCAGAAATGATGGGGTGTATCTGAAGGGCAATTACAAGCCAAATGGCTCAAACAGGGGCAAGGTTTGAGAGAACCAAATCACATTTAGTTTTTTGATTTCTTACTTTCTAGGATAATGTAAATTTAGACCTGCTTTCTTATGTCATGAGCAAACAACTTTCTCCACCCTGTAAGTAACCTAATATTTGTGAATATGACCTAATCTGTCAGAAGCAGGTACTTTCCCCAGTGACTGATGTAAAGTCATGTGTAGTAAAATGCTTATTTATAATTTAAAATGTACAAACAATCCTGCAGGCTTAAATAGATCCCATTTATTTATTAGATAAACTGTTGCTTAAATAGCTTATCCTGCTTGGGGAAGAGAGTTGGAAAAACCCATGGTCTCACCTTGACTTTAAATTGTGCAACTTGTAGCATAAAAATGATGCAATGGGAAACAGGAACTGAGGAAGCTCAAAATTATATACTTGGCCTTTACAGACAGGTGGTAAAAGCTCATGTTCTACTGCAGATGATGTGTAACTTATTCTTCCCCTTCCATGTCTGTGTGGGAAGTCATAATGAGTAGTAAAATTTGCTACCACAACCCCCTCCACTGGTAAGATCATAAAACTCCCTGAAATTACAGGGTGTCCATTTAAATGCTCCTCGAGGGCTGCATGTAAAGTGGGGAGTTCAGTGAAGTCGACTCACTGCATCTTTCTGTGTCAGAGTAGAAAGTGATAAAATCAGTCTCCAGCAACTCAGAGCCATAATTTTTTTTACTCTAGTATTGCAGGCTATAACTTTGAGAGATCTGTTTCACAAGAGTATTTTATAATGCTGTGCATAATTTAGGAAGTGTAGCATGACAAGAAAAGTGTGTAACTGAGGGATTGAACTTTATCTTCTGATTTTTCATCTTAAAGGAATTATGCTGCACATTACCTAACAGGTATAAGCTGTTAATATCAAAAGCTGTTATTCAAACAAAAAGCAAACAAACAAAGTTAATTAGGAAAATTCATACAGGAGATAAACATGTTATCCCTTAAGAACAAGTCTTTCTCATTGTGTTAGAAGAAACAGTCATGAAATTGTTATTCATATTTAGGTCCCCCAAAATTATTTCAGCATTTCTTGCTGTTTCAACAGAAACTCAATTGGAAGCATAGTGTAGAGAAGAACCCTGCATTACTGGCATTTCATTTGGTTAAAGAACACAAAAAAAAAGGAAACTGTGGGTAGTACCCAGTGTATGTGTCCAACATCTCACATCCAAACCCATCACTCAAGCCAGTGAGTATCAGAAGTAGAGCCCCAGGAAAGAATTTAACAGAAACAAATCCCTGAGTCTTTGTAGCATTGAGCTGTGTGTCTGTGTGGAATGTGATAACTGGAGGAGTTGAGGACCCAGGAGGATTTATTAGTCCTTAATTCCTATGATTGCTGGGCTCTTTTCCCCTGCTCTGATCCTGAGCAATCAGCTTCTCTCTGTTTTAGTTTCCCCTTATGTGTAATGGGGTTAATTGAAGCTGTATCATAAGGGTATTGTCAAAATTAATTACTTAATATAAAGAGCTTTTACTTTTTTGGGATATATGACAGTGCAGGAGAGTAGATAATTATTCATGGTTTTGAAACTTTTAATGGTTAGTTTACATTTTAGGGAATAAAACAGCAGATCTAAAGAGGGAAATGTTTGACCTTCTATTTCTGCTACACACTGTGTAATGAGACACAGTGATAACAGTAATCTGGGAGTCTGTTCATGTAATTAAAACCACTGACTTTCTTCTAGGTGGGAGGTTTTTAAATGTGGCTGATGTCCTAAATGAAAGTATGCTGCAACTTCATCAAGGCTGCTGTACCACATGCAAAATTAGAAGAATAATTCTTCCTGTGAACATATTTTCCCCCGACCTCTACACATTAACATGCCAGAATTTACTAGCATGCCTTTGGAAAATCTTCAGCAGTGAACAAACATCTGCTTTTGACAGTCTGAACGCAGCCAGAGGCTCTGGAGTTTCACCAGTACTACAATCCTTCATGGCAAAGAATAAGGGATTGTGTGGTGGAAGGTGCTGGCCCTCAGCACCCCAATGTGGGTGACACTGAGAGAGGGATGATCTAGGACTTGCTCTCTTATTATGTGTAAAGGAAAATATAAAACTACTTCTTTTAGCTGCCCACTAACAGTATTGCCACTCAGCTGCACTGGGAGGCTCCTCTGAGAGAGGCTGGTGAGTGATGGACACCTCTGGAGCCAGGGCAGAGTCCATGCTGGGCACAGAGGGATGCAGAGCTGCTTGGAGTCAGGCTGAACCCCATGGGACGAGCCTGCTCTGCCTCACTTGCTCCAGGAACATCAAAGCTTGGCTGCACAGTTTGTGAATATGAGCCAGAGACCACCTGAGATGGGTGTGCAGTCAAGGGCTGTTCAGAGGAAAAGAGTTTTAAAACTCAAAGAGCACAAATCACTCCCCCCACCAGCTTAGTTACATCCCTTCTGCACAGTACCTGAGCAGCACAACATATCCAGCCAGCCACTACTGTAGGGGAGATTTCCCTCTTTAATACCTTTCCCACCTCAGGGCTGCTTTTAGTCAGATGACACCTTCCTGTTTATTGGGCAATGTTCTTCAATTTTCTGGGAAACTTGACCTTAATGCCTGTCCTGTATAGAGGAAGATGGATATTGATGTCTTCAGAAGCAACAGGACAAACCAATTAAAATGTGTGTCTGGGAAACCTATTTAATTTTAAACAGCTCAGATACATTGATTTATGGTATTTGCTATATTTTCATTAACAGTTGCTAGGCCTTCCCACTTCTGTATAACACTTTCCACCTGCACATCTCAGCATGTCTTGTTACTGTGAGTTAACTCAGCTTTGGGGCCAAGTTCTTGTGATGTAAACAGGAGCATTTGTCTGTACTGCCAAGCACAAAAGAAAAAAGAAAAAAAAATTGAAGATCTTTAGCCTGGCTCTATCCTGGTGCACTCTGTGACCTAATAAACACCTTCCCTGAGCTAACTTACCTCCTGAGAGCCTGCACTTGTGCTCAGTGTCTCGTTGTCAGCACATTGCATCCTGCCTCTTGCTCTGGGATAAGTCTTCTGGCTGTTATCTTAGGAGGATTGGCACCATTCACTCTTGTGCGATTATTGGGATCGTCCCAAGTTTATTTCCCATAATTTTCACCCCAGAAAAACCCACACAAAGCCCAGCATAGATGGTGGCCAACAATAATGTGGTTTTGTCAGCCAGCCTTCTCAGAAGATGGAAAGTTGTGATGAAAGTCAAGTTTTATCCAGGAAAATAACAGAAACTACTGAGTGAGGTCTCTGAACCTCCTCTCTTCCCCTGAAGTGTATAATTTTTACAACACTAATGGTGCTTTGGTGAAGGTCTCAGCAAGTTCAGCCAAGTATTGCTGAGAGTACTTTCAGTGATGGAGACTAATATAATCCAGTAATTTCCTGGATTTGTCTATTTATGTCAGCCCATCTGTTGTCTCTCATCTCACACTTCACCTAGAAGCCATTTATGAAGGTGAATATCACTTGGTTTTAGGTTTTAGTTTTGCATTTGGAGGCACATTTTCTACCATACCCCTGATAAATTTTAATCTTTTCTTGCCTCTCTGTGTGCTGTCCTTGGCATTGCATTCCCAGTTTCAGCAGAAGGAATGGGAGTTTCTCACATGATCTTAGCAATAATTACAGACTTGGGTAGTCTTGAGAAGCCTAAGGTTGTAGTGCAAATTTCCCTCCTAAGTAACCCTGGAAGGACTTCATTTTACATGTCTGAAGGATAAATATTGTGTTACAGTGATTCCTGCTATTAGGTCTTAATTTCTTGCCACTGATACTACAAAAAAAGTGAAAAAGCAAAAACAAAACAAAACCACAAACAAACAGAATCAAACCAAAAATCCCCACCCTCCACCAAACCTAAACCAAAACAAACAAACAGGAAAAAAATAAAAGAAAAGAAAAATCCAATCAAATTTGCGGCTTGCCCTTCCTGTGACCAAGATGAGACAGATCCCACCTTAAAAATTTTGATCAAGGCTAGTGAGTGCAACCAAAGGGGAGTGCTGATATGAAGTGGATCTGGGGAACCTCATCAATGGGTCTCTTAGAATTATGTGGAAGCCAAGATTTGAGTTTTCCCCATGTGACCTTCCCAAAAATATCAAGGGTTAATTCCCTCTGTCTTAGGCAGTGGAAAGCAGTGTAATAATTCTATACAAACACTAATAAAGCAGTATTATAATTGTGGAAGATGAAAACACTCACTTGAGTTCAGAGGCTTAAGGCTTATGGTAGAAGACATTGCAAAGGATTTCTGACAGGATCCAAGGAAAGGAAGTGATTCTGTACTAGTGTTACTCACAGGAAGCAAAAATAGAGATTTAGACTTCTGTAATGTATTTCTAATTTTTTAAGCATTACAATCAGAAGGCTGGGAGTTTTAAAATTTTTATATTTTGTTGTTGATTTGAGTTTTAGGTTTTAATGAGACAAAATTAAACTTCAATTTTTTTTTTTTTTAAATTTCCAGTGACAGAAATTTCTACATAATATAGTTTCTACAATACTAGGAAGAGAAGAGAAGAAAAAGGAGTTCATACTGTTGCTGAACTATGAAATGTGATTTCTGTTTCCTTCTGTCCAACAAGCTTATCTCCAATGCTAAGCACTTACATGCAGGTCTTCAATACCCCTCAAAGGTCTAATTTACACTGACTTTAATTAAATATTCCTGAGGAAACAGGTCCAAGTCAAACCCTGCCTCAGTTTCCCACCTGTAAAAAAGACATGAACAGTAACTATGACTAGCATTGTGAGGAGTAAAGGTGGAAAATTCATACTGTGAGGATGTGTTAAGAACATGGAAATGCTCGTGCAGTGCATTGCCTCTAAGCCATTCAAAAAATTTGGAGGCTTTCATGTTATGTCAAAGAGATTTAATGTAGAATGTTGATCCCTGTTTACATTGACAGTGCCTGGTCTTGGCAGCTGTTAGCTGCAACAGGAAATTGAATGACTGCACACAATGAAGGAAACTCTTTCAATATCATCTAGAAGTGGTGTTTCATCCATTTATTGCCGTCCTTTTGGGATAGAGAGGAAAGCCCATTTAAAATGTTCCTTTTTGATTTTTTTTCTTTGTCTGGGTAAGCAGTTCTTTTCCCAGGCTGAAATGAAAGGTTTTAAATGTTTTTCTTCTTTTTAATTGTGAGCCAAGTGGAACCAATGGAAATTATCAGGAACCTCACCTTAATTTACATAATTGCTATGTGGAATGGGAAATTGGCTTAGGCAAGGAAGCTGAGACTCATTAGTGAAAAACATCTTTAGGAGAGGGAGGGCTCCTTGCATTAGTGTTCAGCTGAAGGTTGTGGGGGTGTCTGAGGAGATACATTCCCTTTAGCCAGCCAATTAATGAAAACTCCAGTGCATTGAATGGAATTCAGTGCTTGCCTGTTTCTGTGAGGTCACTTGCCTACTGATTACAAACAAAATCTTGATGATTTGCACAGCAAAAGAAGGTGCTGAATACATGTTTGGGGAAGTGTGGGCAGAGGTGCTTTGTTTTCTTACAGGGTAATAACCATAGATTAAATAAGTGCTTTGTAGTCTGAGTTGTGATGTAGAATTTACTCATGGATAAAAATGTTAAAACCCTCTCCTTGTTCTTCAAGGTTTTAGGCCCATCAGCAGCCAGGGGAAAAGGGGGAATGCAGACACATGA
Source organism: Erithacus rubecula (assembly GCF_903797595.1). Classification (NCBI taxonomy): domain Eukaryota; kingdom Metazoa; phylum Chordata; class Aves; order Passeriformes; family Muscicapidae; genus Erithacus; species Erithacus rubecula. The sequence continues at coordinate 142,454,205 of NC_136689.1, forward strand.
GGTATCCAGCTATTCCTGCACAGGAGTTTGATTGCATTCACTTACACCTCTCGATTCAAATGGCTCCTCCTACAGAAGGGACAGGGTAAAATAGTGCTTTTGGTGGTGATTTTGTACAAATGAGAAATTATAAAATCCTGTTTTGCCAGAAAAGTTCAAGAAGGAGCAATGCCTCTATAGGGATTAGTCACAACATACTTTATACTCCACTGAAAAGTTTATTCTTCACTGACCCACACCTCACATTTAAGGCACTGATTTTGATTGACATCCTTGCAATGTAATTCAGCACAGGCCAAGGGGACTTTAGCAGCCTTCTTGATTTAAAAGTTAATTAAGGGGAGTTAAGTGAAAAGATAAAGGATAAATAACAGCTGTGACTGGATGGGTTGATCAAAGTGTCTCTTCCATCAGATCCTTGTTGCTTGCAAGTTTTGAGACATTCTGAGTGCAAGGTACACCTTATACCACTGCTGCTGAAAGGGAACAGTGTGAAGGGAAAAGCCATCCCCAGCTAGGAAGAGTTCAGCCTTACAAAACATCTTGGATAACTGTAGCAGTAAAGAAACAAAACTATTCTACTAGGCAGTTTTTGTTTTTTCAGCTCTGCAGGCTTGAGTGGAAAACATCCCTTTTTGGTATATTTTGGGAGAGTTCCCAGAAGTGACCCAGTGGCAAATGACTCAAGAGTGTTCTCAATCAGGAAAGGCACAGCTGCACTGAAGAAAGAGTTACAATTCCAGCACCAGCTCTCTTCAGAGGTGCTGACCCAGCTTTATAAGAAATCTTCTTGAAACTGGTGCACTTGCATTTCTTGCCTGACAGAGTATTTTCTCAAAAACCATCGAAGTCTATATTAAAAGTATGAAAGAAAACTAGCTGAATTTGAATAATTTCAGACAGAGAAATGTAGGAATGGCAAAAACTGCAACAAGATTAAAGAAACATTTACCAGGTGTTGATGCTAGTGTGCTTTAAATTATTCATCTGGTTGTAGAAATTAAGATTCACTCAGCTGTTCAGCTGTAACTCTGAAAGATTCAATTTTGGAAAGAATCCTCTTGCCTTTTCCTATGCAGCATTTCAGCTACAACAAGAAAAAGTAGATAAAGATTTGTTTTCTCTTTTTTTCTAGTTGCTTAACTGATGACTTTTCCAAATCTCCTGAGTTTCTAGAAACCATCTCTTCCTCCAGAAAGGTCTGCTGGCTAATGCTTCAGAGAGCTGGGAGACCTTGCCCAGATTTGGGTGTAGAACAGTATAGGGTGATTCTGTGTGTATTAATGATCCAACTTTAGGAACATGAAGCAGGATTTTAATCCAATCACTTGTAATTTACTCAGAACCCCAAACCAGGTGTCTGGTCAAGCCAGAACAGGAGTGCCTACTGTCAAGTTCAATGCTGAGGTCACTGGAACAGGGTTAGAATTTGGCCCATGGTTTTAGGTTGTCCTCAACCCTGTATTTTTAAAAAAATACATTAAGGAGAAGCATAAATCCTCTCAAAACAATGATGTAAGCACCTTATCTGACTGTCTCATATTTAAAGTTTATTTTGTTAAGGGGTTTCACAATAGCTCCCACTGTCACCTTCCAGTTCTGCTCATTGCTACAGGGCTGGCTCACAAATAGATACAGTCAAAGAGATGGAAAATCTTGAAAAATCTGTCTGCAAAAATTTGTCTTTTTTTTTTTTTTTTTTTTTTTTTTTTTTTTTTTTTTTTTCTGTATGAAATTCTCCCCTCAAGTCTTTAAATTCCCTTTATTAATTTTGGATAAGTACAAGCTAACTCTTAGTCTTTTCTCAGTGATTCATATCCATGGACCCTTACATGATTTCCCATAGCTCTCATTTTCAAGGACAGATGACTTTGCATGGCCATTGACATGTAGAAGAGTGCCTATTCAAAAGGCACTGTAATTTCTTCAGCATCTGAATATCTGTAGAACAAGCTTAATCTAAATCACTATTCCCTGGGTAATGGAAAACAACATCTTGGCTTTAGGCATTTGTAAAAGTATTGAAAAAAAGAGACATTTTTTTTACTGGTTCTGAATCTTCTTTCTCTACTTTATATAGATAATTTCCTGATTAATGCAATATTGGGCTGGCAGTGTGTCCCTGCTGCCAGGAGGGCCAAAGGTATCCTGGGGTGCATCAGGAACAGTGTGGCCAGCAGGTCAAGGGAGATGATCCTGATCCTGCCCCTCCACTCAGCCCTGGTGAGGCCACATCTGGAGTATTGTGCCCAGTTCTGGTCTCCTCAGTTCCAGAAAAACAAGGGAGGACTGGAGAGGGTCCAGCAGAAGCCACAAAGATGATGGAGGGTCTGGAGCTTCTTTCTTAGAGGAGAGACTACAGGAGCTGGTCTGTTTAGTGTGGAGAAGACTGAGGCTCAATGCAAACAGATATCTCCAAGGTGGATGCCAAGAGGATGGAGCCAGACTCTTTTCTGTGGTGTCCAGGGACAGGAGAGAAGCAAAGGCCATAAACTGAAACTCAGAAAGTTCCACCTCACCACAGGGAAAAAATTCTTTACATCAAGGATGGCAGAGCACTGGAACACTCTGCCCAGAGAGGTCATGGAGTCTCTCTAGAGACATTTAAAACCTACCTGGATGAGTTCCTGGCAACATCCCTTGGCAGGGGAATGGACTAGATAATCTTCAGACATTTCTTCCAACCCTTACAATTCTGTGATCCTGGGATTCTGTGAATATTTTCTAGTTGGAATCTCCAGTATTTCTCTCAGACTTTCCTAATTAAATTCTCTTAATTTAACTATAACAGCAGAAATGATAATTTTTTCCCAAAGTTAATGTCATTTGAATATATACTATTCATACTATCATTCTTTGGGAAAGATTTTAAAAGTTAGGAAGGGAGCTAGCTGCGAGCAGCTGCAACATGGTCTCTCCTGTTGTCTTCTGTGAACTTTGTAAGAAATTATAACACCTCCAGGAAATGGCCTTCAATACAAACCTTGGAAATCATGTCCTGAATATTGTCAGCTTAAACTTGTGTCCACGTACTGTACTTGAAGTCATTACTGTCAAAATTATTGGGAATGTTGATGGATAAATTTAGACAAAGGAAAGAATGATTGTCACTAGTCAAAACATATCTAAGGCACAGTTTATCCCACATGGGAGCCATAAAGGACTCAGTGCCAGGCTCAGCAATATTTCTCAGCCCAGTCAGACACAGCAGCTGAAAGCAGTGTGGTAGATATTGAAGAAACATTCAAGTGCAAACTGATTGAATGAGAGACAAAGCAAAGGAGAAGTTAATAGGTGGGAAACTGAGGCACAGAGTTGCCTCATGATTTTCCTCATGTCTCTCAAGAAGATAGCACAGGGATCCAGATCTCTCTGCAGATCTGAGTGCTTTGAGATCCTTTCCAACCCAAACCACTCCATGAGCTCCATCCCAGGTTAGCCACTGATTTTCAGCATTATCTTCAGCAGCTGACCATAACTTTGCACAAGATTACAGTCTGTAGTGCCTATAAGACCTTTTTTTGGCACTTTTTTTTTTTTTTTTTTTTTTTTTTTTTTTTTTTTTTTTTTTTTTACTTTGGGAGGTAAAGGTATTTAAAATTTTGAGTGCAGGGGAACTTATATAAGATTTTTTGGGTCAAGTGGATTTAGCCTATTTCAGTTTCTGTCTTGGATGGGTTTTGTTGTGAAAGGCAGATGAGGTAGATTCAAGGCATTTATCTCATGGTGATTACTCCATTTAAGAGCTCACTGCAGAACACCATGTGTATGCAAAGTTTATGCCAAACAAAACCCAGACTGCTCAGAAAGAAATAAGAGATCCTTTTCTTGAATGACCTGCAACTCAGACTGAAGGCAATGAATAGTCTTATAAGAAAACAATCCAAAGAATTAGAGCAGCTAATGATACTTTTGGCACATCACAGGAAGGGAGAAAAGTAATGCAGTTTAGTGAAATCCCAGACAGAAACCCAAATGGCTCCTGCCTGACATGCCTTGACAAAGAAGGATGCATCTCTTGCTGATTTATATCTGTTTGATACAGATGAAGCCTGAGAATGAATTTCGACTGAGATGATGTGCATAACAAAAAAGTAAAAAAAAACCCAAAAAAACCAAAAAACCAAAAAACAAAAAAAACCCCACCACCAATGCAAAGGCTGAGCTTGATGGAATCTAATTAGAGAAACAATGGAGAAGCAAATAAATAATTTTTGTGCTGAGCTGTATAGGCAGCAATTAAATCACTAATCAGGCAAGAGTTGGCTGACCTAGGGAAGGAGCAATCTCATGTCTCAGCTGGATGAGAAGTTTAAAAATATCTGCTAAAGGAGTATTTAAAGGCTACAAAGCAAACATAGGAACATTTTGGGTTTCAATTAAATTTGGCTTATGGAAACAGTTCCTGTGGCAGATAAGCAATATGGTTTATTTACTTGGAAGCTATTTCATAATGATATTGGCTTTATTTTTAACAGAAACTGTTTCCCACCAAAAGGAAATGAAATTTATTTTTGTGTGCATGTGGGTTAGTATTTAGGAGATTTTTTTTATTCCATTAGGTTCTTTAGAAAGCAGATTAAATTGTCTTTGTAAAGTTCTGCTTGACTAAGTGACACCTGTCTGCTTCAAGGGCTGTGATGACAATTGTGTGGAAAACCTGAGGCCTTGACATAGCTCACCTGTGGTCTGACCCTGCCAGTCTCATCATGTTCACTTCCTTTCTGGAGGCTGTTTTGTAGTTTCTTTGCCTTAAGGAACCAGCACTGTACATGTGAAATGTCTCCAGAGAAAGGATTGCATTGTAATTTATGTAAAGAACTTGGGTCAGGAGAGGGACATCTAATTTAGAGCACATTATCTTGACCTGGGGACTTTCAACTTTTTATGGGCAAGTAAGTAAGGACTGCATGTGTTTCTACATTTTCTCCCATTATATATAAACACCAAATCTAGTGATCAGAATCAGAGACCACATGGGCAGTGGATCAGGTCTCTCCTGAATGATCTGTACAGGTCCAGTGGAATGTGGAGGAAAAAGTTAATATAGAGGGATCCCTTTAGAGATGTGGGTGTGCCAAACCCACCTTGAACTCACACTGTACATTGAATTTGCAGCTTTTAGAATGAAAGACCCTCACCTGCAGCAGCTGCTACAGCTGAGATATCAGGTTTCTTGTATCCAACTTAACTCTGAAGATTAATCATAGAAAGGATGTGAAATATCTCATTGCTGTTACTGTACACAGAAAAAATCTGTAGGACCTTGAAGTCTTTTTGTGATCCAGAGTTGGTGGTTTCTTCCAAGGGAATCCTGAAGTCCTTTATTCTGAATCCTCAGGATTTTTATTTTTGAGTGGATACTGGGAACTACATCCTACCTCTGACAAATTAGATTTCTTCTCATATTTTTTTATTAGACTGTCACAAAATGTTTTACATATTCAATTTGAAGTAATTTATCCTCTGGGTAAAGTACAGCTGGCCAAAGTACTCAAGATAAAAGTTTGGTAAATGTACAATTTCCATCCATCACCTTCTTGAACACAGGAGGCATTGAAATAGCACATTAGGAAGCATTTAGTTTGAATCTATAACATTGATGGAGGACTTCAAAGTGTTACAGATGCATCAAGGAAATCTTTATTTTCCAGTTTCACTTAAGGTCTGGGATTTTAACTCAGGACCTTTCTTTTTGAATCCACAGCTGTTGTGTTGATGAGGTGGTGCCAGGTATGCTGAGACACTGAGGGAGTAATGAGTGGATGATTAATGCAATATCTATGCTAGTCTGTAAAATACAGATAGTCACACTTTTATATATGCATTTCAATTCTTGCATTTCCGGACCTCTAAACATTTGGGGTTTCCCAGCTGCCAAAGCATTATGTGAATAGTGGTGAGAAAAGTGGAAGAGAATCTTCCCATTGGTAGCCAGAGGAAAAGACCAGTTGAAATGAAATTCTGGAAATTATTTCTTTCTTCTTTGTGAGCCTCTCATTGACACGAGGAGGTCTTGGTGACTATAATGGGAAATAATTCTCTACCTGATGGGTGGAGTGAATTAAAACCATATTATTTTCATTCCTCTTTTACTTTATTTTCTTTTATTAGTCCTAATTTCTGCAAGAATAGTTTTAAACTTCTTGGAAGGTCAGTACAACAGTCTGAAATTGCCAGAGTCTTGTGATGCTGAAAGAGCTACTTAGTGTTTGGGGTTTTCAAAAGGCACTTCAACTGTTCATTTGCCATATTTAGGACTGGGTTATTTTTTATCCTTCAGTCTTTTTTTGTCTTTTCACATTACACAGCAAAGCAAAATAATGTTGACACTGGAGGCAGTTATAAAACATTTTCCTGAATGGTACAAATTGACATTTATACAAATGGACATTTATACAAATGCTCATTGGACACGAAAGTGAAGTCTCGTCTTTTTTGAGCTCATTAGGAGATATATTGTTCTCTAAATAGGCTGGAATCTCTCTTCCAGAATGTAATTTTAGTATTGGATCTATCTTTGCTCTATCAGTTCTAAAAGCCAGATGATTTTGTGGCAGGGCTGGTTTTTTCCTCCCTTTCACTCACTGCAGCAGCACAGTGGCAGTGAAGGAAAACCCAAACACCAAGAGCACCAGAATGTGTCAGTGGGTATTTATCAGATACAGTCATTTTCTGTCCCAAAGTCATCCCACCTGTGCTTGGTGGGAGCTGTACTTTAGCTCTACTGCCTCAGCTTTTTATTAATTTGTCTCATGTGTTAAAACAGACATGAGTGTGGCAGCTTTAACTGCTATGTACCTGAATCCAGAAAACCAGAGAAAGGCAAACCTCTCAGAACCTGGTCTGGGGGAATTTTAATCAAGGAGAAATTAAAATCCCAGTTGAAATTTGGAACAGTTACCACTATTTGATTAGTATTGGTGGAGACCTATAATTAGCTCATATTTAAGAAGGCATATGGCTCCAACAGATGGTAAAAGGAAAAAAGAAAGTTAGATAAACAGGGATATTTGCACAAGGTTTTCTGATCTCTTCTGCTTATATTTTGCAGCACAGTGCTTGCCTAGGTTGTGGAAAGATGGCCTACTCTTCATATGAAAAATACTTACAGGTCTTAATTTTCTCTAAATATACCAAAATAGTATAGCCTGCAAGTATTTAAGAATTCTGGCAATAATAGAAGACTTGAGGTGACAAGGAAACTTAGAAAATCCATATATTTTTGGTAGGGTTCTGAGCAAGAACCAGCTCTGCTGGTGAGGTCAGTGGGAATTTCAGATGATAGAGGGCAAGAGCAGGACAGCACCTGTATGGATGGGTGAGAGAGATGGTCCATGAGAGAGATTTGGTTTATATTCATGGCAGTACCAAGCAGGATGCTGTGTGCTGTAGAGAGCACTCAGGTTACAGCGAGCCCAGACTGAGATTTTCAATGCTTTGGGGAGACCTCACTGCAGCCTTACAGGACTGGAAAGAGAGAGAGAGAGATATTTTACATAAACAGGGATAAGTTTTAATCTAAAAGAGGAGGAATACTTTCTTTGCTGTGAGGGTGCTGAGGCCCTGGCACAGAGAAGCTGTGGATGTTCCATCCCTGGACATGTTCAAGTCCAGGTTGGAGCAACCTGGTCTAGTGGAAGCTGTTCCTGCCCATGGCAGTGGGGTTGGAACTAAAATATCTTTAAGATCTCTTCCAACACAAAGCATTCTGTGATTCTGTGATTATTTTATGATACTCCCTCTATTGGTTCTTTGTCACCCTCCCTGCTCACCTGTTTAATTGACTTCCAAGTGCAATTGCTTCCAAGAGCTCCAGGGCAAGGACAGGTATCTGGGATCAAGCTGCCTTCTGCTGGGATTTACCCACAGCTTTGCAGGGAGGCAGATTTGGAGAGATGAGATGAACTGCTGACACCACATGTCTGTGTGGGCAGGAACATAAGTTTTGTGGGTAGGAAAGTTTCAAAACGTTCACAGCTCATTCTCAAGTGAGTGCCTTGCAGTGCCCTCCCTCTGTCTGTGCACGAGTGACCTGGGAGAGTGAACCCATCTGCCTTTAGAGGTATCATCTGCCTCTGAGATTTTCCTGTGTGGAAACACAAGCATAATATACTTCTCATGACTGTGGTTTAGGCAGAAATACAAATGTTTAAATATGCACTGGTTTTTATAAAGAAACATTTACTTTAAAGCTCTTTTTACAGCTGAAGTATCTTGATTTCCCTACATTAGTGATAATTTCTTTCATTAAAGCAAAACAGCAGAATTCTGTGTTTTCATTATCTGAATAGCAGCATAATAACAATGCTTTTCCCAGACAGCAAGACAAATTCAAGAAGTTGGCAGCATTTGAGTAATTATCTAATTTCCAGTGCTATAGTCATAAAGACATTAAAGAAGCTAGATCTGAAGTTAGATCTATTTTCCATATGGATTTTTCCTGACTGTTTAAGCACTCCTTATTTATTTTAGACCTCTGACACAAAGCTCATGAAACTGCAGAGAGCTAATTCTAAAGAAAGCTGATTGTAAACCTGAGGTTGTCCTTCTAAAAGGCCTGGAGTTATATTTAGAATAATAATTTTAAAAAATTACTTTGTTCTTGCACTGGGGATAGGAAGCAATGTAATGCTTACAGCAGCAGCGTGTAAGGATTGAATTGTCACAATTCCTCCTTCCTTACTTTGAAAAAGTATTAATTAATAATACTTCTATGGGCTGCAGAATAGAGGACAGAGTTCAGGTAAATCCTGTCTCTGCTCCTCATTTGTTAAACCCAGAAATTAAACTACACTAAATGAAAAATGTACAGAGGGGTATAAGTGTGTTGTTTTTCCCTGAAATTCTCAGCATTCTGTAGCCAAGATCTACAGGTTTAAAAGAAAAGTTGTGTAGGATATAATTTGTTGTGCAGGAGGTTTTAATGTGTTTCCTTTGGAGAAGCAATTTTTTCACATTTCATTTAGGTCTCACACGTCTTGTTGTGTGGAGAAATCTTACATTATTAAAAGTTATTCTTAGTGTGATAGTAACTTTAAAATAAACCAAAGAACTAATTCCAAAGGTTCATTCATGCTTCCAGAGCCTGTTGGAAGCAGAGCTAGAAAATAATGTGAAGTGAGGTAATGAAGGATTTTTAACTTTCCTATTCTAACCTCTCCAAAACTAACCCATTCATGGCTTTCAATTTATCCTCCTATCAGAGGAGCATTCCTTCATGCACTAGTTCTTCATGTGCCACAAGAATTTAAATGTTTTAAAGCTTTGAAAAAATAAATATGAACAGACCTCCATCACTTCTCAAAGATTAATGCTGCTGGGCAAACCTGAGTTTGCATACCAGGGTGCTTACCATCCTTGAAAAAGTTGTTGGTTGACATTGATTCCAGTTTTCTTTGGCAAGTGGAGACATCATGAGGAAGCACCATCAAAAATGTAGTTATGGAAAGATTCTAGCTGGTGAGATTGGAGCACTCCAGCCTCTGAGATGGCAGAGACAATGCAGAGGGTGTAAGGACCAGCCAATCCTTTGCTTTGCAAACAGCAAGGGCTCATGTGACCCTGCTGGCTCTGGGGAAATAATTTATCATCAAGTCTCAGCTACACCAAGATTTTGCCATTTCAGAGTCTCTTCTTGGCAGAAATCAGAGGTTGAGATATGGATGTGCCATTGTTTACTCCATGGGAGAGTTATTGATCTAGAACAACCATGAAATTTCTCAAACTGCTTTTATAGCAGTAAAAAAAAAAAAAAAAAAAAAAAAAAAGAGTAAAGGAGGGTCCAAATAAAATAATTTCCAAGGAAAATTATATAATTTAGTCATGATGAAAGCAGAGAGAGAATGCTACAAATGCTCAGAGTTGAAAAATGTTTAATTTGGATTTCCTGGAGTGAAGAATTGGGTTAATTTAATCGGGGTTTGGCAGAAGGAGTGCTAATCTATCTGGTGTATTCATTAAGATCTCAGAAAGTTCAAAGGAACAGTTCTGACCTGCAAAATATTATCACCACTGTCCATTACTTTTCCCTATAAATGTTTCCCTCTCCTCACATGGATGCGAGTGGTGTGAGGCTTCTCTCGGGGGAAATTACATAAATGAGAATATTTGAAACTTCCCTTCCCTTCCCTTCCCTTCCCTTCCCTTCCCTTCCCTTCCCTTCCCTTCCCTTCCCTTCCTTCCTTCCCTTCCCTTCCCTTCCCTTCCCTTCCCTTCCCTTCCCTTCCCTTCCCTGCCCTTCCCTTCCCTTCCCTTCCCTTCCCTCCCTTCCCTGCCCTTCCCCAATCCACCACCCCAACCCACCTCAGTGCCTTTGTCCTGGCAGTGATCAGAATTATATGGTTTCTATTCTCACAATTGGATTTTAAATACATAATAAAATAGTTTACAGGTCACCTAACCATCAACCCCTTTCTTGTAAGATTTTCTGGAGAGAATTTTTCAAGGGCCTCCAGGAACTAAATAACCTCTCTCTGAATCTTTAAAGAGATGAGTAATTTCTGTATGATGTGCTGCAATAATATTTAGAAACCTCCATCTATAGAAACACCCAGATGGGGAAGTTAGGTAGACTAGAGTGTATCTGGGGAATCTTGGAAGATTGTGTATGGGGAGAGAGGGAAAGCAGGATATGATAGAGTGACTGGTCTGTGCCAGCACCCTGTGTATGAAAGCATCCATAAGTGCAAAGAGCCTTTTCACCTTCCTTTTTAAAAATGCCATTGTTCAATAGCATGTGAAGGAATTTCTGGGAATGATGGTGGGATTGATGGAAAGAATAGCAAGGGGGGTGCATAAACAGGTTTTCTCACTCTCTGAATGCCTGTGGAACACAACTCTTCTCTTCATACTTGCAATTGTTCTCACAGCCCTGAGAACTCTTTTGCTTTCCAGATAAACTGAAGAACTATTCAAACCAAAGACAATAAGCAGTAAGTTGATTAGACACTTAGGAAGAGGAGACAGGAAAAAAGGATTCTTTCTAGTATAAGGAATACTGCATATGTCCCAAAAAAATCTCCTGACAGAGAAATATACTGATCAGAAATTCATTTCTACAAAATTAGACTTTCTTTTGTGAATTCACCAAAGCTCAAACCTTTGAAATTGTGGAATAAATGCAGATCAGTAGAGTTTTAGCTCCAGGTCTCACCTGGGAGTGAGAGCTCCCAGCAGTTTCCACACAGTGTGTCTGTCTCCTTTGGGCTGCCTGCAACTGATTTTTGAACAGCTGAGGTTGTACTAGAAAAAGATGTGGGAAAACCCATGGGTCCAGTTTTCTGTCTCACACCCTGCTGTGCTTTGTGCCAAAGGACAGAGGTGCCAGGATTATGTTGTTTTCATGGAGTAGACTAAGGAATGATATGTTTGGAGCAGCAAGTGCTTCTAGTGAGTGCAAGAAGCTCAGAGTGATGTAGGCTGGTCCCTGTCTGAACCTGAAAGAATACACCAGTAAGTGCTGCAGCCTGAAGGAAAATATCTGTGGAGACACTGTCATTCCCCTTTGGTTTGAGAGGCAGGATCCCTCATGCTGACAGCATTGCCAAGGCTGCCAGGCTGTCCTCTGAGGCAATTCCTGCTGCAGCCTTAGGTCATACTCTAAGAGGAGAAGAAACACCTGTGGCCACTTAAGTAGGCAGGTGCAGTAGGAGGTGCTTAGGGGAGGATTGGGCACTCATCTGCTGTAATTCTCTGCCAGATGTCTGCAAAGGAGGTCTCCCTGCTTAAAACAGAGCAATTTTTGGCCCTGTAACATCATACTCACCCCTATTTGAGGCAGCCTCAAATGCCTTAAAAAAACTGCAGCATGACACTGACTTTGACCTTTCCAACAAGAGAAATGACTCCTTATGCCACTTTGCAAATCCAGCTCCTAAAGCAATTACACACGAGGAGTGGTCTGCTCAGGAGTGTGTTTGAAAAGAAAATGAGATTAAACTTTCCATCCAAGAAGAGTGCTAGTATATCAATATCCAAATCAAATAACATAAAGTTTCCTTTGTCTGCCAGCTAGGAGTAAGAATGCATTATACCTCTAATATGATTTTTGCAGTGGCTGTAATATCATGAGGTTCAAATTAAAATAAATATGACTGCATGCTTTTGAAGAGCTAATCAGGCTGAAACATTCTAGCCTTACTGGTGTAGCACATGAAAATAAATATGTATATATCTAGGCTGCCTGGATTTATGCATAACTAGTGTGCAGCTTGGATGGTGGGAAGAAAATAGCAGGATGAAATATTTGGGCTGCTCCTGGGGTGCTTGATAAAAATCAGTGATAGGAAAATTATTTGAATGTAGTGTGGATGACAGTACCATGGTTCTGCTAATTAATTTGTTCAAGTCTTATTGATCTTATTGTCATCTAGTCAATTCTGCCCCATATGATTTTTCATTTTTTTACATATTTCAGTGTTCACGCTATTCCAGTTCCAGCAGACTGGCACCACAAAATTAATTATTATGACAAAACTCCATTCACTTGTCTACTTTTCTTCAGTACCTTTTTATTTGGTGTTTTTTGTTGTTGTTGTTGTTGTTTTTAAGTCCTTTCTGTTCTTTGATTTTTATTCCTTCTAACCAAACTTTACCTAATAAAATATATAATCCTCTGTCAGTCTTGACTAACTGACCTATGATAGCAAATTTTGTACAAATCTCAGCAGAATAGACCTGTTCTGACTTTAAACTCTTGACAAAACAGCAGCCACTGGACTTTTATCTTACCACAGCTTGTGGTCCCAAAACAATTCTGCAAAGGGGCAAATGCCAAGAAGTACCTTCTGAAAAACTGTACTTTCTGAAAAGCATTGTTTTCTGACATTTTGATGATGATCACATATCTGTTTCTCTCTGAAGGACTAATCCTGGTACACCTTTTATAAGCACCCCTTCTCAGGAGACTTCCAAAATACCTTTTGCTAAAAGACCATATTTCAAAAGCTCAGATTCCTACAGGACTGAGTGCTGGAAAGGGATAAAACCTTTGTTTTTGGTATGAGTAAATTTTGTGCCCTGTTGTTGCTCTGGGGTGAAAAAAGTAGAATTAGCAGGGGATTCTGATTACCAGCCAAGACAAACCTTGAAAGTTCCTAACTCTAGTGCCCAGTTGTTAATCTAAAAGTCACACAGTCATTGCAGGCTCCTCTGGAAGGAGTTCACTCTAGTACAATTTGTTATCTCCAGTGTGGGTGTGTATAGCTCAGCAAGCCAGGTTTTATTTCCTCTCACTGAAAGCGGAATTCCTCCAAAAGCAGTAGACTTGAAGCAAAGATTTTCCTCCATACAAAGCATGCATTTTTTTTTTTTTTTATGGTGTCCTAAATTCCATAGGTTCCATTGTAACTGAAACAAATACATACACTGGAGGCACCTAAAACTTAGAAAGGATAAATCCCACCTGAGTTTATGTGGTGTATTTGTGATGCTGTGATACAACAGCACACAGATGATGCTATTGACTGAACTTGATGTGGAGAAGCTTAGAGTTTTGCTTCTTGAGTTCCTTTGATTTATCCAGTTCTTTTGGACCAAATTGATATCTCTCACATGTGCCAAGGACCTGAAGGATTACAGAGGCATCTTGAAAACAAAGACTGCATTTTTATGTTTCTGGATTTTAAGATGTCTCAGCACTTGATCGTCTATTGACTATTGTCCCCCCTCCCGAGTAGTAACTTCTGGGAGTGTCAGAGATGATAGAAATCTCCCTCTTCTGAAAGATGCCCATTGCAGATAAAAGATGAATTTTTGGAGGTGAACTCCCACAGTCTCATGGTGCTGGGTGCACCCAGTTAAACATTTGGTGCTTTAGCTTTTATTAGAAATAAAGCTAATAGGATAAGTGCTGTCACAGGATCAAGTATTCTCACTTTGAAATCCAGCCTGCCTACAGTTTAGCATTTGTTTTCTTTAAATATCATGTCTGTGAACCTGCAAGTGACAATAACAGCCTGCTCTACTACCGTTAATTACTGAGAATGCAAGTGTTTAATTACAAGTATTACCTAGGTAACCCTGGAGTGGAATCATAGGATAAAAAATAATCTCCCTGCTGAAATCACACCAGGAGTCTGTCTGTGTTTTGTGCAGGTGATTCCAGCCTTTGCTCAGCCTGCATTCATGAAAACAACGTTTACAGCAGAATATTTCAGATTTTGTACAGAAATGAAGAGATTGTTCTCAATGAGTCAATGAACTTCAGAGTGCACCTGCTTCTGGATGGTGAAAGGGTGAGTTGTTTTGGGATGCACATAAAAAGCAGCAGGGCTGGGATTCCTCTTCCTTAACTTTACATGTACATTTCAGAAGTTGTAAAGAAGTTCATGTGCTGCCAGAGGTCTCATGAATGCAGCTGGTGGAGGGAAAGGCACAGATTATCTGACCAACACACCAGCAGCTGCATCAGAGGGAGACTGACTGTCCTGTAGCCATCAATACCTGTGATTTATTTGTTTGTATATGCTGACACTGTAAAACTCTGCCTGAGGTCAGACAGAGCCTCTGCACTGTGCCTGGTTAAGAGGAGCAGGCTACACCTCGGCTTTCCAGTGGAATAAGATGTTGACATACACTGGACATCAGAAACTCAACCATCATTTGTCATTTGTTCACTGGATCACTCACTTAACACAGCTGTGCTGATCAGTCCCCTGAGAAAACTGGGGGTCTGCTGCATCTTTCTAGGACCAGCTACTACTGCCAACCATTATTATTACTCTCTTCTCCTCTCTCTCATGACTGAAATTCTCCAGCTACCCAGCCCCTTTCCATCCTTCAGAGGCCTTTGTCCTTGGTGCTCCTGACTGCAGGAGAGCTGCTGGAGCTTTCCCTTCCTTATAGTCCATGTACAACCCTTTCCCTTTCTGTGGTACCTCAACAACAAGCTTTCCATCCTGAGTCCCTTCTCCCCTTTTTCCATCCACTCCTTCAGCCAACAGGAGCACTCACAAGGTAAGAGCACCATCTGAAACACCCAGCTTGTAGAGCCCCTTTGGTTTAATCTCACTGCTGGGAACCCAAACTCTTCCAGCAGCAATTCCTGTTCCCAGGAGATACAAGCATGGAGCAATCTTCATGCACTGGGAGCACTGTTTTACTGAAATCTTAAATAGGGAGGTGAGAGAGTGTCACAGTAGAATGGCATTCAGGCATGTCCAATGTGCCATCACTGTGCTTTACCAGCACAGGGACTCCTACAAAATGTGTGGATTTGTGTCAGTGGTGACAAGAGACATGACAACAGCATCTTTGCCAAGTCATCCAAAAGAGGCACTGTGAGTTACACAGCCAGTGTGAACCATGTGCTGTGTGTTGAACTCAGAGCCAGAGACACCCACCAGTCCTTTGTATAGCTTTCTCTTTGATCATGATGAGAGTTAAAATTTCATTTTTGTCCTATTTCAAAGCATGTATATATATATATATGTGTGTGTGTTATATGGAGATCTAAATTAAAACATCTTGAGAATCCAATTTTAGCTTAACATGCTTCCTTTTCTCTCCCACTTTCCCTTAGCTGTTTTGGTTTGATTTTTTTTTTTTTTTTTTTTTTTTTTTTTTTTTTTTTTTTTGTGGCGTTGTCAATTTATTCCTCCTTAGAACTGTTGGTTTTTGCTTCTGTGAAAAATTAGCAAATGCAAGTCTATCAATATTTGTTAAGAAAATGTCCCAGCATGCTTTATCCAATATTAATTTTATCCTTCCTCTGTGGATACCTCTGACTAAATATCCCTCCCCTTGAATTACAGCAGTTTCCACTGTGTTGAACAGGGATGATTTCAGATGATTTTTGCATTATTATTCAGGAAAGTTGTGCACCTTAAGAAATGGAAAATCAAAAATAGCCCACAAGATGCCTCACAGCTAAAACTCATTGAGATGTGCACTCTTGATGTGCTGTGTGCAGCACCACTTGGCTTTCCATAGGAGATTCCTTGGGAAGAGGACAGCTGCCCAATTCTGTACTTATAGAGTGGATTTGCACAGAGAAACTCAATTTTTCTGTGTGGTGTAGCAACTTTGGGTTTTCATGGGTGTAGAGTAAGAGGATAAACAGGTTTGTTGTTCCAGATGAGTTGCTCAAGGCACTCTAAAAAATCAAATACAAAAAAATAAAGATCTGTAAAAAAATTTTGTGTATTGATCAGATTAGCACAATTCACTTCTGTTTAATGCACCTAGGCTTCTTATTTTCTGCTTTGATGTCTTGTCCTTCACAGCTTTGCAAATCTGATATAAATGTGTGAGACTGAAGTGTGTCACTACTACATCCACAACTATTCAGAGACAGTTTTGTGTCTTTGTCACATAATCTCCTGTGTTGGATGAAATCCTCCCAATGTGGTGTTGGCATGTCACCTAGAGATTTTTACAATGTTATAAATATCATCTGTGTTCATAATTCTTAATTTATTTAGCACACAACAAATATGAATCCTTTTTTGTGCCTGTTGTGTGCTATGGTGATTTTTATTGGTTGAGGGTAAAGTTTCTGTTCACTATTCTGGTTTTTTTTCTGTGGATGGAAGTTATGATAAATAGACAAAGAAGTTAGTCTGGGTAATGTAAGTATTGAGTTAATTTACTCCATGCAGTTCCTGCTGTCAGAACTTGAATTATCCAGTATTATATTAAGGGAGATTGTTCCTCCTTGTGTTCAGATAGTTTTGCTGATGAGATATTTTGCTGAGATAAACAAAAATAAACCAATGTGAATGTCCAAATTTGATTATTTGCTATTATTTTTGGTTCTATTATTTTCCCCATCCTCCTCTAGATACACTTAAATATATAAATACATTTTTTTAACCTGTTATTAAATGGAAGGAAGCACTATTATTTGCCTGGAAGTGGTACCAAAAATGCCTCTCACCATATAATGGTGTTTGAAGACTCTTTGGTTTATTTGATGTCTTTTTCTATATTGCCCCTGCATACAGCATTTGTTGAATTCAAAGGAAACAATATTACAGGGCTGAGGCAGAATTTATTTCTACAAAGAACTCTAATTTATTTTCATAAGCTTTTGCTTTCTTTCTTATTAGAGGAGAAGCTTTGTCTCTTTCATCATGCAGAAGAACAGATAACTTGTCTGGGTTCTTCCTTGTAGGCCCTATTCATGGAAAATTTAGTAGCAGGGAGAGAACAGAGTGAGGCAAGTTGGAATATGACAGTGTATTAGATTTTGTATTTTACAGAGAAATTTAAGTGTTCTGGGACATCCAGATCATTCAGTTTGGCACTCTGGATAAATGGTTAAATATTATGAGGGGAAATGAAAACATTACCTCTGTAGTGAGAACTGTGATCAGTTTTCTGTGAGGTCTTTCACTACTCTGATCAGTCTGATTTCAATGCAGTTTTGGGTTTAAAAATATCTAATTTATGCAGTTTACTGCATTACCCCATGCAGTGAGGAGTATCTCTTGGTGTCTCAGGCATCTGCTCACTTCCTCAAGGAGTTTGGGGTGAGTGTCACCAGTGACAGAATTTGTTTTGAGCAGACTCAGATCTCAGTGGCTGCTGCAGGTGCTCAGTGGTATTGGGCACAGACCCAAAATTTAATCCCATTTGTTTGGAGGAGGAGGAGGCTTGCTTTGTCTGAAGCAATATGCTGAATTCCTATTTTAAATTCACAATGTAGCTTCAGTAATTTTTTTTTTTTTTTGCCATTGCCAGCAACTGTGATGAGTTGTGTCAGCAACTCATCACAAAGAAAAAGTATTTTTAAAATTTTATTTATTTTTTAAATAAAATATATACTTCCAGGTGTTTTGAGACAATCACAAAAGAGAAAGCACATTTCAGTATATAGAAGTGGGAATTTTCCCTTTACATCTCTATGCCTGTGGCCATGCTAGAAGAAATACCATATTACTTTAGAAGGGATTAAATGTAGCATTTTTCAGAATTTTTCCAAAGCACAATCAATCCTTGACTCTCAATTTTCTTACTTCAACAGGAAAAGACTGTACATTGTCAATGCAATTTCACCATTGGAAAACCTGGCTAAACATGGTTTATGTTATTTATTTTCTGAATCCTACCTGTCAGAGCAGGGTAGATGCTTCTAGTGTTGCTTTCAGTGTATTTTTAGTGTAGTCTGTGCTCTGTTATTGAGAAGATGATGATCAGCTTTGGAAGGCAGAGTCCATCTTGCCTGTTAAAGCCATCTAAAATGCAGATGTATCTAGACTAAGATATTTCTCTAAACTCTATTGTCAGTGGAAAGAGACAGGCACAAACAGAAATTAATTGTCCTTCTCCAGTGGGTACCTTGGGATAGAACAGGTCACTCTCTGCCTCTGCTTGTAGCTTGCCACTGACAGAAGACAGACCCCATACATATCACCTCATCTCACCTTTTTGTGGCAAAAACTGGGTGAAAATAAGTTGCATTTAAAATAACACACCCCCAGTGAGTAATGTCAATTTGCCACATTTATTTCTGTGCACCTCCAGTTGTATTCTGTCAAGCTAAAAAAGAAGGTTTACCTTCACAGAAAAAAAATTATTTGATTATAAAATGTGCAATTTTTTTTTTATTTAATATTTCCATTTAGTTGTTAGAAATTTTTTTTTTATTATTATTTTAAATCTAGTTTTCTTGGGGAAGAATTGACATTTCATAGGAATGAATAGGAAAGTGCTGGACAGCTTAATCCTCTTCTAATTTATTTATTTCCACTGATTACAGTAATTTTAACAGTGCCAAGCTGGGATGTGTTATCCAATTTAGTTCCTTCCCAGTGAAAGTAATAAACTAGCTTTAGCACTTTCTCCAAAAATCTAATCAAACTATTTTATTGACAATTAAAAAAGAGTTATTTTACTGGAGGGATGTATAAGGTGAATTAGAATGGAAGTACCAGTGAGTCACACATGATTTCTACAGTGGTTTTGGTGAGTAGAATCCTGATACATGTGGACAGGCTCAACCATGCAACAAGTTAAACTTCTGTTTTAGTTTTAAAAATATGCAAGGCCTTTGAGGTTTGGAAAGAAAGTGGTCTGCTTGAGAATCAATGACAAACAACCTCCCTGAATCTGCTGAGGACATAAAATAGACTGTGGAGACTTGGTTTGCTGAAACATAAACTCAAAGATCAGTGATGAGTGATCAGAAATTTCCAGAATTATTTGAGCCATTTCTGAGTGGTTTAAGCTGTGAACTTTGAAATTTCTATTAGTTACAGGTAGGTAACCACACGGATTTGTAGCTGTTTCTCATCCAGGAAAACCTGGTCCTTGCTTTCTTTCAGCTGCTCAGATAACCCAAACAAAGGCTCACTCAGTGAGGGGCAGCAGCCTCAGAAATGCTCCTCTGGCTCTCAGTGTGCAAGAGCAAGGATCCAACAAATGCAGAGCTTGATGCTTTCTGCTTCCTCTTGTCTGCAGAGATTTTTTGACATGTCATGGCACCCGGGGACAGATAACACCTCTGACTGCTCTGGCTCCCTCTGACTCCTTCAGCAATTATCTCAATTCAGTGTCGCATTTGCTTCTTTGTGCCTCTGTGCTGTCATGCTGCTGTTGCTGTGTGGTTTTGCCTTTGCTCTTATCAGAAAAACCCACCCACCTTTGCCTTCTGTGTTGTAGGTGCAGCTTACCAAGGCAGCCTTGTCTCTCTCTTTCTGCAGGTGGAAGATGCATTGAATGAGGCAGATTTTCAGCTCAAGCTGGACCTGCACTTTACTGATAGTGAACAACAGTAAGTGCTGGTTTAAAGCTCAATTGGTAATGTGGGGGGTCTGTTCAACTGGAAAATTATTTTGATGAAATTAGTACTTTTTAAAAAAGGAGAGGTTTGTTGAGGCTTCCATTTGCCTTAGTTGAAGTTTTCCTGTTTCTTCTCTCTGTATTTGAAGTGTGTATCTCATATTCCTGCTCAAAGGAAGAACATTTTTTTTCTCCTAGAAGTGTAAGATTCTCAAAGGTTTTAAGTGTTGCTCTTATACCTGCTGCTGTTAAAGGGAATATCATCATTGACCTCCATGTGGTCAGGGTCTGTGACTCAGGAATGCATTCATCTCAGGAGGCAATGAAGTATTTTCTCACTGAAGACAGGAGTTATGAATATGCTAAGCACTTTTCTCCTATTAAGAAAATAGCCTCTACATTTTAGGAGGAAGTAGTTTTCCTATTGAATTTGATTTCCTCTAACTGAATTTGATTCTGTAATCTTAGGGGAAGAAGTTCCTGAGAAATAGTGGGAAGTGTGATCCCAGATGTTATTGAGCCTCACTGAATCAGGGAAAAGGGTTCAAGTGACTTGAATTGCATTTCTGGGGAGTGAGAGAGGAACAGCTGTGTTTCATGCTGAGACTGTCCCTGTGGAATTTTATTCATACCACAGAGCACACAGATTTCAAGAACATGTTTCTGCTATCTTCAAGATACAAAAAGAAAACTTGTTCTCTCAGGCAGGGGGGACTTGATGGGTCTTGAAAAGAGAAAAACAAACATTAAGTTACTGCCAAAAATAAAAATAACTGAAACATTTAAGTTATTGAATTGTGCTCTAACCCATACACCTAATTTCTGTTATCATCTGAAAGATTACTGCAATTTACTATAAAAAGGAGCAGTGATTTTTAGAAAACTATATTCTGCAAATATAATTGAAATATTTCTTGGAACTAACCACTCAACCATCTATTCCTAGGTTTTTTTAGCTCTGGTGAAAAATTGGCTTCAAAAGTGCCTTTAATACTTTAAAATAATTCCTCTTTAAAAGTTTTGCTTGCTTTGAGGGGATCTGTTTAGGCATGCTCCAGGTTTGCAGCTCAGTCTCCTGTCCTGTAGATGACTCAGATGTCGTGGGGTTGACTGCACACTAGGAGTATTATTCTGGAATAGTTATAAACCAACTTTACATTGAAGTCTTGACTTTTATTTAGTGGGGGGAAAAAAAAAAAAACAACAACACAAAAAACCCCAACCAACCAAACAAAAAAAGTAAGCTGGAAAACAACAACAACAACAAAAAACCCCAACAACAATAAAAAAAACACCCCCCCCCCAAAAAAAAAACCAACCCAAAACCCAGAGAAGTTAATCCAACTTGTACTATTTCTCTGCAGTTACTTCAAGTTCTCCTTTGAATTTAGGCCTCTTCCAAAAAAGTTTTTTCAGATTGACAAACTGGAAAGGTACTCCGAATATTTTCAACTGTCTGACACAGGACTGCTTCTAACTCTCACAGATTGCTTGAGCTTTTTGTGCTTACACAGAAGAACACAGGCAGCATGGTATCCCATCTATGAACACTCAAATAATCTGAACAGTTTTCTAAATTCATTTCCTTCTGTTATTTAGATCTTGGTGTGCCTGCTAGTGCATAGCTGGACATCAAGGGCAATCACCAGGGAAAACCAGAACTGTGTCTCATCTGTTCTTCTTTTATACTGTATATTAATATATAACTCTGCATATGTTCTTTATTTTTTAACATTTTTATTTATATTAGTTATATCCACTTTAGTATTAATAGTTATGTCGGAGGGAACAGCACAAGATGCTCTTCAGTCATGTTAACCCTTCTGAAGCTGGGGAGGGATAAAATTTCACCCACTGCCTGCTGCCTGCAGCACACCACGGGCTGTGGCAGCTGAGCCTTCCAGTGAGATTGCAAACCCCTTTTGTTGCAGGCTGAGGGATGTGCCAGCCATGCCCCTGATCAGCAGCCGCACGCTGTGTCTGCACTTCCACCCCCGCCGGGGGCTGCACCACCACGTCCCCGTCATGTTTGACTATTTCCACCTGTCCGTGGTGTCCGTCACCGTGCACGCCTCCCTGGTGGCTTTGCACCAGCCTCTCATCAGGTAAGGGCACAGAAATGCCACTGGGGACGCAGAGGAGGTTCCTCTGATGGGTTCTCTTGCTGTTGGATACTGCTGGGAGCCAGGGAAAGAGCAGCCTTGGAGCCTTAGGTTTCTCAAGGACAAGAAATGATAACAGTGATTATGGACCTGCAGGGTGTGTGAGAGCCGTGTGAGTGTCTCGGGATGTTTTGCAGAAAGCATGTTTTCAAAGAGGTGTTGCCTTCTTGGACCAGTGAGTCTTTTCTATTTTGTTTTGCACGAGCTACCCTATATATAAGTGTATTCTTTCTTTAAATAAAGCTCTCTTTCTGCTTTTCCACTACACGAAGAACTATATTGCATCATCCTTTCACTGCTCCTATAGCCAAAATGCAACGTTCTCTCATACAGTTTGCTCATTGGATGGGAGAAGCAGAGAGGATAATTTAATTTAAAAGTTTTTGGTCCTGGGCTGAGAGTCTGGAGATTAGGGTTTAGAACCAAATTCTGACATGGGCCTCTTCCCTTAGTAAGACACTGGGGGTCTGGTCAAAAAATAAAAACTTTTGGGAAAGAGGTTAAGAATTTGGATTAATCTTGATCTATATTTTCCATCTGTCATTAGGAAAGTGCAAATTCTGTTTTCCTTGGTTGTTTTTCCTCTTTAGTCTAAAAGCAATTAAAATAATTTATATTGTTCCTCTCTGATTTGTAAAGCCTTCAGGAGAGCTGGACTCATCCATGGCCTCTGTGCATGAGCATAAATCATAAAGTGTTTAGGAGGAGGCACACAGGAGTCAGTTCTGGCTAGGGCTCCCACTGGATTTACTTTGCAGCATCATCTGGTTTGACTGTGCAGCACTTTAACAGCAGTCCCATGGAGTCCAGGTGTGACTTATGTGATTCATAATGACAAGAAAATAATTCAGAACTCCTTCAAATAGAACAGGGCAGGAGGTCAAAATCCCCTAATGTTTAGAGTAGGTGAAGGGAAGCAAAGGTCTTTACTTAGAGCCCAGTCTTGTCAGCACATGAGATAGACGGGGGTGGGTGAGAGGGAACTCCTTTGGTTTTAAAGCAAACTGCAGTGTTCAGATTTATTCAGCTCCCCTTAACTCCAGCAAGGTCTTTTTTCCCAAGTGGCCAAGAGATCTTAATTTTGCGAAATATTGTGCAAAGAGCTTGGTGTCAGAGAGGAAAGATGAATATGTAGAGTTTGTTTTCCTCAGGTTTTGTGTGTTGAATTTATATTTCTTTGCTTCAGTTCTCCATTAGTGTAAAGGCATTGCTTGAACATGATGCCACAGAATGAATTGGGATGGTAAGAGGTTGAGCCTGAAGTTGTGAGAAGTTGAGAAGTTGTGGATGCTCCATCCCTAAAAACTGTTCAAGGTCAAACTGGATGGGGCTTTGAGCAACCTGGTCTAGTGGAAAGTGTCCCTGGCCAGGTTGAAACTAGATAACCTTTAAGGTCCCTTCCAAACCAAACTAAACCAAACCAAACCAAACCATTCTAAGGTTCTATGGTCCTGTGAGGTGTGACAGGGATGTGTCTCATATCAGCAGATCAGACTGACATATCAGTGTTCTGCTGCTGTGACACAGGTAACTGCTGTATCTCTGATTTTCTATGTGTTGACTTTTTAAACAGTGAGTTAGGTTGTAACAGACTAATTCTAACCACATAGTTTTGATCAGAAAATTTCCTCATTGTTCCACTATAGGAAAGGATGAGAGCACAATTGCTTAAGAGTCTTAATGACTGTTTTCAGTTCTGTGCTATCCTCTAATGAATGGGGTTGCACAGCCTTGTTGCTGTTATTAGGCATAAATCACATGATGAGCAACTGTTCCATAGTCAGCTTATTATAGTTTTTAAAGGACTATTTTGTGGACATTTGTGAAGTATACAATGTACTTACTTAATGTGGTGGAATGAAGATTTTTGACAACACAATATACAGTCTCATTTGCTTAAGGCCATAAAATCATTTAAAGTGTGATAGTGAGGATTTATCTTCTTCTTGATAAATATTCCAAACCCAAAGAGTTTTTATATCAGGCCTTCTCTAAGTATAAATCAGGATGAAGACAGTAATGTAAAATAAATGGCACTTCCAAGCACACTAAAACAAAAACAGCCAATTAAAACTTATTTGGATTTCCCACAGCTCAGAACTTTTGTTTTTATAATTTATCATTGGAGTTTATTAGGAGCATAAAAAATTAAGTATGCAATCACATTTTTTTCATAACACAATAGAACCTGAATGACTTTGAGAGTCTTTTTTTTGATCGCATCATAGAAAAATATAAACCCCAAATCATACAATCATAGAATGGATTGGGGTGGAAGGGACCTTAAAGATCATTTAGTTTGAGCCCTCCTGACATGGGCAGGGACACCTCCCACTAGACCAGGCAGTTCAGAGCCCCATCCAGGCTGGTCCCCATCCAAGAAGATGGGGATAGTTGCATTATGAAGGAAAAAGAAAATCTATGCAGTTTCACTGTGGTTTCATTTGCTACCTTGAACTGCCCCACCATGGTACATACTTTGTGTGTGTATATATACACATTATTCCTACACATATCTATAGATCCAGATGTAAAATTGTAACAGTTCTATACCTATCCTGGAAATAATTACGTAAAATTGAATTTCACTGCTGTATTGAAGTCTTCCATCAATGTCACTTTACCTGAAGCACATCTATCAGCTCATATATGCCCTGTGGGCTCAGCTTTTCATATTTTGTGAGCTCTGTTGACAAATTAGATATTCTTGTTCAAGTTCTTCCATGTTGTTTGTGTTTAAAGAGTAAAACCAACAAGGCCAATTCAGGCCTTTCCCTTCAGGGTAAAGTATACTCACAAACAGCTGCTGCTGAGGAAACCTTTCCAGGGTGCCTCCATTACCTCCTGCTTCTTTCACAAGTGAACATTTTGATATTGATGTTTGTCCTGGTTAAAAATTCTGATATAATAAATATTACATTAGGTTTGAGACTTTGAAGCCCTCACCTTTTACCGGCCTGAGAATGAGTGAAATTCACATGTCTGGGATCCTTTGAAGGCTTCTGGATGGAAATTTTGTGATTCAGCTTTTCTAAAAAGTCTAACACAGTTTTTTGATAGGGTCCAAGCTCATGGCAACTGCTAATGGCTTTGTGGATTTACTGGGAAAGGGAGAGGCTGAGTAGAAAGGGGGTAAGGCAGACTTTGAGTGAACTCATCTCCAGCTTAGTTAGCACAGAATCATAGAATTGTTTGGGTTGGAAGGTACCTTAAAGATATTTCAGTTCCAATGCCTCTTCCTTGAGCAGGGACACCTTCCACTCTCCCAGGTTGCTCCAAGTCCCATCCAACCTGGCCTTGGGCACTTCCAGGGATGGGGCAGCCACAGCTGCTCTGGGCAACCTGTGCCAGGGCCTCACCACCCTCACAGTTAAAAAAGAAACAAAAAAATAAATCTGAAATAAATATCTTTTTCAATATAAGGCCATTTCTCCCTGTCCTGTCACTACATCCTCTTATCAAATGTCTCTCCCTCTCTTTTATGAGCTGCCCTCAGGTACTGAAAGGTGCTGCAATGTCACCCTGGAGCCTTTTCTCAGGGCTGAACACCCCCAGCTCTCTCAGCCTGTCCTCAGAGGGGAGATGCTCCAGCCCCCTGATCACTTTTGTGCCTCCTCTGGGCCTGTCCTGAGAGCTCCACAGTATCCCAGAGTTTTCTGTGCTGGGGATGCTGGGGATGCTGGAGCTGGGTGCAGCTCTGCAGGTGGGGTCTCACAGGGCAGGATCCCCCCTCCCCTGCTGCTCATGGAGCTTTGGATGCAGCCCAGGGTGTGGATGCCTCTCTGAGCTGCAGGTGCACATTGTTGGCTCATCTCCAGTTTCCCACCCACCAGAACCCTCAAGCTCTTCATGGGCTCCTCTCAAGGAGTCTCAGTCTGAGCTCTTACCCAGGAATGCCCAAACTCAGGGGTGGCACTCGGATCTCTTGAACCTCATGAGGGTCTTGTGGGTGCACTTTTCTCCAGAGCAATCATATTTGCTGTACATGTGGGATGACCATGAGCATGGTGGGATGCTTTGGTGTTGAATTGCCTCCTCTTGGCTCCCTGGGCAGCTGCATCCCTCTGCAGCAGTGAAGGGGCTGCTTGGCATTTACTTGTTCTGTACAGCATTGGGACAGAGCTTGGTTAAAAATTCTTTCTGTGATCCTTGGAGATCTTTGACTTCTCCAAAAGGAGTGGTTCAGGAGGTTGGACTGCCAGGGACCAAGCCCAAGGCTTTTCTTTCCAGGCAGTGGGACACTAGGGCACGACTGTGGGGCTCAGTGGCTGTGACAGCTGCTGTCCTCACCCAAAACTCTGCTCCCCTCTCCTTGCCCTAAACCCACACCCTTGGACAAGGCACAGCAGGGCACTGTGACCCCAGGGCTGGGCTGGGCACAGCAGTGCCAGTGGCTGTGCTGTCTGCACTCAGTGCTTCTGACACCTGCAGACCATGGAGTGCTGTTTCAGACTTCTAGAACGTGCGAGGAATAGAGCAGAACCTACAGCAGGAGCTGCATGCCACATCCTAACTTGATACCAGTGACAGTGCTCTTTGGAAAGTTGAGACTGTTGCCTCTGGCAGCCTCATTTTACCCAGGATGACAGGAGATGAGCAGAGTGAGCTTGTAAAAAGATAACAAAAAAAAGAGATCAATGTTCAAGCTTGAGACTGCTGTCCTGCTGAGGCACTGGCCTCCATGAACAACCCGAACATTTTCAATTCTCTTTCCTAATATCCAAGGGCTAAATGTGAGCAGACACTTGTAAGAGGAAGGTGAGGAGGAGGTGGAGGAGTGAAGGCTTTAGTCCCAAGCTTTTCTCATTTGCTTGGATGATTTTGGTTTCTGGGCCCAGGCACTCACTTCTCCCTCAGCTCCCTGTCTCTAGCCAGGACTGTAAGAGCAGCCAGTGTTTATTAGCCAGCTACAGCTCTTAGAAAAGACACTTTGCTCCAACAGAATTCAGACTCCAAGAAATATTTCTGTTTTTCCCACAGGAAATTTGTGTGGGTCTGTGGGGTAGAGGTCTGCTTACTCTCAGACTTGCTTCAAGCACAGTGCCTCACTTACACTGGATTCACTTAGGAAGCAAACACAAAAAAATTATGGTTTAGTAATTCTATAGAGCTCTTCACTGCTTCCCAGAAAAGAAAAACCCAAATCACCAAGGAAATTTTAAAAAAGCCAGTCTTGAAAACTCTGCAGATAAGCAAATTCTTTGCCATGAGCAGCTGGCAAACCTGTTTCCTCTTGCTGACACAAGAAGGGGTTTATTTTTCCCAGACTTCTGGATTCTCCTCAACTTTCTATTCCTTTCCCCAGTTCCATACATAAGTTTATGTGAAAAAACAAAGCAGGCTTTCAGGATTTTACTTGTCAACGTTGAATTCTTAATGGCTCATCTCCAACTCACTGTTTGAGAAACAAGAAATCTTGGTGGAATCTGAGATGGGGAAATAATATCATTTAAATTTTGTTGGTGGAGCAACCAAGACACAGATACTCAGTTTTTCAGTATCTTTACCTTGTTCTTTCTGGAAGAGGAAAGAGAGAAAAAGGGACAGAATGTTTAAAGATTGCTGATGTAGCTCACTGCTTCACTGCACTGAGGAATTAGGCCAAGCCTGACCCTTCTTGAGCAATTTTATTTCACCTAAATCTGATTACTTCCAGGCATCCTCCTGTTCCTCAAAAGCACAACTGATCCATCTATAAATGATACACACACTGTGCTGCCTGGTGTACCTTGAGTCTGGGTGCAGATTATGCAGATTTTCCTGCAGCTGGAGGTGTAGCTGTCTCCTATTTTTGGGCAGCATGTGTCTGAAACCGCATAAATATTATACTAGGGACTAAAGTTCTTCAATTATTTCCCTTCTCTACCCTGCTTGCAAATAAATTACTCTGTAGAAAGAAAATGAAATTTATATGTAGTAAAGAGCTATTACTTTCATAATATGTTTATTAGAAGAATACTGATTTATATTCTTTTACTCTAAGAACTATAATAACTATATCTATATAATATCTATAATAACTGGGTGATTTTTTTCCTTTGAATTTTCTTTTATTTGGTAGTTTGTTATGTATCTGCAAAGATAAACCTCCATTCTCCTGTGCTACTAGCTGAGAAATCACATAAGAAAAACTTGACAATTTCTGAGTCAAATTTGAAAAGAAAAATCCCTCTCAACAGTAAATTAAATATCACCACGTGACTTTATCTGCTTTCAGGTTTTATAGCAGCAAAGGTTAAGTTCAGGACAAGTGAACCAGTATTTTCCAGCAGTCAAAATCACTAAAGATTTCAAACCAGATTCCCCCTGGAGTCTGTTTGGTATCTAAGGAGAGATATATATTTTCATTAAAATTTTATTTTAATAAATCTTATCCATTTTACCCCAGAAGCTCAGAACATTTTACTGTCACTGATTGTGGCCTTGGTGAAACTCCTTGGATAAGAGAGAATCATGTCTAGAGGAGCACAGTCTGTAAACATCCACAGATTATTCTTAAAAATAAATAACAGATCACCCATGTACCCAATGACCATGTGCCAGCAGTAATTTGCCAAAAGCTATATTAAAGTTTTGAGTTGAAACAATGAGGGAAATTAGTGTTGTCACTACAATTTTCCTGATCTGTGGGAGAAGGCAGTTCCTGGTGAAATGCAAACAGGTGGTGGTGGGGACTGTGAGGGTTTAATTCTGAGTTACGCTATTTCTCTGGCACTGACTTATATTTTCAATTTTTAAAACAGTAATATTTTATGTATAAGGGACTGAGAGAAAAAGAAGTGGTTGCTCCAAGGATCTGGCCTAAATGGGATACAAGCTCATTTCTTGAGTTTCCACTCCTGGTTTAGTCACAAGATTGTAATTTCTTGTCATTAGAAATGTGATGATAGTGTGTATGGAGATTGTTTGGGTGTTTTGTTTTGTTTTTTTTACAGTTTGATAGTTTCATATAGTGCAAGTTAGGGTTTTTGGTTTTTTTCCCAAGCAAGAATCAGATCTCAATCTTTTTTTTTTTATTCCCCACTCTGCTAACAATTAACAAAAAAAGTTGTTTTGCTTACCAAGAAAACCCCAAACAACCAAACCCTCCCCGCTACTAAAAAAAAAAAAAAAAAAAAAAAAAAAAGAAAGCCCCAAGAAAAAAACCTAAAAATTAAATAAAAGGTTTTTTTGGTTTTTTTTTTTTTTTTGGTTATTTTTTTGTGGGGTTTTTTTGGGTTTTTTTTGGGGTTTTTTTGTTGTTTTTTTTTTTTTTGGGCAGGTTAATCTGAAAGGGAACATGGTATTCTATTAAACTACCCTAAAATTATTTTTTCTGATTTGCTTCAATAACACATCTGAATTAGCATTTATCAAGGGCATTCAATTTCTTATGCTAGGAAATTGTCATTTCATATATGTGTAAGAGAATTGTTCACAGAAGAAAAATAAACAGGGAATGATTATTTAATATTTTGTGCTCTACTAGAAACTAGTGTTGCCACATTGAATTCTGCAACAGCAAGTTGAAAAGAACCAGAAAGTTCAGCACTTATTACAACATGCAATTCATTTCAAAAGATGTTGCAGAGGCCAAAAGTATAAATCACAAAGTCATGGACACAAATGCATGGAAGATAACCATGCCTGCTGGAAATAATTGCTTGAATATAACCTTTAAGTCAGAAAGGTCTTAAATTTTGATTGCTGGATCTTGCAGGCTGTAATGAAGGAAGCAAATGGACTTTTCAAGGTGGTTTACTATACTGAGTGTCCACAGATGATTGCTGTAATAATTGGGAGACTCCTTTGAAGGATAAAGGCATAAAATCATAGAATTATAGAATGGTTTGAGTTGGAAGGGACCTTAAAGATCATCTCATTCCTTGTCATAGGCAGGGACACCTTCCACTAGACCAGGTGGCCCCAATCCCCATCCAACCTGGCCTTTAAAACTTCCAGGGATGAGCCATCCACAAATTCTCCTGGTAACCTGTGCCAGGGCCACACCACTCGTGGTCATCAAAAGGCCAGCTCTAAAAGAACCCATAAAACCTTTCACTGAAAATATTAATACTTCTGCACATATTTTAATCCTCTTGGGCACACACATGTTACCTCTTTTGACCTTTTTTATCCTGACTCCAATTAAAAGCTGAGGTCATCACACTGGATAAGGATCTAAATGTTGATGTTAAATCAGTGCTATTAAATAGATGGTCCAAATGGACATGTAAGCAACCAAGGTTCATGATTCATTCAGAAGAGCATGTTAGCAGAAATAATTAGAAGAAATAAATACAGTGAAAAAATAATTGATGTAGCAAATTAACCTGTTATTGCTAATAAAAATTTTATTCAAGCATAAATGTTCTTCAGAAAATATTAGGGACTCAGCAGTTTGTAAGCCTTCCACTTAAACTTTCCCTCAGCATAATGATGATGTTTTGGCATGTTTCCCAAAAAAAGGGTTTTTGTTTTACAGTGCTATGTGAAATCAATTTCTGTAAAACCAACAGATTAAAAACCCTTCTCTGCTGTAAAAGCAAAAGATAAATAACTAAAAAGAGGCATTAAAAAGTGCTCTTCTTTCCCTTTAAACCTTTGAAAGCTTTGCTCATATTCTAATGAGGAGTTTTTCATGTGCACAGAACATTTGTTTAAGCTTCTCTCTCTGATAGCACAGCACTCATTTTTTATTTCAGTTTCTTGAGCCTTTCCAGCAGACCACAGCAGACAGCATTGTTCAATAACAGCTGAAATTATTCACAGTGGTGTATAGCTCTTGTCTGTTAGAAATAGCTTTATTTAATAGTTTATTTATTTATTGCATTTATCTTAAATGTGGGAAATATATGGAAAGGCTTCATGCTGCTTAGAAGGAACTATTTGGGAATTGCTTTGATCACATAAATTAAAATATACATAAGCAAGAATAGATGTTTGCAGATTTCTTCTAACCCATCCTCCCTCTTAGGGAACACTTTTTTCCAGCATTTATCTATAACAAGCAGCAGTTTTGTTCTGCAGAAAAGAGAGGGATGTGTATTTAACTTTCTGAAGCTGGTCCGACTTGTAATTTTGCTTGAGATACTTTTTCCAATGTTGCAAAACTCTTTCCTACAAGAACCTCACCTGTTGTATGTCTATTAATGATTTTGTTTTTCTTTGTATCTTTAATATAAATCCTTCCAGAGTTTAAGAAGCATTTGGGCAATATTCTCAGGCACATGGTGTGATTCTTGGGGCTGCGCTATGCAGGGTCTAGAGTTGGATTTCAGAGATCCTGGTGGATACTTTCCATCTCAGGGTGTTCTGTGATTCTATGATTCTCTGTTTTCTGTGTGTTTCTGTACAGCACTCAGCACTGTAACCTGTCCCTAAAAAATGAATCAGGCATAGATAATAATTCATTAGTTTTATCTGAGCTGATGTGGCCACGTGGCACACATCTGCATAGAGGAATAACTTCAGATGGGAAAGGCATTGCAGCAGGAATGGCACTTCCCTCTGGCATTTAATTCTGGCATATTATGGTTTTAAGCTTTTGTGTTCTGCTGGAAGTTTATATTCTTTCAAGACGACCAGACCTCCTGGGTATAATGGGATTTGGGATGCTTGGATGGGCATCAGACACCTGTGGATGGTGATGCCAGTCTGGCAGCTGGAGCACAAAGCCAGTGGCATTACCCCTGCACTTGGCAGAAGCAGCAAATGTGTTTTCCCATTTTCTCTACAGTTCATTATCTCAGCTCCACCTTTGCCTGCATGCTTTTTAAGAACAACCCTTCTGGCTGCTTGCATTGCAATTTGGCAATCACAGTTTGTAATTTGACTCATTGCATTCCCCCAAATCAGTAGACTGATTTCCCTCTTGAAACCTTGAGTGATTTGTATACAGCAAGAGTTATCAGAGGGACTAACAGAGGGGTTATCTCATCTCCAGTTGTTATGGGGAAGCCATCCAGCCTCTCTTTACAGCCCACAATTAGCATTAAATGCTTGGAGGGTAGAATGCCTCTGATCTGTTTGATATCACTGCTTCAGCAAGAGATGACTCATATGCTGGAAATGCTAATTCCTCTCCAATGAATATAAAGACAGATCACCTCATTAACTGGAATATAAGTAGTGCTCAGATTAATCCACAGTATGAGCCCTGGCTGTGCATCAATACTGAAGGTGGGCTTGATGCTGGGTAAACTCCAGACAGGTTATTCCACCCTTAATAGTTTCCTGGTCTTCAATAGGAAATGTACAAATATAGTCAGAAGGGAGCACTGACCACAATTGTCAACACTGAGAATGAAACAACTTGCATTCTGTCAGGTTTTTGAGGAAGAAGTTGGATAACAAGGAAATCTCATTTCACCCAGAAAAAATAAATGTAGTTTTTTGGCTGAAGTCTTATCCTTTTGGTGCTGAAAGCTAATGCTGTGGGAGAGTGAGAAGTGGCAACCCAACTTCCAATCTATAAGAATAAGTTTGAGAAGAGCTAGAAAATATTAGTTATAGATACAGCTGATGAGAGGTTGCATAAGAATGTGATCCATGTGGATAGATGGAAAGGTTGTGTTGGTGAGATGTTATGCTGGAAAAGACTGCAGAGAAAGGAGTGAGTTAAGGATAACACTCAAACCACTTGACTGAATGCCTAGAAAACAAACTTCATTCACTTTGCTTGAGCTACTGCACACTGGGCAATAATCATTTCCAAGGAAAAGATGAATTTACAGTGCAACTTGAAATAAACAAAAGCAAAACTCACCAAAATTGTAAATCTTTTCTAAGCAAGGAAATAATACTGGGACAACAATGATTCTTCTCTAACAATGCTCCTCTGATTTAATTTTTCTTCTCAATTTTCTCCTTGTAGTTTTGCTCGTCCAGGGAAAGGTTCCTGGCTGGGTAAAGGCAACCTGGAGGCAGGACCAGACCAGTCCAGTATGTCATTAGAAAATCTGGTGTTTGGAGCTGGCTACTGCAAACCCACTTCCTCAGAGGTAAGGAGGATGAGGAGTGATGTCTTACTTCAATTCCATCACACACAGTGTCCACATTGTCTGTGAAGAACATGCCATAGTTTTATATTTCCTGTAGAGGGATTTTTTAGGAAGAACAACCCTTCAAACATTTCTGCAGGAACCACCTGGCCCTTGGTTACACAATTTCTGGGTGTCCAGCCCCCACCTGCATGCACCATTTCACAGTTCAAGATGTATGGATTACCCCACACTGACAGTGACATTTTAAGGTAGGATTCACCTGACCAAGTGCTTGCTGTAAGTGAAATTAATTATTCAGAAAAAGGTCCTGACTTTCAATTGTTGTGTATGACAGTCAGATGATATGAGTCATTACTAAGGATGTTGAGAAAGAAGGTTTTGTGTCCAGAGTATTGTGTGTGTTGGTGGTGGGGGTGTTACACACAATGCCTTACTCATGGCAGGTCCCACACTGTGGCTTTGATCTTGCTACTTACCACAGGTAAAAAGGAGAGCTCTTTGTGCAAGTTTTAAAAGAAAATTGGTTTCTTTAAAATGATTATTTTATTTTTTGTTGATATTTTTTCTAATTTATTTTTATGTTTTTAAAATGCTAGCTTTGGAGTTTATTTTCCTTTTTTGTAAAACATCTTTCCTCAGCTCTAGAAACTCACCCCAGAATATTGCAACCATTAACCTGTTAAGAAACCTTGATTCAAGGCTTCTGATTAGTATGCTGCCCTGAGCTTGCCTCAACCTTTCCTGTCAAAGCTTTTCTGCATAAATATTAAAAATAAGCAAGCCTGGAGCACCTGGTGCAGAGGAACTACCAGGGAATTAACGAGGGCTGGGAGAATGTTTGGTCTGAGGCTGCTCTCCCAAACATTGGGGTCAGTGTGTGCTTTTGGCAAACAAACTGACCTCACCCTCTGCCTCTCTGGTAGACAGTCACACCAGGGACATTAAATAACTGTATTTTAGGCCACTCTCTGCATCTCTGTACACAGCATAAGAGAGAGGCTTCTTTGGAGAGTGGTGCCTATTTTCGTTTTCCTCTGGACAAGTTTCTGTTGAAAGAAGAGAAATGGAAAGATCTCCACTCCCATTTTTGCTTTTAGTCTCCATGGAAAAATCTTGGTCTGTTGTAATTAGAAAAAAAAAAACAACCTTATTTTCTTCCCATTTTTCTATCTTGGATGGAAGCTCTGTCTTCCACCTATTTCTGGAAACTACTGTTTTTTTAAAGGATAATTGTGGTGAGTTGACCTTGATGGGAAGCCAGATGCTCACCAAGCCATTCTATCATTCCCCTCCTCTACAGACAGAATGCAATAGAGAGAAATGGTTAGTAAAGATAAAGTCAGTTTAATGAAGCTAAATCAAGGCCATGTGAAGGAGCAAAGGAAAACAAAAGGTTCATTTTCTCTTTCCCATCAGCAGGTGATGTCCAGTCACATCCTGGCAAGTGAGGGGGGCTTCAGGGTGTGAAGGGGTTTCTCTGGAACACAAACATTATAATAGTGAATGATCCCCCTTCTTTTGCTCAGCTTTTACTGCTCAGCACACATCCTATGGTATGGAATATCCCAGCTCTGGTGCCAGCTCTGCTCAGCAGGAGCCAAAACTCTGCAGTGCCACCAATGCCCAGCACAGCACTGGAGGGCTGCCATGGGGAAAGTTAACTCCAGGACAATTATTATTATTATCCTAGCAGATGAGCTATGAAATACCAAAAGGAAATTGCTCTACCAAGACCTGGCTTTAGCATGCTGCTGCCCTGCACTCATCAGAGTGCCACACACCAAACCATCATAAATATAATGCTGCACAGTCCACATGGCCAGATGTGCATTTGCTGAGCTTCAGAAACCTCCATAAGTCATGGCATCTGTTCTTGAGCTGAATGTTTTAATTTAATAGACCGTGATGGCCTTTTTTGCCTATGCATGATGAATGATAAAGAGCAAAGGCTATTTTCTCTTGGCTTAACATAAAAAAAAATAAAATTCTGAGCTAGAAAATAAACTGTTGTAGGGCTAGACCTAACTCCAAGCAAAGGCCATGTGTCTGACTGCTGGTTTATCTGGAAATTTATACCAGTCTGTAAGGGATTGAAGGAAGAGGAGTAATATTAATTCTTGCAGTGCTGCAGTACTTGGCACCAGGTCAAGTTTTCTTCCCTTTAAAAACTTGTCTACACCTTTCCAGGTTTTTTGAATGTGTTTGTTAAACTTCAGCTGGTTTGGAGAATTTTGCTGGTGGGCATGAGAATGGATCCTACC
Source organism: Erithacus rubecula (assembly GCF_903797595.1). NCBI lineage: Eukaryota > Metazoa > Chordata > Aves > Passeriformes > Muscicapidae > Erithacus > Erithacus rubecula. The sequence continues at coordinate 142,489,338 of NC_136689.1, forward strand.
CTTTTCATGAACAAAAACCCCAACCAAAACCTGCAGACCTCTCTGATTATATACATTGTGTTCAGACCTTCTTACTCCATGTCTGAATTAGTAACTATTCAATACCAGAACTCAAAATATACCCCACCTATATTTGTTTTTAACCTATTCTGATTTGATGCAACTAGCTAAATCTAGGGTGAAGCATTAATAGATCTGGTCTTCCAAGGCTGACAGTTTTACTGAGAGGCAGGAATGGAAAAATCAATCTTATAGGGATGTTGGTTAGTTTCTTTTTATGTCATAAACTTCCATGGAACAGTTAGTGTTGGTCTCTCCTGTTTTTAATTTTGTTTAGTTCTATTTTCATCTCTTTCTGCATTTCATGTGCATTTCTGTGTTTTCCTTGATCTAAGAAGTCTCCAGACTTAAGCTCTTAAAATGCATCTCCTGGGCAAGTGCCTTCTGTTTATTATCTTTTCTAGGGAACTAAATCTGATTATTCACTTTACTGTAAGGCTGCAAACAGTCAAGACTTTCCTTATTTTAGCCTTAGCTATTGTAAGTAAACCAAAAAGAGCTTCTTTTTCCCCTGACACCTGCAGATAAATTATTTTTCCAGAATACTTTCCAAACTATTACAAATAAGCAGAAGTTTGTAAAGTGTAGGAACACTAAATCATTACTATTGCACTCTTTTCCCCAGGTTTAGGCATGAAACCCCAGGAAAGGTGTAGTTTGTGGTGTCTGAAGCCTTACTAACTCCACAGTTTTTTCAGTTTCATAGGTTTGGTATAAAATCTACGAATTCAAGAAGCAGATTGGATCACAAAAGTAAATTTTGTTTTCACAAGTGTCATCATATGCAATAGATGGTATTTTGGGTTTATGTGGCAAGGTTTATGGGGAATGGAATCAGGGGAGGCTTCTGTAAGTGGAAAAAACTTCCCCCACATTAAACAAAGACAATTCACCAGTCATGGTTCAGGAAAGATCTGAACACAGTAGAGTGGAGGCTGGATTTACAGTAGTCTGAAGCCTGCAGAAAAGCCAGAAATGTGCTGAAATATGATGTTAACACTGCCAAGTAATGTTTTCTAGATATTTCTTGAATACAAAGTAGAAGCCTTCTACCTTGACATACCACATATAGGTCATACTTTCTATTGACCCTTTTTTCCTGATAGCACTTGGATGCTTCAGAGAATTAATGCTCTTTTTAGGCCCACAAGTTGACTGTGAAAGTGCTCACCTAGTTTATGTCACTGATTTGCTTTTTCCTCACTGAAAAGGCAATTGACTGCCTTGATTTTTAAAGATAGTCTGCATAAATCAGCTGTTCTTTCCACTTCCTGACCTAATCTTCTGTGTCTGGGCTGCTGAGGTGTCACTGCCTAAAGGCAGATCCTGAAGGTTTCTTGTTCTGCACTTCTGACTTCTCACTGTGGACATTAATTAGATGCCAGCAGCTTTGGATTGCACATGTCCATTTTCCCTAGATCACACCAAATGACTTCTGGACATCACTGACACTTTCCTCATCTCCTCGCTTAGCACACTAGTTATAATAATTGATTCTATTTAAATCTAGGTGATATTTTTAAGTCTTTCTGTCTCTTCCCATTCCCCTACCTAGCACACAGGGATCTTCCTTTTTTTCTTTCCTTCTTCCCTCTCTCTCTAATATTTTCTCTCAATCTATAGTACATTTTCCCCTTCAAGCACAATTAAGACAACAAAGATTATTATTGAAAGGAGATATTTTTGTGTTGTCAAATAAATATGAAGGAAGACAAATTTTTGGTCAACAAACTAGAAGAGAATTATCTACAGAATAATAAAATCAATGAAAAATAAGAAGTGCTAGGTCTTTTTCCAGTTATTTTCAGCCCATAACCTCTGCTCACAGGGAATATATATATCACAAGAGATGTGTTCAAATAGGATCATATCTTCTGCAGCCTTGGGAGATGCCAGTGGGGTGAAACAGCTTTGTGAGCTATGTGTGACTGATTTCCCTTTGGGGAACCTGAATTCCCTTTGTGTCTGCTAAATTGCTTCTGGTTGTGAGGAAGGTCAAGGGGCTGTTTTGGATGTTACAAGGTCTGTGTCTCAACTCCACACTGACTCACTCTTCCAGGTGATTTCAACTGCCCTAAGAGCTGCATACTGGAATATTACATCAGCTTTATGTATCTACAATAAAATAAACTATTCCTTGCAGATCTGCAAATCAAATGGTCACTTACACTTCAGGATTTCTGTGGCTTACCCAGTAGCATAAACCTCTTCTGTATTCACTGTTGTCAGGCTGGTTTAATGTCTTTGTAATGTGCATCACATGCCTGCTGTGTTATAATCAAGTTGAATCAATGGCATACTGGGGATTATTAATAAACTGTACTCACAGTAATCTTATTTTCATTTGGCTAGCAGTTGCACTGCAGATAAATTGACTTTTAAGTAATCAGATTGATTAATCATATGGTTTCTCATTAATAAGGCACTGGTGTTTGATGAGAAGTGTTCTTCTTTCATCTAGCCTTGATGTAGCAATCCCAAAAGACATGAGGTTTGTGCCTGGCACAGCACAAGAACCAGGAGTGTCATTCAAATAAAATTTGTTGATGATGTGTTCTTTCCCACAGACAGTTTGCTAATATTTTCGTCCTTTCAGCAGCATATGCAAAACCTGGGCTGTTCTAGTCTAGCATCAAAATATTATTCAAAACCATATTTTTATGTCTCATAGAAGTCATCTATGGTTTAGTTTTCTTCTCTATAGTTATGGCTCTCTGCACAAATAGTTAACTTTTTTACCTATTGAAGTAAGAAGACACTGAGATTATTCAGTTTATTAGAGCATAAGGGTAACAACACCAAAGTTGTGGATTTAATCCCTGTCCAGGCCATTCACTTAAAAGTTCAACTTGATGATCCTTGCAGGATCAGAACTCAGAATATTCTTTGATTCTGTATTGATTGTGCATCAGAGAGTAGCCCAAATAGGATCTGTTGTGAGAATTGTAATATGTTAGATGATTTTGTGGTTCTAAGAAAGCTGATACATATTATTGCTTTTTTCAAAATAAATTTTTAAAAAATCTCAGCATTTAAAATAGCTTTTATTTATAATTGCTTAATATAGTTTACATCAGAATTTCATCTAGAACTGTTAATTTTACATGGAAATATCTTTAGTTTCCATCTCAGACTTCTCTGCTCTAGTGTTTAATGGCAATCACTTCCTTCATGTGTTAGAGTGCATTTGTAATGGGTAGTTTTAAAGATTCCTTGGGTGTCTGGCTGATGCAAATGGTGATTAGCTGTGACTGGGACTCCAGCAGATGTCCAACACATAATTATTCTGAAATACTAAGACAGTTGATATACTGCTCTTTATAGGGTAAAATGACAAGTATCTTTAATCAGTATGTTCAAGGCACAATTTGTGATAATTACTGATGAAGTCTTTGATCTTTGGTTGCCTGAAGATAAATGGCTGATCTCTAAAATGAACTAAATGATTTCCTAGCTGCAGCAGAAAACATGTAACTAATAATGTGACAATAACTAGTTTCTTTAATCACTGGCATATTTCTTTTCTGTGATTCTTACTTTCTGATCTGACATATGCAGTGTATATCAAAGCAATGATCTTCATTTTTATAGAGTTCAAAACTGAGATTAATTTGGGTTTAGGCCTGAAACATGGTGTTACAAAAGCCTTGCAATATTTTTGCTAGGGGTGCTCAATGGAAATATCATTAAATCAACTGGAGATTCTTGTGAGACTCGAGGTAGGAGGGTGATGATGACTTGTTCTGGAGGAAATACTTGGGAATTGCTTATATTGGACTGATAATTTATTCCTTTTGGTTAGCATTAGAATTAGCATAGGAAGTTGCTCTTTTCATCTGCATTTTTTGCTGTTTTTCTGCATTGTTTATGTACTAGAAATAATCACATTGCTGCATTCTATTTCCAAATCCCACCTACACTCATATAACCAAAAAGGTTTTTATTATGGCTAATTTAGAGAGTTGTGAGTAGTGTGGTAAAAGGCAGACTAAGCATGGAGGATTTATTTCTCTTTCACAGCTACTATTGCAGTTATATACTGAAGAATTTATTTGGCTTCCCTCATCATAATTTCTCATTTTGTCTGAATCCATTTATGTGGTTTGTACAGTCATTCACTTGGCTGACATTCTTTCAATTCAAGGTTTTCCTTTCTGGTGATTTCAGCATTGATTTTTCACAAATTTTATTGGAAGGGGCTTGTGCAATACCTTTTTTTTTTTTTTACTTCCCCAAAGTAAAGTGCAGGAGCAGGTGGGAACAGACTTTTACTCCTCACTGCAAGAACTGGACTTGGCTGCTCTCTACCTTTTGAGAAAATGTTTTATTATTCTCTTTTTTTTCTTCTCAGTATTTTTTCCAGTGTTACCTTGCTTAAAAATCATGGTCATATGCCCTAAGGACCACTAATCCTTAGCTCCTAAGGAACAAAAATTCCCACTGAATGATGATGAGAGAGTTCCTGAAGGGAGACCAAATCAACTCTCATTGCCTTTCCAGGCTGAGCAGAGATGCCAACAGCAGCACAGTCAAGATCCATCATCTGGAAGCCAATCCTTTGCTATTGGCAAGTGTCCCAGACAGCAGCTTGGGGAATGAGAAAAAAGAGTTCCTCTTTTTTCCCAACCACTTTGGCTTGTTTTGTAGAAACAAATTGTCAGGGGACAGCAAAAGCCTAGACCTGTGTTCACAGCTATCACATCAGTCATAATGACCCAGGAAGCAGCTTCACAGCTGATCAGAATTATAAGTTTTGGTGCAGTGCTAGGCAGGAACACCTAGAGCTGCAACATCAGTTGGTGCAAAATCAACTGACCCCACTCAAATGGGCTCATATTTTCTCCAAGGACCAGACAAGATTTGGCTGTGTGGCAATCAGAAAAGAATGGGCTAAGAGGAAGAGATGAGTCAGTGTGCTGTGATTCTCAAAAGCACTGACAAACAGAGGTGAATAGCACTAGACAAAAGTTTAGCTAATAAAGTTTTGGTTTTTTTTTTTGGTAGCTTTATGGCAAAATAAGAATAATTTTAGGATCTCTTCAGGACAGGAATAGCTTCTTAAGATGACTTGACTTAATCACATATCCAGAATTTGTACCCTAGTGTTGTGATGAGTGCCAAAAAGAAGAAAAATTTAGATCAAAATTGGTTAATGCTTCAAGAAAGCTCTTTGCATAACCAAGAAACTTGTGTGAGTTGCAGTTACACACATGAGTACTTGGGTGAGAATATGAGTCTAAAGACATATTTAGGGTAATCCAGACACAGAGGCAAATGAGCTTACACTACTTCTTTGACTGGCATAAACCTTGGGAAATCTAGCTAGCAGTCAGCCTGGTTTTACAATAGCATTTGCCTCTACTGCTCCAGCTTCACAGTGTGGTGTTTGAATGGGTGTTGTGTATTGTTTGACAGAGCCCTGTCAAACCTGGCCTTGAATGTTTCCAGGGATGGGACATTTACCAGTCCCTGGGCAATCTGGCCCAGTGTCTCAGCCCCCTCATGACAAAACATCAAATCTAAATCCACCCTTTTTTAGTTTTACACCATTACCACTTGTCCTGTCTTAACATGCCCTGCTAAAAAGTCTTGTAAGTTGCCCTTAAGTATTGAAAGGCTGCTATAAGGTCTCCCAAGATATTCCCAAATTCTTTCCATGGGAAGGATAAAACCATAAAGTCAGTTGAAGGCACCATATATTTACTCTTTGATGACCCAAGGTAAAAGCCATTGCCATCTCACAGTTTTTGGTGGGCCTAGATGCAATCTGCAATGTCTCTGCTAGAATTAGCTTTTCCTGGCTTTGGCAGACACATCTGGCTGATGAGAATCAGGGGTGAAAGGCTGAACAGGAGAGCAGGACACCCCCAAGGCACAGTTAAATAACATTCATGTGGGTGGTAAAGCTCTGGTTCTGCTCTACACTGAGTTTCTTTTGTAAACAAATACAGTTCATCTCTTCAGAGCTGCCAATCAATCTCTTTCTCCACTTCTAAACTCATTAAAAGTATTTTGTTTAAAACCATAAAATTATGGCCTGCAGAATAAATGGCAAGCTACTCAAAGCTCATGAAATTTGATTGTCTTTGAGGGCTGGTATATGTACTATGCATAATACAAGAGGTATCTATGGGGCTATGAAAATGAACCTGTGAAGATGTAATAGTTATGCAAATTTATACAGTTCCAGCTACTCAAAAGTTCCCTGCTTTGTTGCAGTAAATTATAACATATCAATGTAATTGCCTTAAAGTAACATACTCAGGAAATATTCTGATTAGCCATTATTTCTGTTTCAGTGTTAGAACAGAAATTGTGGATTTCTGTAGTGATAAAAAGGGCTGTGTATTATTTTATCATTGGCTTTTCCATTTGATGTGTGTTTGCATGCATGTGAAAGATCTATAAATGATTCATTGCCTGAGAGTGTCATAAGTGAAGACTTCAGGAACGTGGCATAATCACAGGATTAGATGTTAAGCTGTTTCCTGGCAGCAAATGGCATAGAAACCACATCCCCCACATCAAAGAAGCCAGAGCAGCATTACAGCACCTGGGCCAAAAAACAGCAATTTTCGTGCAGACCAATTTTTTGCAAGAAGGAAGGTGCCTTTAATCCAGCCTGTAAATGATTTTTTCTGAGTGTGATTTGAAATAAAATAATAGAATGATACTAATAAAATAATACTCATTAAAAATAGGTTTTGAAACATTTCTAAAATAAAAATCTGATTGATCTCGTTGGGTCACTTTGACTGTTTCAATTACCTGAGTGATGGGGCTCTCTGAGACTCAGAATAATCCAGCAAAATAAGTAGAGAAGTAATAGAAATTGATTTGACTTGGTTTTACAACAGACCTTGGAGTATGCTCTCAAAATAGATCTTCTGTTGATTATTCTTCTTAGTACAATAATGGACAAAATTCAGATAACTTGAAAAATTGCACATTTAGACCAAATAAAAGGATTTTTTTCTCCCCATTTCTGTAGACCATAAAAGAGCTGGTATAACACATTGCCAGAAGGTGCTTCTGTGAACTTTGTGGGATTTGACAGAATTGAGCAAAATGACAGCACTGACACAGTCCTTGTTCTGAAAGGATGGGAACTGTGAGGGCTGTGATATAAACTAATATTTGGGTAATTTGAAGAAGACACTGCTTGAAGGCATTCAATTTCTGGAGCTGTCAGGGCTTAGGCTTTCATTTTGTTCTCTTTGTTTACCTCTGTCTCCTCTGTGAGTACCAAATACTTGACTATGATTGCTTGCAAAACACAAGACTTGCTGGATTTCTCTTCTGATCTGGTTTGACAAAGACTAGAGAAGTCAAAATCTTTTACTCACCTCTTTGGGGAAAAATGGAAGTCAATCATGAATCAAGTAGAGAGTCTGGGATATGCAGGAGCATTTGTAAATAATAATAAAAAATAACAGACCTGTCAACAGAGACATGATTTCTTTCCACTTGCATATGAATCATAGGAACCTACTTGGTAACACTTGTGGCTGTGTAACAGGCAGAAGGAAATAAAATAAAAACTCTGCCTTGGTAACAAATGTCAAACTGCTTAAAAAGTGAGCTCATGAAGGTTGAAGTAATTTTTCACTGTCAAAAGATAGTTAAATATTTCCTCTTTAGCCATTGTTTTACATTGTTTCTGATTTTTAAATTTGCTACAATGAGGAAAGGATTAGAAATAGTGTTGTGATTGTTTCATTTTTTTATCTCCATTTGTGAACACAAAGGTAATTAACCAGCACGCAGCATCTGCTCTGATTATAGACATTTCAGCAGTGAATTCTGGGCAAAGCTCTCAATAAATAGATTTGGGTGGGCATGGCTGGCACTGTATCTCTTCCTTCTTATCAGAGTCTGTGTGATGAAGAACAAAAATAACCTACTATAAACTTATTTTCAGATCATACCTATAATTTCAGAAGCCAAGCCATGGTAGCAAAATGACAGGGTTCAGTGATCTTGGCCACCTGCTGTAGCAGCCTGGAAATCAAATGGTGCAATTCGTAGACATCCTGACATTAGGCAGGAGTATCAAAAATCCCATGGTGCTCATATCTATACCCTTGCTATTAAAATAATTCACAATTCCTCTTAGTTTCTTGATGGCATCATTGTAAGACAGTAGATGTACTTTCACCACAACTAAAACCTGTGAGTGTTGATGAAACCAGAGGTTCACTCAGCCTGTTGGATTGAAGGGGAATATAGTCAAATGGACTTTTAAAATTTCTTTTTTAAAATGTATATGGCCTCTTTGAATTTGAAGTTTCCCAAGAAAAGGATATATATTCTACTTTTTATTGTATTTATATGATGCTTGAACAATGGTACTCAGATTTTGCTTGTGGCAGCATCTAGCTCATAAACGTCTTTTTTACAAAATGTGAACAGGAAATAAGGAAATTAATCACCTTATTTTAGTGAGACTTAATTTTTTTTTTTTTTTTAATCTATATTTTTCTGCACTTTGTTGTACCTGGTTCTTTATATATTCCTTTCCTTGGACAGGAAGATCTTTTGCCTTTGAGTCTTTGCTTCTGCACAAATGGTGCTCCATTGTTTGAAGTAATCAATTCCTCCTCCATACATGGACATATTTGTAGCTGAGAATAATTTTAAGAGAGCAGTGGGATGTAAAGTTCTGTGTTTTTTTGGCTTAAAAGAGCAGATTTGTGTGCTTCGTATGCTCAAGGTCTTCACACAACTCAAGCACAGTTTGTTGGGAAATTTCAAGTAGGCCCAAATAAGTTTTCATTGGAATGATTTTCTGCATAAGCAGAGCAAGAGTGGCTTCAATAGGGACATTTCATTGATGAGACTGCTCAGTGCATCCTGTGCTTAAGGGCAGGATATCAGTCAGGATAACCCTAACCAGTCTGATTCCAATGACAAACTGCCTTAGAAATAGAACTCATCAAATATTTGATCAGTTTGATATTTAATTTTGAGGCGGCTCCTGTCAACATTTTGGAAAGGCAAAAAAGAACCCAAATTTCAGAAAGCACAAATGGATCATCAGTAGGACAAGTGCAGTGAGTTGTTGGGTTATTTCTGGAATATGACTGATGTGCAGACACTGCAGTGTCAGCCTGGTTCTCCTCCTGCAGACTGTAGCTCACTGACATGCCATTTTCCTGCAAGAAAGAAACCCCAGACTCTGTTCAAAGAGAGGAAGGAGTGGTGTGACTGCTGAGTTCAGTCCACCAACTCTTTAGGAAACTGTCAAATAGCATATACTATAAAAGGCTGGAATATATTTTCCATATCAACATCCTCTCTGCATCCTCAGTTTATTGCTCCTCACATTAAATAATTGCTGTGGAATCCTGTGCTGTGTTACATGACTCAGCATGCGACAATTTATCTAAATTCACAGTGTACAGGTGAGTTTAAGGTATTATTTAACTTGTATTTGCAGCTCATGAGGCTGTAAAAGATTTGTTGTGGTGCTTAATTGGCAGGTCTTGAAATATGAAGTCACAAGGACTAGGTAGCTTGCAATTTCTAAGTAAATTGTCATTAAAAATAGAAAAAAAACAAAAGATGGGTGTTTCATTTCACTTTGAAGAAGGAAACACTTCTTTCTAAGTTGACTTAACACATTTCTATTTTTCCCATTTGGGCAGTGAACTGTAAAATCAATTATTCCTGTAGCTCTTGTCATACGTGAACAGAGATCCAAGCCTGAAGTCACTTTCTCTCTGGCAGTGACTGTCAGCACATAATAGAGCCTGGAATTTCTAAATAGGAAGCTGTAGTCCTTGTGGTTGCTATTATTAAATAAAAAGCATTTTATTAAATAAAATGCATACTTAAGAGTGACCATTTGCTTTGTGTCTGTGCTTCAGAAGGTAACACAGAGCCAAGTAGTTTGGTACCTGCAGTTTGGTAGAAGTTCACCCTGTTTAATAGCATATTCTGCCAAACACCATGAGAGAAATGGCACCTGCCAGAGAACTGAGTTTAATTTGTTTTTAAGGTCCACACTGGCCCACGTGCATTGGTAAAGTGTCTTCAGCCAGCTCTTGTATCAGCTGGCCTTTCTCTCTTGTAAGACGAGACCTTCACCTCCCTACACACCTCTTCACTTCTATCTCAGCTCCCTTCAGCTCCTAATTTTTCTCTAAGAGGATTTCCAAACTCACATTAAGCCCAAAAAAGCCTGCTCTGGGACTGATTGCCAGCTGCTGGGAGTCAGCAATTTCTGCTAAGTGAAGAATCCAAATCATGACGTCTGAAACATTTCTCCTCTCTGAGGGAAGAAAATATCTTTTTGAATTCAGGATGCTCCACATTTATTTTCCTCTATAAAACTATAGGAATTAAGTTTTTATTTTTTATTTTTTAATTTAATAAGCACTGGGGTGGAACTTCTCTGCACAACTCTGAATTGTCTGCCTCTGAGCTTCTAGTTTAATTTTCCTTCATGCACAGTCCTTTTCTTCCATACACAGTGGAAAGCAAGGAATTGTGCTTTCCCATTTCTAGGAAATTGTGCATTATAAGAAGGTTGAAGAGGGAATTTTGCCAGGGTGTGAAGTGATAGGACAAGTGGGAATGGTTTTAAGGGCAGAATTATGTTGTGTATTCAGAAGAAATTCATTTCTGTGAGAGTGGTGAGGCACTTGAAGAGGTTGCCAGGAGAAGATCTGGATGTCTGAGTCCTGGAAATGTTCAAGACCAGGTTGGTTGAGGCTCTGAGCAACCTGGGATAGTGGAAGGTGTCTCTGCCCATGGCAGGGGTTTGGAACTGGATGATCTTTATTATCCCTTCCAATCCAAACCATTCTAAGATTCTGTAACAACAACATTTGAAGTAGAGAGGATGCACTGTGCTCCAAAAATGTCAGATTTTTCATTGTGTGCTATGAAGGGTGTCCAGGATGATGAGCTAAGCTGGACATGTTTATGGTCTAAATATAAGTCTTGATAGATACTGATTTCACCACTCTTATGCAAGTAAACAGTGGCATGTATTAGAGCTTTGGTCATTAACCCCTAGGTAATTAACTGTAAAATTTTGTAAACAAATTCAATAATCTATAAAATACTGGGGAAAATAATTTATTTAATTACTTAGCTCTTTATTAGTATACTTAATATAAGACTGTATATAGTATTGATACAAAGAGAAACATTCTGCTAACAAAATTACATGGCATAAAGCCATCTCCACCCCAGCCAGAGCCACAGCTGAGCACATCCTTCCCTGTTGCTAGGCATACAAGTTGAATCAAAACATTTTGACATTTTCTGATGTCCTGAATGCCAATTGTAATGGCACAATTGTGTTAATATCAAGAATAACAGGGTCTCCTTTTCCATGTGTGTATGTGTGTACACACAGGTGGGAGAAACAGAAAGATGTTAAGTGTTCTTTTAAAAATTTACTGTTTTATGCTGCTGCCTGCAGAGATGAGTTATAACAAGGCAGCTCTTCAGCTCAGGGGTCCTTGTTTGATCACAGAAACAGGAGTGGATTTGCTTTCCTTATCTGTGAGTAGTCAGCATGGACTCTCTTTTATCAGAAAGAACAATGTATTAAGGCCCTTTTTGATGTACCCACTGTGTTATCTTTGGTTAGGAGATCAGAATTTGCACCATAAGTGTATATGTAGTAATAAATTACAGATAAAGACCAGTTTTAATAGATAGATAGATAGATAGATAGATAGATAGATAGATAGATAGATAGATAGATAGATAGATAGAAAGATATTTATCTAAATCTTCGTATCTAATCTGTCCCCCTTTTTTCATAAACAGTTATTTTTGAATATTTTTGAGGGTTTTTTCCCCATAAAATTGTAATTGTTCAATGTTGCCCTATCATCTCTTAGCCAAAGGATATCACAGTGTGCTTTTTGAATGTTCCCTACACAGACTCTTAGTAATAACAGTATGAAAATAGGGAGTAACGTGTCCTTTTCAGACACAGATGTAACAGAGGGGAATAAAAGCACACCCAAAGGGTTGTAGTGGATAGGGTGACATCAGGCTGGCAATGTCAATAGTGAGATTCTGGAGGGCTCCATCCTTTTCCCGATTTTCTTCAACATCTTCACTAATAACTTTGATGCAGAACTTGAAGAAATACTAAGTAAATTTGTTGATGACACTAATTTGGGAGGAGCTGTTGAGGCCCTGCAGAGAGCTCTGGACAAATCAGAGAAATGGGCAATAACCAACAGCAGGGAGATGGACAAGGACAAGGGCTGGATCCTGAAGCTGGGATGGGGAGCCCTGGATGTGCAGACTGGGGAAGGAGAGGCTGGAGAGCAGCTGTGGGACAGGACCTGGGGATCCTGGCCAGTGGAAAATTGAATATGAGCAGCCAGGAGAGCCAGCCCTGTCCTGGAGCATCAGGGACAGCATCACCAGCCTGGCAAGGAGGGGATTGTCCTGCTCTGCTCTGCTCTGCACTGGTGTGGCCTCACCTTGAGTCCTGGGGACAGTTTAGGGTGCCACAATACAAGAAACATAAAAAGGTATGAGAGAGTGTCCAGAGAAAGATTGTGGAAATTGTGAAGGTCTATGAAGATAGTGAAGGGTCTAGAGGGGAAGACATACAAGGAACATCTGAGGACTAAAAATTGAATTCAATAATCCTAATATGTCCCTTCTAAATCAGGAGATTCTGTGATTCTGTGGTACATGATTCATACAACTTTTCTTGTGCCAGATGATTCAGTGCTCCTCTTTGAAGGATGCCTCAGGTTAGACACAGCCATGACTTTCATGAGACATTTTCCCCAGTGCTAATTTACTGCTGAATCAATGTTTTTATGGCTTTAATTTTCTCTGTGGTGATGTATAAACCCTAGAGATCAGATGGAGAAAAAGGATTTTTTCCCTTCTTATTTATCAGTCAGAATTGTTCAAGAACTTTTATAGAATACTCTATATGTGCTGTTACATGAAGAGCCATTGTGATTGTAGACACTTATAATGATATAAAGGATGTAACACACCTCCAGTCACTATGTTCAGTTTTAAAGTGATGTGGGAAATAGACTCCAAATAGCTGCATAGAAATAAAAGAATTGTAAAATGCCCCCTAAAATGAAAAACTGGGAAAAGAAACCAAAACATCTGTGCATGAACTAAAGTATTTTGGTTAACTTGTTTTGTTTTTTTTTTCTTTTTTTTTTCTGGGATTTTTAACCTTGACATTATAAAATATATTGCTATATGAACTTTATCTTCTTTTTTTTTTTTTTTTTTTTTTTTTTTTTTTTTTTTTTTTTTTCCCCATTCTTATTGGGTCAACATGAGACATTTGGAACATTATCAGTGTTTCTTTCTCCTAGATAAAGTTTAAAGGAAATCAGTGCACTCTGTGAAACATTTTTCCTTTAATAGAATGACACTTTTAAAAGATAATTTTCCTAAAAAATACTTTCCTGGACAATCCTTCTTCCTTGGCCAATTACAAGTAACAAACTAACAGCCTCCATTTAGAATCAGCTTGATTGTTCCTATTTTTCAAGGGTCTCAGGTCTAGCTGCAAATTTTGTACAAAGTGTAAATGATCACTGAACCTGTCATTAAATCTGACTGCAATGTCAAATATTTTTTCTACTGTGTTATTATCCCAAAGATTTTAACAAAGGAGCTCTGATTTTTAGAGGTAATCTAAATGTCAAATTGTATTTATGAAATATCAACCTACATTTCCTTACATAACAGATTTAGAGAGAAGCATAACATAAATAGTTCCATATATTGTCAATGCCTTTCTAATTATTACCCATTATTGAAGATTTGGATTAGAGTTATTACTGTAACTGAAATAGGATTTAAATATAATATAATTTTGCTTTTATTTTAGATTTTTAGATTAGATTTTAATTTTATTTTAGAGTTTTGGATAATGAACCAACACATCAAATGCAGACTAGTAAATAAATACAAACAAAGCAATTTATAAAGTTGATAGAATATGCACATCCTAGTTCAATTGTTATTTTTATCTTAATTATTTGGTCCTCCATTTTACTTTTTTAATGGGAAATATTAATTTTCTCAGTTTTCCATACCTCCTATGAGCATATTTTCTTCTGTTGGTGGATATTAGAGGGAAGAGATTCACAGGAGCTGGCTTATGTGGGTGTCACCCTACCCTCAAGAATATTTTGTGTTCACATGTCTGCTGCTGTCAGATGAAAAACAGAAATGCATTGTTTTTCTGCCAAAGATTTCTGTCCCATTTATGCCTGTTATATGTAGGTTGTGGTTGGTCTGTTCAATAAAAATATTTAAAATTCCAGAACTGGGCTGAGAAGAAACAGTGTCACCACAGAATGACATCCACAATCTGGCCTCTGTGGGCTTCCATGTCTTTAAATTAAGGGATTTTTTTTAGATTTGCCAATAATTTTTCACTGCCTGGCACAGGGATGTACAAGATGTTTGTATTGATGAATGAATTAATGAGGGGGAGTTGTTTGGGTTTGGCAGTTTTCCATAGCTGAATCGAGATGTAAATATAAATCTACACACATATAGAATCATTAGGGGTGGAAAAGACCTTTAAGATTTTCAAGTCCAGATGTCAACTCATCACCACCATCATTTATACCATTAAACCACATCCTCAAATGCCACATCCAAGGGACTTTTGAGCATTTCCAGGGGTAATGATTCCACTACTTTCCCGGGAACATGATCCTATGCTTGACAACACCTTCAGTGAAGAAATCTTAATACCCAAACTAAACCTCTACAATGACTCTGTGTGCATACATATGTGTTTGGTTTTTATAAATATATATATATATCATGCATATTTATAAAAATATTCTTAGTCAACCCAAATGCAGAATTTTTTTGTTTTGTTTTGTTTTGTTTTTTATTGTTGTTTGGTTGTTTTCCTCATGAAAGATTATCATTCAAAGTTTTTAATTTTCAGTCATCTAGATTCCTTTTTACTCTTTAAATTGCATATAATTTCTGTCATAAGAATGGCTCAAAAAGACATTATTTGCCTCTTCAGTCTTCTCTGAGCATTAATTTTAATGCATTTTAGTGATAATCTCTTTAGGGCAAAAATAGTTTCTGATATGCAACCAGTTTCAGAAAAAGGAATAAAAACTTGTCCTTCTTCTACCACTGCTCAAGCACTTTCGCCAGTAAGGTAGAAACACTGAAGTTTTAGCTCAAGACATAACTATAATTTATTTTCCAACCACAATATAACAGGAAATCTCCTATCTTAGAAAGCAGCATCCAATGTAGAGAGTAAAGCTTTGGTCCTTGAGTTTGAAGCCAGACTAAAATTTTCATATTAGATAATCAAAATGGTCTTGCAGACAAATGTGCAGATGCTTTGAACTCAGAAACTACATTTATCTTGGGGTGCTGAGATTTATTCCTCAGTTTCAAGCAGTTCTATAGATTTTTCCCAGAGGTGGGTAAGGTACTGGAAAACAGTTGGAGACTGCAAAACCTGTGTATTTAGTCTGGAATGGCTTTTTAGTGTATTAAAATTCTTGACAAGCAATTTGAATCTGGATTGTTAAATGTGTTAAGAGTTAGGTTAAACATAAAGGATCTCATTTACCAGCTGTTAATGCTATTGTTGAATGTTGCACGTAGTTAACACAGCTCATGAAATTGCTTTAATACAAAACAAATGCAAGCTACTTATTGTACATTAAAAAAGAATAAAATTCACTTGGTGCCTTTTGATATTAGATGTAGTACACAGGAAGTGAATATCCACAAATTGTTCTCTGCATTTGTATAATGAATTGCCATGAACCTTATTTGATGAAGGTGTTTGCTTTTTGCAAGTAATTTTCCTTTCTCTTATTATAAAGGAAAAGTGCATTTATAAAGCAATGCAGTCTAATTATAGGAGGAATCTGTTGAGTGATAAGAGCATTGCACAGTGAACCTGTTAATTTAAAAGACTGGTTTATTTAAATGTATTCATTTAAATCTAGCAGCTTTGAGGTAGATGGGCAAGGGTCAGGGATGGTCCAGTGTTGGGGTCCAGCTTTGCACATCATGATCAAAGTGAACTGAACCTTTGCATTTTCAAAACATTAGGTAGAAGTTTTTGTCTCACATTTGTCTAGGTTTTTCTTTATGTGAACATCTACCTACCCTACCCATCCCTACCCATGTCTGGGGATTTGGAACAAAATTATCTTTAAGGTCCCTTCCAATCCAAGCCCTTCTCTAACCCTGTGATTGTTGATGGTCACAGTGAACAGGGAAATGGAGAAATTAGACCTATATGCTTAGGATTCTTCATGAGAAAAGATCCTCAGAGCTCTTTAGCTGGAGAGAGTTCATGACTTTCGGAAGAGGGAAACTAAGGAGGACAAGTGTGTTGTGAGATTACACAGGGAGAAAATTAGAACAGCCAAAACTCTGGCAGAACTTAATTTGGCTACTGCTTAAAAAATACAAAATACTTGTATAAATACACTGAGAACAAAAAAAGGGCTAAAGAGAATTTTTGGTTTATTTTGCCCTAATAATGTTGGTACAATAGAAAAAATAATTTTGTGTCAGTACTGTTGGCTTCTTTGTTGTCAACCATCTTTGCTGTCAGAGTACCTTCAGATCTTAAGTCTTGAATTTAAATTTGTCAGGAATTCATATCCTCCCAAAATTTTCAGAAATGGAAAAGGGCAAAAGCCAGAGATGCAGTCTACCACTATAGACAGAGGGGGTCTTGGAAATGGAAACCAGCACAGTTTCATTTTGCAATCAGCATAGAAAAATCTCTCCACCTACAAATTAATGAGATTAAAATAGCAGGAGGCCAAAGGAATTAGTTCAAAAGGTCACAAGAATCCTCACAAAGGAAACCAACATGTAGATTTACAGTGGATATTACAAGCCCAGAGCAGCCATCAGGCTTTGTGCAAGGTAGGATTTTCAGCTTCAGTATTATTTTTTTGTTTAATGAGAGGTTTGTCTTAACCAAAAGTAAACCAGTATTTTTTATCCTGACTCAAGAAACCTGGAAAGCTGAGCACTTTGTAGCTGTTTAATGGGTCATAGCCACTGCTTTTTCCTGAGAGCTGGTTTTGCAGCATGTTTTCCCTTAGAACAGCACATGACATATTTGTTGCCAAGCTCTATGTGTTAGTGCTGTAGTCAGAATCTATGTTTCAAGCTATTGGCAGGGAAATAGGGAATCACCTGAATAAATGCACAGAAGAGGCAATTAAAATAGCAAATGTGAAAAGTCTGCAATCTTTAGACCATCCCAAAGGAAGACATTTCTTGACATTTCTCAGCTTGCTGAACAGTGATGGATAAGCTGATTTAGCTGCTGCAGTTTATAATGGCATCATCTGACAGCTGCCTGCCCTGCTGGGGTCCCTGCAGATGAAGATGCACAGACCTCACTTCACATTAGTTTAAACTGTCCCTGAGGTGGGTTTAATAATCTCTGTAATGCCCTGCTCTGTATCCTGTATGTGTGTGACAACTTTCAGAAGAAGCAGAAGCAATCCTGTGAGAGCAGTAATATCTTTAACTCACTGAAGAACCAGAAATTTGGAGCTTGTCACCTTTTTTTTCTGTCACACTTACTTTCCACCTCGACAGAAACATTTTTCAAATTAGGTTGGATGTTCCCATTAAACAACAGGGTTTCAAAGCCAGTTACCATTTGATAGAATTTAATCAAAATGCTTAATGATTTGCCCTCTTATCCATGCACAGCCCAGCCTGGTCTGTGCAGTGCTGCTCCTCTCATGCAATGGCTTTCTCAAAGCACAGCACCTTTCTTTGGCACAGACACTCTTCCTGGGACAGGGAGGGAAAAGAGAGCTTGGAGCAATCTTTTCAGCTCTCTATTCACACAGCAACACCATCCTCATTTTACAGTAATTTCAGGAATGTTTACATTGCAATGGAGAGAAATGCTGGAGAAAATTTTAATTGTTGTGGTTGTACTCAGTGCTTCTGATTCTTTGCAGTTTAGAACATGTGGTCCATTGTCCAGTGTAAACCAGCTGAGGACAAATTTGAAAAAGCACCACAAATAGGAAGACAAATGCTAAAGAATTCAAAACTGGACTAATTGAGTAATATTTTAAACATTAATTCATGCAAGTTTTAAGCCCGTCTGGAGGTACATTTTCATATTACTTTTTGTGTTTAAACTATAATCTATGCCAAGAAATGGCTGAAAATATACCTATTAAAGTGTAGTCATGCACATCACCATGTCATATAAACTATTAAATTAACTCACTTTCTTCCTTCTTTTCATAAGTGTAGCATTTAAATGCCAGACCAATTTTTGCCAAGAAAAAAATCAGCAGTGGATAATAAAGGAGGGCATATTTTCATGTTATTGTGACATTGTACATCAATCCACTTCCAATTTTCTGTTCTTTTGAGCAACATTGCTTTATACTCCCTTTTCTGCTTTGGCCATGGTGAGAATAAAAAATATTCATGCTGAGGCTGGAGGTTTGAAACCTTTGAAGACCAGCCAATTCTGTCAATTATCATCAGCTGTTTCTGTGTGGGTCTAGAGAGCAGTTGCCTTTGTGCCTACCACAGAATTCTAGTTAACTCCTCGAAGATTTGCATGAGGAGCTGAGGAAACACCTTGGCTCAGGCCAGGATTGGTGAAATGCAGGTTTTGGGTAAGTCAAAAGGGAGAAAAACACAGGAGATGTGCTGGCATGGGGTTGGTTCTTCTCTGCTGCTCCAGTGATGCAGAGGACTAAGCTGAAAATTGTCTACATTTCACAAACCAAGGGATTAATGAGTAGTTTTGCTTTAAACCCAAGCAGTTAAAATTTCAAATATCAGTAATTAATCCAAGCATCTTTGGACAGAAGTGAAAATTTTGATTTCTGGTGCCCTAATGGAAACTCAGCTTACATTCTAATATAAAAGTGTTGTTTGGGAAATGTTTGTGTTAAACATGCTGTGATCTGTCCAATTACATTCTCCCACAAGAGATGCACTAACACAGACATTGGTCCTGGAGTACAGAGTGGCTCCTGTTTGTTGATGGGACAGCAATGCCATCTGCATGTGCTCACTAGCAGATAACAAAGCACAGCGTGGTACCATCAAGATATAACCTTTGCAGGAGGTGATAAGGAGGAAAAGGAAAGTGAATGTTGGTATCTTTATAGTTCTTTGTACCCCTCCTCCTCCAGCAGAGAGGGTGTTTTTCACACAGGACTCTGTTGTGGGGGAGACTTTGGCTCCAGAATGGCACATGTGGGGTGGGCAGAGGTTGATTTCTCTGTTGGACTGTTTGGTCTGAGGCTCTTTTCATGTTACAGCCTTGCTGAGACTGAATAGTTTTGTTATAGTTTGGGCAAAATGAACATGTAGAATGAGATACTATTGGATTACACATCTAGCTAGTTGGGTGGTTGGGAGGTTGGAATGATTAAAAACTCTCTTTGGTGCCATCTGCTTGATTAGAATTGAAGAATCATGGAATGGCTTGGGTTGGAAGGGACCTAAAATACCAACTAGTTCAAATCCCCTACCATGGGCTCAGACACCTTCCACTAGAACAGGTCACTCCAAATTCCATCCAGCCTGGCACTGAACACCCCCAGGGATGGGTCAGCCTCAGCTTCTCTGGAAACCCTGTGCCAGGGCCTCACCACCCTCATAGGAAAGAATTTTGTTCCTAATATCTTATCTAAACCTACACTTTTTTAGTTTAAAGCCATTACCCCTTGTCCTATCACTATATATTTTTGTAAAAAGAGATGAATGGTTGTGCACAAGTGGGTACCTGTCACACAAATGGAGACTATGAATTTTAATTTCTTTATTTTCTTGTTACTTTTGCTACACAGGGCAGCTTTTATGTCCCATCTGAAAACTGCATGCAGCATGCATACAAGTGGCATAAGGATCTCTGTCTTCTGCTCCTGAATGCTCAAAGGGGTCTTCACACATACTACACCCTCATAATGAATGAGATTCATGATTTACCACAGCTGAAGTTGGGTAAGTGGAAAGCATTTAAATCACTGAATATTTTACAGTGCTGAATTTTTAAATACATGTTTTAGTACCAAAATCCTTGGTATGTTCAGAGACTTCAAGAGATTTTCATCTGTGTTTCCTGATTATGGGTTTGTTTTTTTTTTTTTTTGCTGTTAAAGATGACTGACTCCTCAGATTATGTGAATCCTTTCATAGGATGTGACCTGATATGTAGATGAATAAAATATTTTGATACATTTTTCAGAATATTTGCCTTTTGGTGATTTTTCACCTCAGATGCATTTTGAAAAGTGTAACTTCCAGTTCTTAATGGCCGTGAAATCTTGGGAAGATTTAACATATTTTTTTCTCTTGAGCAAACATTTTTTTATAATTGAAAAGAAAAATCCGAAAGATGATACAAGTAGGTTTAAATTTTACTCTCTTCTTTATAACTCACAATATATTTCTCCACTGTCAATTATGACTTGCTCTTCAAAATTATTCTGATTTTCTTCCTAATTCAGTTGTTTAATAGATTTTCTATTTCTTTGGCAGAAGGCTTTTTTGGTCTGTTAGGTCTAACATGCAAGCACAGGCTGACTGGATTCACAGGATGGAGCTCTGGAATTTGTGTTTAGTCATCTTTGCAATGACAGCATGAGGTCCTATGAAAATGAGACTCATTCATCTCATTCAAATCCTGCTGTCTCACCTGTTTCTTTGAATTCAAGGAATGTGCCTCATCATTTCACATCTGTTGATTTTGTGTCTTTGCATTTCTGTGGTGTGCAGGTTTTGAAGTTATCATCTTTGTTATGTTGCAGAGATAATTACATTAGGAGGGTCAATTGCAGTGGCCAGCAGGTTTTAAAAGGGAATAAAAATTTCCTGAATAGTCCTTGTATATAAAAACTATCAAATACAATGCATTATTCTCCACACACTCATTGTCTTGATAGATCCTATTTTCCACTTCATCTCTTGTTCCCCAACGTATATTTCCCTTCAAGACAGCCTAAAAATCATAGGTAGGTAACATAGTGTGATATTAAATCCAACTACAAGAGAAAAAAGCCAAAACAACAAAACAGAATTTTAGTTTGCAGCTTATGAGCTCTCAGACAGGACACAACATGCAACAGAACTGCTTTATGGATCTTGGTTATCAGGTATAGATAATAGAGGATCTGTCACTCAGACGGGGTTATAGGTTGTGAGATGGCAGACCTATGCATGGATGAGTTACCACACTCCAGGACCACCCCAGAGCACAAACTTATGTTTTAAACTCCATTTTCCTGGTTTTGAAATGAATGCTACTGAAGCAGGCACTTCATTTGAAAGTGCACTTCTTGTAACGCATGAAAATTTGCAAAATGCAAATGCCCTTTTTAGCCTCTTGAGCAGAGTGTTATTTGCATCATTTTATTCCCAGCCTGAAAATCTACTAAAGATTTGGTTTTAAGGGTGATCTGAAACCTGTTTCAAAAGTCAATAAAATTATGGGGTGTAACATCCATGCAGTAAGATGAACATAAATAATTTTTTTATATCTGTCTCCTTACATTCATTGGGTTGAAACATGACCAATTAAAAATATGTTATCTGACACAGGTAGTGCTGTCTAATTTGGGATGGCATAAACTGCACTTTGCACTTGCTGTATTTCTCCACTGATCAGGGGAAGAATGCAAATTGATAATTCAGTTGTAACATCTACATTGGTCATATTAATTTCATAGGTTTTTACAGAAGGTTAAGATAAATCCAAGAATATAAATCTCTGCACACTTCCTATTTTTTTTCCTAGCTTCTTGAGTAGTATATTTGAAAAGAAAGTAGCTTGCTTTAGACATTAAAGGTGGGAATTGTTATTTCCCAATTTTTACCAGATCAGATTGAGTCTTTTCAAGACACAACCCATTTTGGTCTGTCCTTTCCATTTATTATTGCTATCTGAGAAGAGACATTTGGGGATTGAGGAGGGGACTGGTCTGTGAATTGTTGTGCTTTGTTCCTGCTTTGTTTCTTTAAGGACACCATTAGAAAGTTCTGAATTGTAAAATCAAACTGCTGAAGTTGGGGAGTTGATTGATGTGCTCCTTTTACTGATAGCTCGTGGTGCATTTAAAGCAGAGTGTCCCTGTGCTGGATTCTCTCAGGATTATAGCATAACACTGTTGCTTGCAGTGGTGAGGTAATTCCAATTTCACGAGGCAGTAGAGATGCCTGATATTTTACTAGTCAGGAATTTGATGTTGATACAAAATCTCTGTAGCCCACCAGGGACAGCCATTCCTTGCACATCATTTGCTCAGACTCTGTATTCAGTTCTGCAGTTGGCCATAAATACCAAAGACTAAAAATCAAACTTCAGGAGAGTCGACAAAAGTCAAATTCTGTTGTCTTTGTCACTAAAATCCCAATTTTTTTTACTAATTTAGTGGTCCAGATTGCATTAGCAGAAATTGCACCTTCAGGATACAAAGTGTGTTGTGGAGTGCCCACACCCAAAAATAAATTTGTCTGTCAGTAAGAATACCAAATGACTGATTTATTTCATAAATGAACTCCAGAGAATTAATATTTCACATCCACTGTTCTCAAACCTGATGTCTTTCTTTGTGTCTTTTTCCCCAGAGGAGCTGTCTGTGGAAGAGACATTATCCCAGCTTTGTATGGAGCTACAGGTACTTCCTTCATCAGAACCTGCCTATAGGTGTTTCAAGCCCATTTTTCAAGTGCACTGAGACAGCCCAGTAATATATCAGAGCATAAAAAAAAAAGGAGTTTGGAAAGGAAAGTTTGTTTACTGTTTCTCTTCCATCAATTATTTTGCAAAAATTAGATTAGTTGCTTATGAGATGTTCCTGTCACTTTTAACAAGCCACCAGCTGGATTATTCTAGCATCCTTCAGTGAGCCTACCCTGAGTATCAGGATGACAAAAAATTTATTTGGGGTAGGTTGTAATTAT
The DNA here is from genome assembly GCF_903797595.1 of Erithacus rubecula. Lineage (NCBI taxonomy): Eukaryota > Metazoa > Chordata > Aves > Passeriformes > Muscicapidae > Erithacus > Erithacus rubecula. The sequence goes on from NC_136689.1 coordinate 142,512,339, forward strand.
AGTTTTTCTGCTGACAGGAGAAAAGATTCTTTGGCAGGTTGTATACAATATATTTTCAAATAAAAATACCTAAATGTGTTTGGAGGATCATGGGAGCAAAAAAGTGATTTTGGCAGAGAAGTGACTGAACTACTCTCTTGAACCTGCTTCTGCCAAGTTTATTTCAAGTGAGAAAAAGACAAGTCATCAAGAGTGCCAGGAAGAAATGCAAGCACCACCCGATGACTGCAAAAATCAGAGATTTCATATATTTTATTTATCATAGGATCATAGAATCATTAGGTTTGGAAAAGTCCTCTAAGATCATCAAGTCCATCCTTTGACCCAATATGATTATGTCCAATAAACCATATAAATGAGGTGCTATCTGCTAATTTTTTAACAATTCCAGGGTAGGTGGAGAAGTGAATTTGGTAACAATTAAAAGAGAGAAGATGAGTCCAAACCAAATGAGTTCATTTACATTTCTGATACAAATTGTGACCTATTTTTTGTGAGCCATTGTTTTAAAATTGTTTCAAATGACAGATTTATTATTTTAAGCCATGACTTGGATAGTTTGAAGAAAATCTGATTTCACATAAAGCTGAAAAGCATAACTTATTGGGTTCATCTCTACTAGATTTAGAAGTTGTAAGAGTATAGGACAGACAACACAGTCTAGAGTTTCCTTTGGATTAATTTTCAGTGCAGTAAGACTCTTGCAATTAAAAATCCTTCCTTCCTTCCTTCCTTCCTTCCTTCCTTCCTTCCTTCCTTCCTTCCCTTCCTTCCTCTTCCTTCCTTCCTTCCTGTCCTTCCTCCTTCCTTTCCCTTTCCTTCCTTCCTTCTTCCTTCCTTCCTTCCTCCTTCATTCCTTCCTCTTCCTTCCTTCCTCTCTTCCTTCCTTCCTTCCTTCCTTTCATTTCCTTTCCTTCCTGTTCCTTCCTTCCTTCCTTCCTTCCTCCTTTCCCCTTTCCGTTCCTTCTTGGCCTTCCTATCCTTCCTTCCTTCCTTCCCTGCCTGCCTTCCTTCGTCCTCCTTCCTTCCTTCCTTCCTCTCCTTCGTCCTTCCTTCCTTCCTCCTTCCTTCCTGTTCCTTCTTCCTTCCTTTCCTTCCCTTCCTTACCTTCCTTCCTTCATGTCCTTCCTTCCTTCCTTCCTTCCTTCCTTCCTTCCTTCCTTCCTTCCTTCCTTCCTTCCTTCCTTCCTTCCTTCCTTCCTTCCTTCCTTCCTTCCTTCCTTCCTTCCTTCCTTCCTTCCTTCCTTCCTTCCTTCCTTCCTTCCTTCCTTCCTTCCTTCCTTCCTTCCTTCCTTCCTTCCTTCCTCTTCCTTCCTTCCTTCCTTCCTTCCTTCCTTCCTTCCTTCCTTCCTCCTTCCTTCTTCCTTCCTTCCTTCCTTCCTTCCTTCCTCCTTCCTTCCTTCCTTCCTTCTTCCTTCCTCCTTCCTTCCTTCTTCCTTCTTCCTTCCTTCCTTCCTTCCCTTCCTTCCTTCCTTCTCCTTCCTTCCTTCCTTCCTTCCTCCTTCCTTCCTTCCTTCCTTCCTTCCTTCCTTCCTTCCTTCTTCCTTCCTCCTCCTTCCTTCCTTCCTTCCTTCCTTCCTTCCTCCTTCCTTCCTTCCTTCCTTCCTCCTTCCTTCCTTCCTTCCCTTGTTCCTTCCTTCCTTCCTTCCTTCCTTCCTTCCTTCCTTCCTCTTCTCCTTCCTTCCTTCCTTCTCCTTCCTTCCTTCCTTCTTCCTTCCTTCTTCCTTCCTTCCTCCTTCCTTCCTTCCTTCCTTCCTTCCTTCCTTCCTTCCTTCCTTCCTTCCTTCCTTCCTCCTTCCTTCCTTCCTTCCTTCCTTCCTTCCTTCCTTCCTTCCTTCCTTCCTTCCTTCCCTCCTTCCCTCCCTCCTTCCTCCTTCCCTCCTTCCTTCCTTCCTTCCTTCCTTCCCTCCCTCCCCCCCCCCTCCCTCTCTCCCCCCCCCCTCCCTCTCTCCCTCCCTCCCTCCCTCCCTCCCTCCCCTGACAAACTCAAACATTTGGTAATCTGTAAACTGGACAAATAGCCATCCCACCTATTCGTAGATGACTTGCATTAATAATGCATCTTGCTTGCAGACTGAGCTTTCAGTTTATGATGTAAGGAGCAGCTTACTGACTAAACAAATAAAAAATTAACACTGACATACAGCATCTAAAATTGGATGCCATAAATAAAGTAGTGCCATGACAAAGGGAAATGTTTGAGCAAGATCTTTTGTTTCCCAGTGCCCCCCTGATTTTTCCTGTACCAGAATGGTGCTGGAGCTTGTGACATTTTGGACAAGTCATTAAAACAGAATAGCATCCAAATAATGCAAACACAGTGACAATATCTGTTTTATCCACACACAGATTTTCTCTGCTTCTCTCACACACAGACAATTTGGTTTTAATCATGGCTTAGTTTGCAGTGTCACCAACCTGGAAACTACCTGCATAATAAAATGTGAAAAATAAGCAGGCTTTCAGCTAGGGTGAACTCCTAAGCATAAATAAAAAAAAAAAAAAAAAAAAAAAAAAAAAAAAGGCCCAGTGAATAACGTGGAGGATAAAATAAAATATCTGTCTCTCATTAAAGAAATTAACAAGTTGACAAGAGAGCTGGGTTTGTTAAGCCTGGAGAAGACTCCAGGGAGAGCATTTAACACTTTCCAGTGCCTAAAGAGGCTACAGGAGAGCTGGAGAGGGATGTTTTACAAGGTTATCTGGTGCTAGACCAAGTGGGCATGGTGCTAAACTGACAGAGGGCAGGTTTAGATTAGATCTAAGGTAGAAATCCTTTATTGTGAGAATGGTGAGACAGGCACAGGTTGCCCAGAGAAGCTGTGGATGCTCCATCCCTGGAAGTTTTAAAGGCCAGGTTGGATGGGGCTTGGAGCAACCTGGGATAGTGGAAGAGAGTTAGAAGGGATTGCACATGGCAGGGAATTGGAAGAACTTTAGCCCAACCCATTCTATGATTCTATGATTCTATGAATCTACAATATTCTGAAATGAGAAAGTCTGTTGTGCAGAGACTCTGCTCTCTCACAGAGCTTTAGCACAGGGCTGGAGGGCACACAGACACCCAGCACGTTCTGGTGTGGGACATGGGCAACAGCACACTCTGGATTGTCTGTTTTCATCGTGTGTTGAGGACAGTGTTTTGGTTTGAGGTTTCTTCTTTGGTTCCCCCTCAATCACTCATCTATATTCTAATGTGACATGGCTGAGAGGGCTCCTTTTGCTAGCTGAGTCTGGCCATGGACTAATATTTCAGAGCATTCAGCACCATCTGGTGGATAATTTGGAACACACACTGATTTATTTTTTTTTTCCCAGTTACTACACTTGCATTAAAGTATCTGCAAAAAATTATCTGTTTGAACTTCTTGCTCTCTAATTACATTGCTGAGACCCATTTGAACTAATATATGTGGTTTTAAAGAGAAAAAGATAATATCTCACTAGCTTTATTTAGGGTAAAATAACTGAAAATGGTAGCTTTAGTAATAACATTCCTAAATCAACAGATGTTTATCCTGTTGTTATTGTTCCTAAAAGGACTTAATCTTATGTACAAATTGATTATTTTCCTAGCATTCTTGTCTCCTAATTTCCTTTCTGTCCTTCAGCTGATGAGCAATCCAGAGAAGATAGCAGAACAGATAAGCAAGGACCTTGCCTGGCTTTGCTCTCACCTCCTGGCCCTGTGGACCCAGTTCCTAGAGGTGGCAACACTCCATCCAGAAGTCACAGCTTATCTGACTCAGGAGCATCACATGCTCAGGGTAATCTTAAGAAGTCAAAAGGAAGCTCAGTAATGGTCACCTCCTCTTAAACAGTAGAGATTTATTTAGATGTGTATTTCCTATCCAATTCTGCCTCTATGACTATTTTCTGAAATGGGGTGAGCACAACAAGAGTTGAAGAGGAGGGGAATCCCAGGATTTGAAATTACAGATTTCAGTTTCTGGAATGAAGATGTTGAGTTTGTGTGACTCAGGGTTCTACATAAAATGAGTAACTTTGAACATCAGGATCAGACATAGAGCAGGAGGTGGGTGGTATCCATAAATCATAAACACTTGTTTTAAAAAAAAACAAATATTACAGTGACAAATTAAAAAAAATACAATTTCATCTCAACTAGTTTCACAAAACTACCACAAGGAATATGGATTTGTTTTCTTCACTGTCATATATATATAGCTGTTTGCCTTTTTCACAATGAAGTGCACACAACAAAATATTAATATTGTTGGTGTTGAAATTGCTTCTTGTACTTGGTAATAAAGAAGGCACAAAACCACTTGTCATTTGAGCAAATGTTGTCAGATCTGCTTATCTGATTAGTTCAGCAAGTGTTCTGTCTTCCATCAGGACGTTCTTGGTTATTGACCAGACACCAGCTCAGCACATCACCTGAGCTGAACTCAAAGTCTGATCTAATCTTCGAGTAGGGTCAGTAGAGAAAAGGGCAGGATTCATTTTGCATGCATTTGGAGTGTGCAGGGGAGGTATTGACACCTCAGCTTGTGTTCTGCTGCTGCCAAAGTCAGTGGAGGGCAGAGTGACCAGAACAGATCTCCCCTGGAGCTTGCAAAAATGGGGTTTAAAATTCAGGACGAGGTGGCTGAGTGCCTGATGCTGAAACTCCCCTGGTCAGTCTGATAAGGTCTCCCTGGACTCTGGGGGGACCTGGGTGGCTTTCAGCCAAAGGTCCCAACTGTGTGTGTTCTCAGATCCAGCTGGTGAATCTCAGCCTGGGCTGATGCCAACTGTCCTCTTGACCTCTGTCAAATTACATAACTTTGTGTGGTCTGGTTTCTCCCCATATAAACTGAGTGTAATTATACTTTTTCACCTCTGGATAATGGGTTGAGGGCCCTAAATGAAAAGTTCACTGTTAAGACACAGTCTTTTTGAAGAGTTGCTCGTCCTTTGTTCAGTAAGGCCATTTGCTAAAGCACAGCTGGGATTTAGGGAGATGCTGAGATGCTCTGACATATGCTTTTCACTGCCATTTTCTGTCCCTGTAACAGAGGTCACTTTTACAATTATTATTAGGAATGTATGGGCTGCAGTTTAACAGCTCAGTACATTTGATTGCATATTATGCTTGATTCATTTAAACTCAAAGCTTATTCCAGGGCAGATGACAGCACTGAATTTTTTATGGCTTATTTCACACTCTGTGCTCTGCCAGACACTTCAGATCCATGGCCCTTTTGTAATTGATTATCCAACACTGAAAAGACCTAATGTCCATGAAGAGATGTGAAGAGCTCTCAGTTTCCAAGTATCATGACACAGGCAGGTTTCTACTGTGATAGGGCTCATTCTCCTCTGGACTGGAATGCAAGACTTCCTTTGCTGTTGTGGTAGTTAGAGAGTCACTGTGGATGTTCCCATAGAAGAGAGGATCAATTATGAGTTGTTCTAGTTTAGTAAGTCACTCCACCACTTTTTTTTTTTTTTTTTTCCCACAGTGGGAAAGGCATAAATCTTCCCAAATTTAACAATTTAAAGGAAAATGGTAAATTTGACAGCTTTTAGAAAAGTAGTCAGAAGATGCAGATAACCAAACTTTGATTTATTGTCAAGGGAACCTTCTTGCCTCGCAGATAAATATGCAACAACAACAGCTGCTTTGTGCTGGACTGGGAAAATGAAGCAGAATTGGAGTCTTTTTTACTGGCAACACTAAGAAATCTGGTTCTGACAGTCAGTGCTGTGTTCCTAGACTGATGGCACTTGTCACCTTTCAGCAGATCTTAGGTTTAATTTGTGTGTTCTCTCCCAGGTGAGAAGATTCTCAGAAGCTTTCTTCTACACTGAACACCAGAAACCTGCAGTGCTCATGTTCCAGGAAGGCCTGTAAGTAACCCATGAACCCTCCCCTATCTCTGGAATGACTAAAAATTCACTTTAAAATACAATCAAGAATGAGTTCTTTTTCTTCAGGGTATGAAGGAATTTGGTTTGAGAGAGGTAATTTGCTCTGTTTTAGCTCCAAATTGTAAACCTATTGAAATGAGTTTCAAAAGTAAGTGACTGATCAGGCAGGCACCAGAAATAATTAATTTCCAGACACACACACACAAACGCACACAGAGACACACATATATATATGTGTGTTTACCATTCTTCAATTAACTTCTTAAACCAAATGCACCAGATCCAGCACTGTACTTTTAGTGGGAAATAACTGTTGGAAAACAACCAATTTTAACATTTACAAATTTGCTTATAAATCCCCAAACTATTCTAAGGTAAGAACTTCTTTCTGTTGGACAATTCCTGCTTGTAACCTAACTGCAAAGTGTGAGGAGCCAGTCTTTAAAGCTACACCAGGGCAAATCCTGCCTTTGGTTTTTACCCATGAACCATGGAGGACTCAATGATGCTCAGGACCTGACCCCTGAAGGCAGAGTTCAAAGAAAGATGCTCAGATTTGAATTTCTGAGTAATGAAGGTTATCCAGACTATTTGTTACCATGGGGAGACCCCAACATTACCAGAGTGAAACCCATCTTTCAGAAGGGGCTGAGAGGCCATGGCATCAGGTCCTGTCACAATGATGATTTTTAAGTGAGACATTTGCTTCTGACCTAGTGCAGAGGAGAAAATTGCTTTTCTCAGAGCTGTCAATGGAGACATTAAGGCTGATTCAGTGTTGATGGAAAGGGCCTGACTTCATTAGTGGATGGGCTGTACAAGGCTGCCTTGTTCTGCCAAATTAGAGCAGCCCCATAGCTGCAGGGTCCCAGCTGTGTTCATTTGCTTCTCCCATGCCAGGATTTTAGGGAGATGTGTACAAGGAAAACCCCATGTCATGATCTTGGGGTGAGCACACACAGAGTCATGTCCCAATTCAAACACAACCCTGCACAGGGGGAAGCCTAATTGCATGAAGTGCTTCTGTTTCTCCAGGCAGTCACAGAAGTAGCCCATTTCCTACAGATAAACATGTTTTCTTCAGTGGTTATCAAGAAGGGTAAGTTAAAAAAGAACAAGGCAAAAAGTGAAGTTAAAAAATATTAATTGGTCTGTGTAGAAAATCTGGTCTATACAGGCTGCATGGCAGAGTCAGATTTTATTCCTGAATTTGCTAGATGATGCAGTTGGAAAAGCAGAGTCTTGGCTGTCAGAGCATTATTGATATTTGGAGTGGTGGTGGGCATTATTAGTTGGGTTCACACAGTCACCAGCTGAGATCAGTGCTCACTGTGCCAGGTGCTGTACAAGCCCCTCAAACAGCATGTTTTTTCCCCCCATTTTATTTTTCCTTCTTACCAGACACTGTTTTTTGCCTCCCATGCTGTTGTGGGTTTGTGTGAAGCTGTGCACGTATCTACCTGACAGCATTTGACTGCTTAGGCAGAAGGGAACACATCATTCCCATTAGGATAAAGGTGGCACAGGGTGGAGACCTCTAGGGGGTCACATTCCCTCCTTAGATTTTACAGACAAAATTATTTCTCCTCATTGACTTTAATATCAATTATTCATCTTTTTCACAAGGGTAAGTAGTAATCAGACAAGGGATAATGGCATTAAGATGAAGAACAGATTTGTTTCAGCTGACCATCAATGGAAATCTTTTTGCCTTGCTCTCTGAATTTCATGTTTTCCCTGTTTTTTGAGACAGATGTTTAAACAGGAAAGCTCATCAGAAATAAAATTTATTGTATTTTTTATAGCCGAACATGTATATTCATCTGCCAGTTTGGTGTCACATTCACTGAGGAGAACCAGGCAGCATTTTGAGTGGCCTGAGTGATGGGAACAGATGGAGGGGCTACAAAAAAAGCCAGAGAGGGACTTTTTGCAGGGACATGTAGTGATAGGACAAGGGGAAATGAGGGAATGAGGTTTAGATCAGGTATTAGAAAGCAATTCTTTACTATGAAAGTAGTGGGGCACTGGAATGGGCTTTTCAAAAACTCTGTTGCTGCCCAGTCCCTGTAAGTGTTCAAGACCAGGTGGAGCAACCTGGTCTGGTGGAAGGTGCCCCTACCCTCATCAAGAGGGATAGAAACAAATGGCCTTGGAGGTCCTTTCAAACTCAAACCATTCTGTGGTTCTGTGACTGTGAAAATACAGTGGCTGAGCAATGTGCCTTAGCTCTTCAGATTTGTACATGTGTGAGGAACCTCTCTGTGAGTGCTCTGGGGTCTGAAATAAGTGAGACAGAGGACTTGCCATGCACCCAGCTTGGCTTTGTTCCTCCCTGTACTGCTCAACCAAATTTTTGATTATTGCTTCCTGCATCTGGGTTTTGAAACCCTGACCACAGCCAGAGTGACAGACCTCATTTCCTGACCAGAAACCAGCTGAGGGATCCAGTCCCAGCCAGCAGCCAAGACCCTTGGGAGCACAGTGAGGTTATGGCAGCTGAGGAGCCTGTGGCAGAGGCATCTGGAATAATTTCAAAAACACTGAGATTTTTCAGGAAGTGATTGTGCAAGTGGTAGATATCTCTAACTGAGAGATGGAAACCTTTTAAGAGTTCTGGGCACAGTAGCAGCACAGTAGCTACTCAAGCACTGAGTTTGTTTTGTACTTTGCTGCCAGGATCCAGAGCCACGCGCAGATTTCCACAGAAATCCGAAATTCGGATTATTTCACCAGCATGCCCCCGCTGCCAGCAGAGTGCCTGGACATCGACGGGGACTGCAACACGCTCCCAGTCATCTTTGAAGACAGGTACACAGACATGCCCTGCAAAGGTGAGTGACACACCACAGGGCACAGCTTCACTCCCCAGCTCAGCATAAATGATCTCACATCCCCTGGGCTTATGATCTCGGAAAAATGTGACCCCCCCCTCTAAGTAATACAGCTGAATTTTAGTGTTTGCCCTAACAGCAGAGTATTTCCTTCACATTTTTCATCCTTAAATTAAGCTTTAAAAAGAAAAGCTGGAGGAAAAATCTGGAAAAAAAAAATTAGATCATTTGTATTTTTGCTACAATACTAATTTAAAGGAAAAAATACTAGACTGATATCCCTACTATGACATCTAGTGGTAAGAAATCTCAGAACAAAACCCCACAGTTTCAGTATAAAGCTCCACACTTCCCTGAAAGAGAGAATTGCCTTCCAAAACATATTTTGTCCAAATCACATTTTTAATTAAGAAATTATTTCGTTACAGAGTTATTTAGTAAAACCTCATAGCCCTTACTACCTTTTTTCTTTGTACTCAGCCTTTAAGATTACCAAGGAAGCAACACTTATTAATTCTATAGGTGTCCATAATCTAGAGAATATTGCCTGTGATACAAAATCTTCACTTTCCACAGTCATTCTACTGCCTGAATTGTGACAATGTTCACTAAAGGTATTTAAATTATTAAACTGAGTATTAAACTGATTCAAAGTAAGAGCTCTACTATGAACAATTTTGAATGACACCAGGAATACAAAGAAGTATCTGTTTTGTTTTGCTTATCTGTGCTCTAAAAACTAGCAGTACAGGCACAGTTATACTGAGGAAGGTGTTTTTTATTAATATTGTCCTCTTTGGCCTAACTATAACTGTTCTGTGAGTATCATCCTAGTTAAATGCACTCTGTCATGAACATTTGTAATATGCCTTCAATGCATGTATAATTTTTATCATATAAAATATAGAATAATATTTTAGACTTTAAAATCCCTGTTCAAAGTCTCCCAGTCCTTTGGAGAGATTTGTTGTATTCTTACAGGTAATACTACTATCTTTCTTGCTTGCTTTGTTTGTTTAGATCAGAATTTGGAAGTTTTCCCAGATTTTGAGGTTCCTGCAAATACTCAAATGGATGTAAAACTGGAAAATGAAGACTGTGCATCAGATGATGCCTCTGCAGTAATGAAAGGAGACTTTGGGAAAGATACTCTACTAATACACACAGACAGGATAAACAGGAATCCCTCATGCCTACACAGCAGTATTGAAGCTGCTGCTAAGGGTTCAAACCAGCAATCCACATCTCAGGTATGTACAATAAACAAAGAAGGCCAAAGGAAACCTGAAAATATTTTTGTTTCGAGAGAGGAAACTATTTCTGACTCAAGAGAAGAAACTATTTCTGACTCAGAGCCAGGCAATACAGAACACATGCCAGAAGACTTTAAAACATCTGAGGAAGTTTTATTGAAAGATAATAGACTTGGGGCAGATGTTACCTGTGGAGACATGGAACCCAGCAATAAGGACTCTCACAAAAGTGAGCCCATGCTCATTGTCAGTGCTCAGTATGAGTGTGGAGCATGTGGAACTGATGGCTTGGAAGACAGGACTGAAATACATGAACTAGATGAATTTGGTCATCCTGAAATTAATTTCACTTCGTCTGAGCTTGCATTGGATGAATTGACCGGTCTTGGAAAGCCAGAGGATGCAGACACCAAGGCTCATCTCCCTGTTTTGAAAGCTTTGCCATTACATAGCTGCGAAGTGAAATCAGTCACAAAGGAGCCACGCGGCGAGGAGAGCGAAGAATTTACGCTGATGTCGGGGGTCATAAAAAGATCCTCCTCCGTAATCTCGGATTCCGGCATCGAGAGCGAGCCGAGCTCGGTGGCGTGGTCTGACGGGCGCAGCCGCGCCCTGGAGCTGCCCGGCGAGCGGGAGATGCTGCAGCAGCTGGTGCGCAGGCACCACATCCACCGCAACTCCCTGGAGGGCGGCCACACGGACAGCAACACCAGCCTGCCCAGCGGCATCCAGGCCTCCCTCACATCCATCAGCTCTCTGCCCTTCGAGGAGGAGGAGAGGGAGGTGGAGCTCACCAAGCTGACGAAATCCGTCTCTGCTCCTCAGATCAGCAGCCCAGAGGAGCCCACCGAGGAGGTGGATATATCAAAACACAGCGAAGGCTCCTCGGGAGATTCAGATCAAAATTTAAGGAGCTGCATGGAAACGGAGAATAAAGATGGAAAAATAATCATGGACTTTTCTGAGGGTCAAATGCTCACTGAAAGTGGACAAACAGAACACAGAAGACATCCCAAACCTCTCCTCAAACACAGTAGCAGTAATGCTGAGTTACAAGGGGAGGAGAAGAAAGGTTTTCCAGAGACTTGCTGTAGTTTGGAGAATACGAGATCACCCATTTGTCCGAAGCAGCTCCAAGATAATGTCTCTGAGTGCCTGTCACTGGAAAGCAATGGTGAGTGCTGCTTAAAAACACCAAGGGCTTGTAATTACTTGGACAAAAATATAGATAAGGTTGATCCGTGCATTGAGGATCCAAAGGATAAACTTAAACCGGACAGTTTAAAAATACAACAGAGCTCTTCCAGTAGTAGAATTTCAGGAGAGGAGAGTTCTTCACAAAGCATAAAGGTGGTACCAGATTTTTGCTATCCTGTTACAGCTCCTTCAGACGCCTCCACTGAATTTGGCTCACTGCGAGGAGAATGTGGCCGTTCTCTCGCTGAGGACAGCCCTGCAGTGTATGCAGAAATGCAGGGGTTGCAAGAAATTGAGCTCAATGACTCACCTGCCTCAGCAGACCCTGTGCCAGGGTCCCACCAGGCTGAACGTCCTCAGGAGCCCAGCAGCCAAGAGAATAAACTTGTAGCGAACGGCACCGGGTTTCCTTTGGCCACCACAGAGGGAGTAGCCCTGGAAAGCAGAAAGGCTGCTGATGTGGTTAACCTGTCCATCTCTTGCACAGCCACCTGTCTTCCCTTTTCTTCCGTGCTCAAAGAGACCCCTGCCATGGCGGGCTCCTCGGCAAAGCAGGCTGCGTGCCCCATCACGCGCCAGCCGCTGGGCTCCTTCGGAATCGTCTGTTCCAACTCCGATGAGATGGATGAGGACACCAACGAAAGGATGCTGAAGTAAGGGTGACTAATTGCTCCATTAATGTAGCCACAATGCCAAGAGACCCTGACACAGTTCAGGACCCTAATGCACTAGGCATACAGGAAGCTTGCATTTGAGATAGGTTCCTGAGGAATTCCAGCATAAATAATCCAAACAGACAAATGGTTCATAGAGGATGAATAATCTAAATAGACAGAAGGATAAAAACACAGAGAGACCAAGCTTGCTAAAGACCTCAGGTCCTTATTCTCATGACAAGCAGTGGTACTTGGGTATCTAAATAATCTTTCAGAGCTGACCTTCCTTCCTGAAATTAAGGCTACCCATACCAGAGTATTGATCCCAGATTATCAGTTCACTGTGGCAGTGCCGCACACTGTTTTACTCTTCTGCTTGAATAATTCCACTCAGTAGCCAAACTATGAAATGAGGAATTCAGATTGACTTATACATCTCAACCTCACCTTCTCAAACTGGAAAAATGGGAGAATTGAAACCATGGATGGCTGGAGAAGAGGCATTATTTTTGTTTCTTGCTTTATTGCCCAACGTAAAAGTGCCACATTGTGACCCTGATGTCATAAGGGCTCTCATAGATTAGCACACTAGCACTTACATTTTTCCAAATATAGTTTGATGCCTCTGCTGTGCTGATGCAAAAGAGTAGCACTGAAATTCCTGAGACCATTCAGCTGCCAAAAAGGTTGGCTGTCTGCATGTGCATTGATTTTCAACCAAAGATTTTGTTTTCATTCGTTTGAAAGCATCCTGAAGTTTTATACACCATTCTCAAGTCCTGACAAATCTAAGCACAGAATTTGCTTCTCCTTTGTGAAACAACATTTGAGCATGTATTCATGCACATGAATCCAAGGCTTCCAGATTCATGGCCCAAAAGATATTTTTTTCATTCTTGCGTCCCTTAAAGTGAGTTGGGCTGATGTAAGTAATTGCTCACCGCTGGACTTTAGTATCTTTAAGATCTTTTCCAGTCCTAATGATTCAGTGATTATATCAAGTTCCCCAAACTTTAAAGGTTAAAAGTCTCCAAAGCTTGTCTGTCCCAGTTTTCTACTTAATTCTACACATACATTGTGATTATTAATTTCTAAATTATCTGGATAAGTTTTACTAAAAAAAACCACTGAAGAGTTTGACATCTTCAGCCAGCAGAATGCTTCAGGGTGACTTCAAGTGTCAAATTTTAGACCATTAGTAGGAAAGGGGTTATCTTAATTCTTTCAGCATTGAGATGTTCTTCTTCTAAATGCTACTAAATGTTTTCAAAAGAATCAAAAATCAAATAAGCCCCAAAATATCTACCACGAGATGCATCCTTTAACTCTAGCTTGAGGAAGAGGGAGAACATCTTCTACCCAACTATAAGCCCACCTAACTGTAGCAAAATTATACATTTTGCATTTCAGTACCCATAAGGCAAATGGCATTGTTAAGAGGCAAAACTGCTAGTTCTGTACCTCAGTCTCATTTTATGAGCTACCAGAAAATTATTTTTTGCCACTCTTTCATTCCTCTGCCAAGTGTGAGTTGCTAATGCACTATAGTTCTTCCCATTATAGACAAATTGCAAAGAAAAATAATTTATTCCCTTCATTCTGATTTATCTCAGCCCTAATAGATAAGGAATTGCATCCATGTCTTTACTTGAAAGTCAAAAATATAACTTCTTGCAAAGACAAGCCTCCTCATTTCTAGTTTAATGGTTTGTTTCTGACCACCCAGTTCTATTGTGATTAATTAATGTATTCTCCAGTTTTTATCAGGCCAAAGAAAAATTTAAAAAAGAAATGAAGATTGAAGGATTTCTGTACAGTGACTTATCTGTACTAGCTTCTGATATCCCATATTTTCCACCAGAGGAAGAGGAAGAAAATTTGGAAGATGGAATTCACCTGGTTGTCTGTGTCCATGGATTGGATGGTAAGGCCAGGAAGAATTTCTGTTTGTAAGCCATTTTGGTGTAAATTACAAAAAAAAACCCCACAGATGTTCAGCAAGTATGAAAGGATGGAGAGTCTCAGTATTTGTTTTAGATAAGTATTAATTCCTTATTATGCTATTCAGTCCATTGTAAAAAAAGGATCTACAAGAATATTAAGTATTGTTGCTAATAAATGCTATCTGTTTTTGCTTTTTTGGTTTTTGTTTTTTGTCTTTTTTTTTTTTAATCAGCAATCTTCACCAAAGCACATCAGTCCTCCTGTGTACAGGAAGAGTGCACTGCAGTAACTCCTTGTCTTTCCACAGATGCTTTGTTATTTTGCAGCATGTCCCCAGGAGGGAAATGTTATTTAAACCCCCAAACCACTGTTATAGATTAGATTGTGGCTGACTTTATAAAGTGAGAGAATAAAAGTCATTCTTCACTGCAGAGGAAGCAGGCCTTGGGATTTTTTACATATATGCTTTCTAAGCAGGAAACACTTATGTTAAATGTGAACTTTCTCTTGGCAAATTATTGATATCAATTAGAAAAGTGTCAATTTTCACACTGAAACTATGGAGAAGAAGTGATAGAGGCTCTGAAATCTCAAGGAAAAAAAAATAGGAAAAACAAACACTGGCTTGAGCCAGGACTGTTTGCCATTGAATATCTCAGCAGCAGGAATGTCTTTCTCGTGAAGTAGTGATAATTACTTCACCAACAAAGTATTTCAGAAGACTTTGGACTCTCCTAGTACAGAACGAGGCATCTCTCAAAATATTAGGAGTTGGATAGTATCTCAGTACCACCTCTAATTGTGAATAAATGAGATGGGCCACTCTGCATCTGAAGGTTCAGCCCTATAGCCCAGCACAGGTATTGAGGGGTCCCTGACAGCCTCACCTTAGCTTGACTTTTTGTTTTACCTCTGCTGTTCAGTAAAGGGACAGATTTATTCTGGACCTGATCTGTGCTCTTTCTTACCCATCATTTATGCAGTTCCCCACAGCAGCAGGTGAGGTCCAGGCTCTGGGAATTCCTGTTCTCTTGCTGTTCCAATACATGATCCTGAGGTGTGAGAACGTTCTTAGCAGCACTTAGCAAGAGCTCTATGGTGTCAAGGTTGTGTTAAATTGACTCTATGTTGGTTATTTTTCTGTTGAATTGCTTATGAAGTACCATTTGTTCCCAGGTAACAGCGCAGATCTGCGGCTGGTGAAGACTTTTATAGAACTGGGACTTCCTGGTGGAAAACTGGACTTCCTAATGTCTGAAAGAAATCAGGTAGTACAGAGCTAATTTCTGCCTTCCTTTCCATTGCTGAAATAGTGCCTTCAGCACAAGCCTTTTCACCAGCTGAGTGAAACAAAAGCACTGGGGAATTCAGGGAGTTTTAGGTAGTATTTAGTGCAAAGGCCTGGTTCTATTCCTGTCTAATTCAATAGGGTGTTCAAACCTATTGGAAAATATTCCTGGCATTAAAGTCAAAGGCAATGACATTAGCAGTAATAGGACTGGACCTTAGAGAAAGAAAATTAATTTATCCTGCCAGTTTGCACACGTGGCAGCTTGGTGCCTCTGCAACACATTACCAGGAGAAAGCAGCAAGTTTAGTGATGCTAAATTCTCAGGAGGATGTGGAATTTCCAGCAGGTGTTAGCTCCATTTGCTGCATCAGCCATTGTTTCTCCTGTTGCAGCGTTTGTGGGATTTATTTCCTTGAATGATAAAGAAATGTCTTCCAGTAAAAATTGATTGCTGGTCTAGGCAGAGAAACAGAAATGAATCCTGGGCTTTGCTTGGCAGTGGAGCCATATTTATGACCAAAGGCCTAACTTTATGCACAAGATAAGGATTTCCATTGTACAGTGAAAAACATTATTCTGATTTATGAGTACCTGAGAAACCTGAGTTAAAACTTTCTAACCTTCTTTGTTTTTATATTTTGAAGTGGGTGGTTGGTGTATGTCTGTGAACTGGCCGCCTTCCAGTGCACAGCTCTGTCAGCAGGAAACTTGGACAGTGAACATAAAATAGGTGAAAATAGTCAGGACACCACTTCATACTTCCATCAAGGCCTCTTCCAAGAGAAGAGAATGTTTTCAGAGAATGAAACATCTTACAACATGCAACATTTAACATTATCCAGAGCCCATAATGGAAATTAACTAGAGATCTTCTTGTCTGGGAAGGTGGGGGAGTTCTCACAGCACTGGAAGTGGGATCTGGGTGGCCTGATGGATATTTTGGTGTTGTAAAGCATCTCATCACTGTTTTTCCCTTCTCTGAGAACCACACTGAAAATGATGCAAGAAATCAGTCATTTAGCTGGTTTGCCCTATAGAGGAAAATTCAAATCAGTTTTTTAGGAATTAATTTGTGATGCATTTGACAAGCTCAACCAGGCTGAAGTGATACTAACGGATGGAGATCTAATCAGGTGAAATATGATGCTTGACATGTTTTGTTTATGATTAACATTCAGGCTGATATTCTTGCACTTTTAAACAACCTGAAAGGTTTGGGATAATGAGCCTAGGAGGAAATAATTAATTATCAATGCAGACAAAACAAACAGGCAAAAGGTTACTGGACTGTTTGTAGTTTATGAGAACATTTATTTTAAGTCTGTATTGCAAAGTGAATATCGTCATGTTTTCCTGCGCAAGAGCTGCAATTAGCAAGATGAGTTGTGTCACAAAAGCATTAATTACTGATATGTTTCAAAAGCATTAATTACTCATATCTTTGCTCTGAATAGCTGTTCCAACATTTGATGATTGTTTTGTGGCATCTCATTAGTTACCAGTTTGATTTAGAGTCCTGTTGGATTGCCAAATTACAAAGTTCTGAATAAGATCTGCCTGTAATTGTATAGACTGGAAATATATTGCTTGTTTTATTGTCTCACAACTGGCAGTACTGTTGCAAACAACAAATTATTTGTCTGTCTCTAGCACTCATTCTCTTACTGATGAGTGTTGAATAACAAACACACATTTGATCAAGATGACCAAATAATTTTGTGATGACATCCTCAGCACCAGCATAACCCTCATGTCAATTTATAATCCTGTAAAGTATTTTATTGCAGTAATCTGTTGAATCCTAAATGCTGAAATCTTTTCTTCCATGTGCAGAGCCTGACATCTAGAGCAGCTGAGCATGAGTAGTTCTCACCAGTGCCAAGTCAGGCTGCTTTAGCATCTTGCTTATGATTCTGGAATCACTCAGTAACCTCTCTTAAAGGAGAATTTCTGTTGAAAAGAAGACCTGGAGACCGAGAAAAAAATCTCCCTTCTTCCCCCTTGAGCTTTTATAAAGAAAAAATACACTGGTTGTTGCCTTTGCGCTTGCATTTGACTTTGAAAATAACATCAGTCTGCAATAAGTGTAATATATTTTTATTCATGAATTCATGTAATTTTTCAACAGACTGATACTTTTGCTGATTTTGATACAATGACTGACCGATTATTGGATGAAATTATTCAGCATATCCAGTTGTACAATCTCTCCATATCCAGAATAAGGTAAGGTAAGGTTTATGATAGCAAATAGTATGTAGCTCTTTGAGTTACATGAGCAACAGCCATTGAAATTATCTTTCCCTAAAGTGCCCTGTGTCAAAAACCATTGAATCAGTGAGATTAATTTTTACATTCTAATAGATGAGAATGAAAGAGAAAGATTCTTATGCAAGAGAATCTTGTAGACTGAAAAAAAAGCCATTAAATGGTAACTAAAGGATCTTATTGAAAGTCCTGACAGAGTCCTCCCTCCAGAGCCATTTGTGCCATCCTTATATTTATTTTAAAGAAAACACAAATGGCTTTTGAATTAATGTAATTTTTTCTTTTCCAACAGTTTTATTGGACATTCCCTTGGGAACGTCATCATTCGATCTGTACTAACTCGCCCCAGGTTTCGCTATTACCTCAACAAGTTACACACCTTCCTGTCCCTGTCTGGGCCTCACCTGGGAACCCTTTACAACAACAGCACTTTGGTTAGTACAGGTAAGAGTCAATGGGAGAGCTTTGGCTGTGGTGCACAGCAGAGTGCGTGAGAGGGCAAGTGGAGGTAGGAATTTTATTGTAGCACGACTTGTACTTGAAGTTGTGGAAACCATTTGCTGAAGACTTCAAACCCATACAGAAAAAGAAAAAACAAACAGATTCAGTATCTACATATTGCTCCCTGGAAAGCTCAGGGGTGTGCAGCAGTAAGAGATGAACCTGTTTCCACTTAGTCTCCCACTTCTCCTCTGCTACAAATAAAGAGAGGCATCTCCTCAGATGAAAAAGAGACATTATTATGGAAATGGAATGTTTCACATTTCAGTCTCCTGTTTTCCTACTACCATGACACAACCACAGAATCATAGAATAGTTTGGGTTGGAAGGGGCTTTACAGATCATCTAGTTCCATTCCTGCTATGAGCAGGGTCATCTTCAATTAGATCAGTTTGCTCCAAGCCTTGTCCAACCTGACCTTGAATATTTCCAGGGATAAGACATCTACCAGCTCTCTGGGTAACCTCTTCCAGTGCCTCATCATCCTCATTGTTAAGAATTTCTTCCTTATAAGTAGCCTAAATCTACCCTGTTTTAGTGTAAAACTGTTACCTTTATCCTGCGAGACCCTTATTATACTTTTCTTCCTGTTGATTAGTTCAAGAACAAACAAGACTTCTACTAAACTACAGTGCTATCCTTACTGTAGGCACATGTCTTTAACTCCCCTGCTTGATGACTTACAAAGGATAAAAAAATGCACCAATTTTCACTCCAGGTCTATGGCTAATGCAGAAGTTGAAAAAGTCAGGGTCGCTTTTGCAACTGACCTTCAGGGACAACGCGGATCTGCGCAAGTGTTTCCTCTATCAGCTCAGCCAAAAAACGGGTGAGTAGGGCTTGATGTGCCCTGATAAATACCAAGGGCTATTCCATTGGCTTGTGATGGACTGGCCTCTTCTCCAGGGAGTAAAGGAAATACGCATTTTGCTAATGATCTTTATTTAAACACACTTTTTAGAAGAGTCTCTCTGTCTAAAATCTAATATCAATTTAATCTGTACATTTTTTTCTGTGAAAGTTATCTGATAATGCTTTTGCCAAACTGTTAGTGTTAAATAAGACCTTTGTGCTGCAGTAAACATGCACCTAAGTTTATATTCTGCAAGCAAGAAACATCATTCTTGAGAGGCCATCATTGCTTAATTTATGCTATGAGATGAAAACCATTTTTTCTTTTTTATTATTTTTTTGGTAAGTTTAACATCTCTTGTCTCTAGGAAATATGGCTTTGTGAGAGGAAGAGCAAATTTTATTCATGTCTGTTCTGACACTTCTGTACTACAGAGAAAGATGTATGGCCTCACACTAGAAAAATGATGTCTGAATAGAGAATTTTTTCCTATTCTTTAGTCTGTCATGAATAAATGAAATAAATCAGACTTTTCTTAAGAAAAGAAAGCAAACATGATTCTTCTGTTGAGGCAGTTTTGGTTTTTTTTAAGAATTATTTTTAATATGGAGTGTGAGCAGACTGGTGCTAAGTATGTAGTGACACGGTCACTACTTGATGTTTAATTCTTTTCTTGTACTTTTTTACACTGCTAATAGGAAACAAAGGCTATGTCAATATGAATAGAACACCTAAATCTTACAGATATGCTACATAACTCAATCAATGACAGGAAGTTGATGTAAATTTGTGTTTGAATTTTCCCTTTGATTCCCTGGTTCTTATTTCCATGGAATACAGTTGATGACTCCTTTACTACTGTCAAGTTAAAATAAAATCGGTCCTGCACAAAAAGCTCATATTTTAACTTCCCAAGCAATGAATTCTAAAGCATGTGTAGTGAGTCAAAGCAATTTGCTGCTTGTTAGCTGAGTAAAGTGGAAATATAAGAGGCTAAAAATGCAGGTGTTGTCCTTGAGAATGGAGAAAGCAGAAATTTAAATGTGGAGAGGACTGTCTGTGAAGTCAGAATCATCTGGGTAGATGCTTAGGCAAAATATCCGAAGATGTAGACATGTCCATATGTGAACATATGATCTGGCATACAGATTCAGTAGAGACATGTCCCTATTCTAGCACCCTGCTCCCAAAAGAAGTGGGGAGAACCTACAGAAAGAGAAATGCCAGAAGCAGTGTTGTGCCTACGTTGCCAGATGACTCCTTAAGCCTCCAGCAATTTCTGACTTTTTTATTAAAGTAGAAGTCCCTTTCAATCTCTTTATCTTTCAATCTCTTTAACAAATGTTACTCATGCTTGTTGTGAAAATAAAAACCAAAACAAAACCCACAATAAAATATTCTTCCCTGTTGCACCTCTTCAGGTAAGATTTTAGATTTGGTAACTCACTGGGGCTTCTCCTACCTTTTACTTCAGATCAAAGTTGCAAACTCAGTTGGTTTGACTGCACAAGAAGAAAATTATAAACACCTTAAGTCAGGTTTTTGAAAGGCAGCCAGCAGGACTTTTCATTGTGGTGGTGATGGTCAGATTTTTTATGCAAGTCTCGAAATCACAGTTTTGGAATCATAGACAGGTCAAACAGGAGGAGCTCATCAGTGACCCCATTAGCTCCAGGGAAGATTTGGGGTTTTCAGTTATGAACCAGCAGAGTGGATTTGTCAAGTGGATGCTGCATGCAGGGTCTGGATGGACACTAAGACTCACTCAACACCAATGTACCAGTATGACATTATAGCAATTCCTTTTCTTCTCCCTCTCTCTATTTTGTTTGAGACTTTTACGAATTTGTAGTCTTATTTTTGAACTTGATGCTGTTCAGAGGTATAAATATTTGTAATAATAAGGTATTAATAAAAGGTGTTTTTTTTAATAGACAGTTCTTACTTTACCTTATTGACATGCAATTCACCTGTGTGAGTGTTGATATGTAAAAAATAGTTCACAGAAGCAACTCAAATGTGTTTAAGCTGTAATGAATCTTTCTAAGATTGTGTTGCATGTTTTAATAATAATCACCTATTTTGCACTGTAGATTTTCAAAAGCCTTTGAACATAGAATAGCCATGCTGTTTTCACACTGTATTCGTTTTCATCACTGTACTTAATTGTGATTAATGTATTTAATATGTTTGCCACAGGTCTTCAGTATTTTAAAAATGTTGTGTTAGTGGCCTCACCCCAAGACAGATACGTCCCTTTTCATTCAGCACGAATAGAAATGTGCAAAAATGCACTTAAGGACAGACACACAGGTATGTTTAAAATCTTTTATATATTCCCAAAGCTGTTGAAGAATTGCATTTCTGTGCAACTGAAGTCATTACATTAGAAGGGTTTTTCATCAACATGATGAAAACTCAAATGTTTATTTGATAAGGAAGAAAGTGTTCGCTTCCCACAGGAAATTACTGAAATCAATAAAAGAAGCCTTTCAAGAAGCTCTTTGCCTGATGAAAACAAATTTCAATCAGGTCATAATCAAAGGTTTCTTACTGCTTCCTCCCATTCCCATTCTAAGTTTATTTATTTTTTTTAAGTGATAATGCAACTAGCTCTTGACAATGTTTTTCTGTAGTCTACTGATTTACTTATATTGACTTCCCTTTTTTACACATAAAGAAATCTTTCTCAGCACATCCAAATTAAGGTGTTTTTCCCTTTTTTTTTTTTCAATAGTGTTTGAATGATTGCAAAATAATTTAAGGGACAGATCTAAAATCATATTGTTTTGTAATAAAATCTGTAAAACACATCAGGAGTCACAACACCAGAGGCCCTCCTGTGAGCTCAGGCTGTGTGTATTGCTTTTGTTATTAGCAGTCTTGCTCATTTATAAAATGTTTCATGGCTTTAGTTTGATACCACATCCAGGAATAATGTTCAGTGCAATTTCATCACCATTTCACATATGTGATTACCTAGAAATGGAGATACTCTTTGGAAGCAGAAAGACACACAGGCCCAATAATCAGCATGGTTGCCTTCACACCTCTTACTTAAATGACAGCTCTTTCCCTCCTATCTAAGACATGAATTAACAGGAATTTCTTCAACTCACCCACAGTGGTTCTTCCTCAGGGACATGTTTGACCTAGCAGGAACCAGATCAGTACATTTATCAATACACCAGGTCATTTGTCTGTAAATGTTTTCTGAGCGGTTGTTTCTGCCCTTATAAACACCTCAACTATCTCCACATGATGCCCTTCCTTCATTGGAATCCCCCGAGAAACCCAAATGAACTTGTGTCCTGGCACACCCTCTCACATTTGAATTCATAGGCAGTGTGAGTCCAAACCCTCTTCCCTAAAAGAAATATGAGCATTTTCTTTGCTGACAGAGGAAAGGCTGATGATGTTCCAGGCCTCAAGCTAAGCAGCTTCAGCAGATCCCTCCTCATGGCCAATGCCTCCATTAGATGAACATCACTCTGGCACCTGGGAAATCATTGGACAGCTGTCTCTCAGATCTATTTTAGCCTTGCTTCCATTTTCTTTCTCATCACGACTGTAATTAAACGACACTGGAAGAAAAGAGAGGATCTGGGAGATTTGGAGTGTAGGTGTGATATCTCAACTCTTTTTCAGGTCCTGTTTACGCAGAAATGATCAACAACCTGCTCCAGCCTTTGATTGGGGCCAAGGACTGCACTTTGATCAGACACAACGTGTTCCATGCTCTGCCCAACACCGCCAACACGTTGATAGGCCGGGCTGCCCACATTGCTGTGCTGGACTCTGAACTGTTCCTGGAGAAGTTTTTCCTGGTGGCAGGACTCAACTACTTCAAATAGTGCCTGAAGTACTGGGTAACAGCAGCCAACCTTTCCATTGAGTGGAGGAGACTCCCTTAGCCAAAGGAGTGCAATGTTAAAAATGACATCAGGTGGGACTTTCAAACTTTCCATTTCCATTTCTCTTTCAGAGAATAAAGTGCTATGGCTTTAAGGCATTCAAGCTTCCAAGTATTGGTGCTTTTGGAAGAAATAAATATTCCTCTTCAGTTTCTATGGTTTTTGTCCACATAAAGACATGAGTCACTTCTGAAGTAGAGAATCAGAAAAAGAAGGTTAATCTCTAAATGTGATTGGACCAATATAATTCCTGTTTCTCCTGAATATTAAACCAGGAACTTGTCTGTCCTTGATTTATTGCTTATTTATGTATTAACAAAGCTCTACATTTGTAGCACTTTTGGGGTAGTTAACACACAAGGAAACACATGTGTGTGAACTCAGGTTAAAACCTTCTTTGTGATGAACTGAGAAGTCTGAAAACCATTTATGAAAGTTTCAGTCTTTCTGTTTCATGTAAGAAAATATTTGGATGGTTCCATTACTGGTAATAATTTGTAACATACAAATTGTACATTCAAACAATGGAAAGGAGTATTTTGCATAGAATGAACAAATATCGACATTTGTCTTTAAAAAGAAACACCAACTTTAGTTTGGGAAGAATTTCATTCAAGTTAGACGCTGCCAAACCAAGAGGACTATATTGGATTGCTTGTAAAATATCAGTGGCATCTGTTAACATTTCTTCTGTTTACATTTATGGAGGATCATAATTGACTGTGTTTGTTATAACCTTAAAGGTACAATTTTCATGTTTACATTTGTATCTAAGTCCATTTGTCCCAACATTTTTTTTTTAATGTATTACATTGGTACCAAATTCAAAGTCTATCCAGTTATACCCTGGAAAACCCCAAACATTTGGAAAAAAAAAAAAAAAAAGGCAGGAGATATAGAATGGTAAGGATTGTGAAACACTTAAAAATATAAGGACATCTTAAGATCCTCTGCAATACTCTCTAAATGCTTTGTTAATGCCCATTTGCAGTGCTATATACAGTCCTAATAATTATATGGTTACATCTGATTGAACTACTTAAAACTTTATTTGTGCAATGATATCTAAGTCCTTTTGAAGAGTTTGGAAAAGAACATATTTCCCAATTTTTAATTTTTTTTCATCAAATTTACATTAAGATTTTTATCACAAAGTTATCACACTTAAAGTGAAAAATTTCAATACATTTCTGCACATTTTCAAAAAATTTTGATAAATTTTCAACGCACAGTAGTATTTTGAAAAAAGAGAAAATGAATAATTCTTCAAAATTGTTTTTGTTTGGAAGGCAGGCAATTTTTAAAGCAAATACAATTTGTTTTAAAATACAAATGAACAAGTCTCTATATCTTCTAGCAATGACTGTAAAAAAATCACAAAGTTGGGTTTAGGTGTCAAGACTCCCTTCAGTAAGCTAAGATGAAGATGGGGAAGATTTGTGAAATAAGAATACAAAATGAAAACAAAAAGCATTACAGTCAGAGGGATTGCAAAATGCAAAACTAGCTTTTTCTCGAAAGAGAAAAAAAGTGAAAATCTTAGACAAAATTAGTTTAAGAAAAGAGTTTTAGCAGACAGGCAAATGCTGGTAAATGAAAAAGGCTGGCTTGATAACTAATGCATGTTTTTAAAATAAGAAGGAGAAAGAAGGTATGTACCAAAGGGTGAGATTAAACCACCTGAAAATGGGTATTATACATAAAAATCTTGTGCCCTCATCGAGGTAGAAATCATATAGGAGCAATTCCATGGTGTGATTCAATGTTGATGTTTCTTAATACCTCAGTACTTTAATTAACTAGGCACATACTATTGTGTTTTCCTCTTTTTTTTTTTTTTTTTTTTTTTTTTCCTTATAGATTGACTGTTAAATGCTAAAGTCAGTTTCACCCAGTTAACAAATGAATTCTATCAGGGAACCTGTTTCCTCTTCTTGTTTGGGAATTTTTTCTCACTTTTTGGCCTCAGCAGTCCAGTGCCAGCTGCACTGACATATCACAACTTACTTCTTCCTCAGTAAATTGTCTATAGAATTTTAAATATAATGGGACATGGAGGTCAAGTTGTTATATAGTGAAGCCCTTTTGCTCCAGGACTAGTACTTCTGTATGGAAAAAAGGAAAGAAAAGCAACCTCTAACCTAAGCCACCTCCAGTGAGCTGTATGAGGGTCTGGTCCACTTGTAGAAAACATCCAGAAGTCTGCAAACTGAGAATTAAAAAAAAAAAAAAAAAAAACATTTAGAAAGAAGTGATTTTACACCTATATACATGCTTGCTGTGTGTATGTACATAGTCTGCACAGAGAAGTTTGCTTACTTCCAGGTCTTACCCACCACCTTTCACAGCCCTGAGTCCGACAACAGCCAGTGTAGCTGTTCTTACACTCAGGTGGGAGGTTCTTGCCTTGCTTTGGGCAGTGGACAGCATTCCCAGCCCTCTGTTTGCATGACTGTGAGAGAGAATGGACATGGGGAAAGGTCTCTGCATTGGTGCAGCACTTGGTGGGCCTTTCCATATGTTCACTTTGACATTCTGTACTCCTACCAGTGCTCTGACTGATGGATAAATATACCTAAAGGTGTCAGTGTTCCTATTCATATAGAATTCTTTGATGGCTCAGTCTAATTTCAGAGTTGGAGTTGGATTGTTTATAGACTTGGATCAGGTCCACATAACTTACATCTTGTGGGATATGGAAGAAAGCTCCTGTGGAACCTCAGAAAAGTCTGGGAAGTATCATTCCTGTCAAATGATAAGACAGATTTTATCTTCCTTCTACTGGCAGAACATTGTGGGATATATTGGCAGTATCAGTCTAGTTGAGATTCCATTTTAAGGTTCTCAGAAAAGCCTCCCTCACCTTTATTTTTATTCTTTTTAATGGGATGTTGCCTCTCAATACTAGAAATCCCCTTGATTTTGTAGACTATATTGCAAAGAAATCTGCGTTGTCATTATAATATATAAATTTTTGGACTTCATCAAAATATAGTAATCAGCATGGAACTTATAGTCAGCTTTGTATTTACATGGAAAGAAATATATAGCAAGAATTATCTTCATAAAAGTCAGCAAAGTAAGTGCACAGTTAGCTTCTTTGTTTCTGTAACAACCTTTGGAATTTCAATATATTGTCCCTTCCCACAAAGCCTTTTAAAATACATTTAATACATTTTCAGTATTTCTACAAGGATTCTCCTTGCAATCTGCACAAACCCTGCTTGGCTTCCTCTATCTATGGGGGCAGGGCTTGAACTCTTCAGTGAAGCTCAAATTCACAGAGGACAAGAGAATTTTTCAGGACCTTGGACAGAGGAGGGACGTACCTGGTGGTTTTTTTTTTTTTTTTTTTTAGCTCGTCAGTATTAGTGTCAGCTATGTCTGAAGTGAAACTCTCTTCAATTCTAAGGAATTCTTCAGTTAAGTAGAAAAAAAAGCCATCATTCCAAGGAGTTGGGTTTTTTATTTTTTATTTTTTATTTTTTATTTTTTATTTTTTATTTTTTATTTTTTATTTTTTATTTTCTTTAATCATCTAACAAGCTTAAAACTAGCAAGGAGGATCTCCACCAGGTAAAGTGCATTTGGCTATTGAGGTTTTCCAGGGTCAGAGGTGAGGTGTGAGCTGCAGCCCAGATGAGCAAGTTCTCTGTGAGGAAAAGTGATAGTCCATGTGTAGAATCAGAGGAGCAGAACCAGCAGATCTCAAAGCTTTGAAACACAGAGACAAAGATAGGGGGATGGAAGAAAGGCAAGAAGTTTCTGAAGCAGACTATAACATTTAAGAGAACTGACATTAACTGTTCTAAAAGATTTGAAGAACTTGAAAACAGTGTGGTTATAACAACTCAATTAATCTCTTTAATTCTATGATCATGCTTTTTTTAGTAGATGGATTATTTTTTCTTCAATATTCTGGGTCTCCTAGAGCCCATTTCTTCCCACTTTTATAAGAATTTAATATCTTCTTTTTAAAGTATGTTTAGAGAGAAATTGCAGTGTTGACTAAGTATGTGCAAAGAGACATAATAGTGAGTCCTTCCTGCATCTGGGCTGAAGATTTTCAAGACGTTGATTTTCAGCCAGGAAAATAAGAATCCAGTCTCCTGGATCCTCTGGAATTTTTTCTTGGAGAATTGTAGAATTTGTCCTGTTCATTTTCATCACCTAATTTGTGCTTAAAAACTGATTGCAAAATGAATTTTTTTCTACTAAAGTAAAAAGCTTGTTTTCTACCTTAGTCAGTGAAGAAAGGTGCTGGTGCAAGTCTGCAGGAGTGATCCTGTTTTCTGCTTTGCTGGCATTCAGGGTTATTTACCTCTGTTTTTTTTGTCCAGGGAGCTTATTGTAAGAGTCACTTTATGGGTGTCTAAGACATAGACAGAATCTGGAGACTCAGCATTTGTGGACTGGATGATTTTTTCATGTTTTCATGCCTGGCAAGTTTTGACTGCACACCTTGATCAAAAGCAAACACTGAAGATATGAATCAGGCTCCTTTAAAGTCTAGAAGGAAATGGATCTTTTTTGGGCCTCCAATGAATGCTCATTTTCTATTTAATGAAATTCAAAATTTGTTTTCAAAATCAGGTCTGTCCACTGACAATAGAGGAAGTTAAATTTTTTTAGCTTTAAAGGATTATTTTCTAAAGACTTGAAACCTTAGCACAGAGCTTTGGAATTACCTACACAAATTCTGAGCACTATTTTACTTCAAAACATTTCATAAATATCCACTGACCAATCCTCTTCACTGTTCCCTTGTCAGAAAAGAGCCACATTTGAAATAGAAAGCTATCACAAGACAGTGTGAAAACTGGGAATTCAAAAAAAAGTTTTCATTAGAATTTGCAGCTTTCTTTGATGATTTTTGCGTGAAAAAAAAAAAAAAAAAAAAAAAAAAAAAAAAAAAAAAAAAAAAAAAAAAAAAGTTGTCTTGCTTTCTACCTCTGCATTTAAAATAGCTGAGTGGTGATGAAGGAGAAAGATGAGAACTTCTAATAACAGGGTTAGACTCTTGTGAAGGCTTATGCAAATATCCCATGAAATTTAATATATAATGAATAATCATGGAGCATTTCTGAGTGTCAGCATGCCAATATGTGTCAGCCTAGCTGAATGATTATTTTCTTTGTGGACTTAAATTTCCATTTATAAATTATCATCAGAACAGCCTAACATATTTCACTCCAGCTGGTTATTTAGATGCTAAAGGTCATGTCCATAGAGAACTCTTATGCAGTGCTTTTCTTTATTTCAACACATATGCTCAGCAGTTTTGAGAGTTAATGTTATCTAATTGACAGTTTCTAGCTAAATGTACCTCCTCTCCCAAATTTTAAGTGTTGATTTAATAAATGAATTGTTTTCAATTTATAAACCAGTATAAATACAGGTCTGTTGGAGTTTGTTCATCTTCTTTAATGCAGTTGCTTTATGGCTGCAGTACCACAGTCTCAGGACAAATAATCACTGAATTTAAAATTAGACCATTAATGTTTGGAGTAATTAAATTCATAGTGGGGGACTTGTTTAGCTGCAGTTCACTCTCCTCTGGTTTGGTTTTGCTTTCTGGGTCAAACATGACCACAGCAAGGTTGTGTCCGTCTCTGTTCATGGTTCCCTTGATTTGCTACTCCTTTGAGATGCCTAAATTGCCCTAAACTACTGTTCTGCTTTGTCCAGACTTTCCCATATTTCCTTGGTCACCTTTCCATGACCTGACTGCATCTCCTCCATATACTGTGAAGTCAGTGCAGACAGGGATTCACAAACGTATCCAGCACTGCCAATCCATTTATCCAGGAGTGAGATATCGTGCTCACACATTCATTCCACTCACTTTTCTCAGCCTGTTTGAAGACTGCTCTGCACCTATCCAGAAGTGTTACAGATGACAGAATATTTTGTTTCAGAAGGAACAGCTGGAAGCATCCCTGTATAATTCCAGTTAAAAGCAGGATTATCATGAGCCTCATGTTAATGTCAGCCATATATTTGTCTTGCTGGATATTGAAAATATCTGGTGATAGATATACTCCAGCTACTCTGGAATACCTTCTCAACTGCTGTATATCACTCCTAAGGAAAACAACCAAGCAAAAACAACAACAACAAAACTTAAAAATCCAATTCAAACTTTCTGAGCTGCAGCTTCTTTCTGTTCCTTTTTTTACTCCCACCTTTGTATCCCATCTTTATGAGGTTGATCTTGCTTCTGGTACAATTGTAACTGCCTTGTCCATTCAGCCCTTTTGTCACCTGGTGTCTTTTGTGCCAGGCTCGACAAGACTCAGTCTGTCCTCAGGAGCTGTGTGCTTAGACCCCTCACCATTCTGGGGATCTTTTGTTGGGCCCTGTCCAGTTTCTCAACCCTGAGATGGTTTTAAGAGGCACCAGGAGCTGGCAAACTTCATTGGATGGTGGCTCTGCTGCAGGCTGGTGCCTTTTCCTGTTCAGCAGGGCCCCTGGCTGCTGGCACTCATCCCATCCTCTCCCTGTCTGAGGCTCTAATCCCAAGAGCTGGAGCTGTTCTCCCATTGCCACAACTGGAATCTTCCAGCCCCCTATGAATTAATCTTTACTTTGGGCACAGATAGTGAGGAAACCTAATGTGACCAGAGATGCTGCTGTTTCTTCTCTATTTTAGGAAGATTGTATAATACATCTGCACTTCCCCAAGAGAAATCCATGCACTGAATAGAAATGCTTATGTGAACAGTTTAATCAGTGTTAAACAGTTAGAATGCTTTAAATGCAGATGAGTCAGGCCTTCCCCTCATAGGATAAAAGCATAAAGAATAAATATGTATAAACTCTTCTTATGCAAAAGGTCAGACTAAATTAACTTCTGCCACAACCTTGAAACTTGATTTCTCTGCTTCTGAAAATTCAATTTTTTACTTTCACACAAAGTGCTACAAGATGCTCTTAGCTGAGTAGCAACCTAACCATATCTGTCTGAAATGGACTTGCACACATGCATACATGCTCCATAAGTCCAATATCTATATGTTAATTGCATGGAGCTTCATGTCTTAAAGTATCTTCTGCCTCTTCAAATATGAAACTAATACAGTGAACTTTCATTGCAATCCATCATGACTTCCAGTCTTTGAAATATGTCAGCTACAAACACAAACAACTTATCAAAAGGAACATAAAAACCCCTTCTCCACATAAAATCCAGTCTTCAGTAATTCTATTTTATTTTGGAGTAGGTGGTTGGAATATTGTGATGGCCATGCTTTGTTTATGCATCTTGTAAATGGGGTTGCACTAATAACAGCTTTTGGTGCTGAAAACTTCAATATTTCAAGCAATTAATTTAAGTAGTTTATCATTCCTTCCTGAAAGCATAAGTACTATTAAGAATCTACCTGTTCCAGCTCTGGGGACATTTACTTTTTGCTGCTTCTGTATGGACAAGACTATGTGCATCATTCCCAGCTGTGCAAGAAGACCAAGGCATTTCTGACACTTCTGGTTTCTGACACTATCAAATATGCAGCTACATGCACGGGAAAGGCTGAGTGGAAATGTTCTTGATGAAAAAATGCTAATATAAAGTATAGTTCTTATATGTCATACCCCCATGATATATACCCTAAACACCCATGTGCATAGAAAGTGTCTTTTCCCATAGGAGCTGCATGTTATTCCCATAAGAGGTGGAAGTCTGTTCCCACACCATGCTTAGGAGGAAGCTGCTGGTGATCATTCAGCCTCACAGGTTTCTGTTGTTTTTGGAGGTAGTTTATGTTGATTGTCCTCCAGAACTCCTGAGAAGGAGCCATTTCTTGGCTTTACCCACCTTGTTGGAGGAGAGAGGGGTTTTTTTGTGCAGTGATTTGTCAACCTCTTGTCACACCATCAGCTGACTAAGCTTATCTAATCAGTGTTGAGTTTGATGTGTGTTTTATCTACCACCCCCATGGTTTTTGTGGTCAATGTCAAACTGAGCTACCCTCTCTCCTAAGACAGGAAGCTTGTTACCATCTTTTAATTTTACTTGACATCCATCCTCTTCAACCAAGCATTCATTTTTTAAGCTGGTAGATCAATGATTTATCAGCTTTGCCACTCTTCTTACTAATTTTATTTTTAGTTTTCTATATATTTGACTATGCATCCAGTTTGGGAAATTAGCTATTTCCTCTTTCTGCAGTTAAATCTTCTTATGAAATATGAAGGAGATCAGTCAAGAAGTCTAGACAAGCTATGGTATTCCTTTGCCACTGCATGTCTGGAAAAAAACCCACACCACTGAAAACCCACTAGTATTTGTACAGTGTTCTGTGTTCATTTTCTACTGTGTTTGTTTTCCCAAGAAAAAAAATACACTGATGTTCTTTCAATTCCTTTTTGTGTCTCCAGGTGAGTCAGAGTCTAGATATAGCTCTGACAGACTGAGAAGGCAAAGATAAACCTTCCTCCTGCCTAGGGTGTGACAGAATACACCCCACTGAGATGAGAGTAATGACAGAGAAATCAAAAGGAACACCTTCCAAAGTCCCATTTCTTCAAAATAAACCACTCCAGGATATTACTGGATTTTTGGTAGAAGTATCAGGTTGAAACACGGATCAGCATATTCCAAATCATAAAGTTCAGAATAAATTGAAAATTATGTTGATATTTCTACTTGAATTTGTCTCTAATAATAAGATTCATTAGAAGTGGAACAGTTTAACTTAAAACTTGTCTTCTTGGACTTGAACAATTAATCTATTAATTTTTGTCTTGGACTCTGGCACCAATCATCTTTATAATTCCCTTAAAATATCCTCAAGTCCTTTTAAAAAAATAAAAATCTAATCTTAAATCTCTGTCTTTCAATTATGCTTAGATAATTAGCCACAGCATCTGAGACAGCAGAAAATTAAACTTTCTCTTGATATAGAATTACCTTCAATGAACAGTACAAACCTTAAGTGGGAAAGACTTGTCTGTTGGGAGATCGTCTTTCTTCTTTAGAGGAAGTTTATGTTGATGAGTCTAATTTAGCCAATAAAGAATTCAGGTGAATTCTGTCCTCTTTCTTAGTCTTCTGTTCCATGCTGTAAATTCAGGCATTAAAATTAAACATTCTAGTTTGTGTTACAAACAAAATTCATCTCTGAGTCAGGTTTTGATTGATGTCTTATCTTTCCCTGTATGCAAGGTACAAACACAGTTACTCTGGTTTTGACACTGGAACCATATTCTTAGTTTAAGGATATTGTATACCTTAATGACACTCTCTTCAAAGTATAACAAAATTGCAGCCCTCAAAAATCAGGCTTTGATTTTTAATAGTTAAAGTTAACAATGGCAGCAGAAATAATCACATTTTCACAGTGTCTATGTAAATGGAGCACCTTACACTGCTGGATTAATTCCCAGCTCAATGGTAACACCTAAAATTGAACCTTCACTGTTCCTCAACTGACCTGTGGCCTAGAATTCAGTGGACAGGAGCAGAGTTCTGTGAAGATCCTTATCCTTTGTTTCAGAGTTACCTTTTATTTATTTTATTAAATATTTAGAAAATACCTCTTGGAATTAAACCCTACTGTTTCCTGTAAATAATTAGCTCTGAAAGTGGTTTTCTGCACACTGTTGCAATTTTTGGTTAACAAAGACAAGGCTTGAAAATTTTTTTAAAGAAATAATATGGTTTGAGGTTTCTTCGATAAGCAACTGCCAAATACTATTGGGATGAATTTCAAATTATAATTTCAACTTGAGGCATTTCAAATGTATGGGGTTTTTAAGCATAAAAAAAAACCTGTAAAAAATCAAGAAGTTGGCCCCTGAACTTGATAACCATTTGTACTCTTGCAAAGTGGATGTAAAATACTAGCATTGGATTCATGCCCATGTTGGTGCACACAGGCTGCAAAGCAAAGCATCAGAGATATATCCTTCTCCAAGTACTTCCTTTGGGGCTGATTGTTCAGGGCAAGCAATATGCATGATATAACTGGTGCATGTAACAGTAACTACAACATTCTGCAAATCTGAATTTATGCAGCAACTTGATATTGAGGCTGAACTTTGCAGATGAGTAGTCTATGGTATTTTTAATTATAACCCTTTCTGTGATCTGAGTATGAGTACAGCCAATTCCATCATGTGACACTAGAGGTTGGACTTTTAAATGAGACATTATTATATTTGATTGAGGCAGTTATATTTCTCAAGAATTATTTCAAATCAGGCAGAAGAGGCAATAATTAGAGATTGAGAGCTTAGAAAATCTGTACTATTTTTTTAAGACACCAAGATTTACAACACATGCTCTGTCTGCCTCTGTCTAATTTACTTCCCTTTCCCTAATGAACATTTGTCAACTGCCACACACTTCAATTTTCTTTAACTGTGTCTGTCAAATATTTAAGTGAGACTTACATCAAAAAAAAAAAAACTAATCTCACTAAGTGGAAACATGTGAAGTTGAGTCAATTCTGCGATATTTTAAGGAAAACAGAAATGCGAATCAATTTTCTTGGAGTGTAGGTTCAGACTCAACAGCCTTCACAAAGTCTTGATTAAAGGTCTGATCCTGAGAAATGCTGGTCAAATGCACTCTTGGTATGATGGACCAAATCTGCAAGTGGATTGACCTGGTGAGGAGCTTTGGACAGCCACAAGATCTTAAATGGCAACCAGCAGCATCCATGGCATCTCAAAGTGAGACCACCACACCATAACAAATGTTCTGGGTTCTTTTTAAGGCCAATTTTCCAGTTGGTCAAATGTGTTTTAAAAGTAATGTCTTTTAAGACAAATGCAGACCTCTCCAAGGGATCAAGTCAATGAATTACTGTGGACAGATCCTTATAGGTTAAGGGAAAGGGCTTTTAATTTTTAAATCTACTACTTTAAATCATGACCATACAAAAAAGCTGAAGAAATCTGACATGGTCCCTTGTATAAATAAGATCATGAATGTAAAGCTGATAATGCCACTGTGAAATTTTAATGCTTATTTATTATGGTTATGATGAAACCTGTATAATAAAATGATGATGATAATAATAATAATAATAATATTATAATATTATAATAATAATGAATAGTCATCAGTGCCAATATGATTCTACTATTTTTCTACATATGCTTTATCGTGGCATTTTGTGTAGCTTGTGTTCTGTGTAAAGAAATGTCAATAAAATCTTTGCTTCCTTTTGTCTGTACTTTCTGTGGTTCTTGATTGTTAGGAAATTCCCCAACCCCTTTTGTCCATGTATCTTATGGCAAGCATGATGATCACAAAAATATTCTGTGATTCTATGCTTCAGAGTGTGCTTTGTTTGAAGAATGCAAACCATTTCTGAGTTATTGAATACATAATTATTAAGTAAAATAATAATGGTCTAAAGAGCCTTGAAAATCAAGTTCTTTTTGACCAGTGAAATGAATGAAACCTTGAAACAAGGTGTTGAAACAGCAAAACCTGGAAAGCAGAAAATTAATAAATTCTAGAACACTTTGTAGGTGTTTTTGCATTCAGTATTTACAAAGGACTTTCAGGAATGTTATTCATGAGCAGTCTTGAGTTCCTCTGCCCCATATATTGTGATTGTGAACTTCCTTACACCTGGATGCACACTCTTACCAGGAATTTATACAAATTGGTGGGCTGGGGTTGGAGGGATTAGATGTTTCTTAATGACTCTATGGTCATGTATGTACCCGTTAACCAAACAAATAAAGGAAATTTCTGCATTTACTCTAGTCAAATAGACATGGACTATAGCCATAAATTCTGGTGTTAACTCACAATTTCCATGAAAATACATCTGTACTTAAAATTAGTCACAGCTGTACATCAGCAACACATACATCTATTTATCCTTCTATCAAGGATATATTCTTCTCTATTTGTTTAATTTTTCTCCAGAGATATTTACAGACTGTTGATGGCAGTGTAGTGCTATATGATGGGGTAAGCCCATGGTATCTAACTCGGGAAATGGAAAGAAGCAAAGCACAGCCCAGTTACAGAAGTTTCTTGGTCCTAACTAGTGCTTTACACTCTATCAGGCAATTCTTGTGGAACAAGAATTATTCAGAGGTGTCATCCCCAAAGACTCCAAAAGACAGCAAATACATTGAGAGGTTGATGGAAGCCTTTAGACAAACAGGGAGGGAGTACAAAATTTAGGGCATTGCTGCCTTCCTGTTGCAAACTGATTAGCAGTCAGCAAGAGCTGTTGTTGTGGCTGTGTCTGTATAGATAGTTTTTTTCCTAACTCATTTCACAATCATATCAAATGGCAAAGGGGCCAGCAGCAGGGAGGGCATAATTAGTGCATTGGTTAAATGCATTTTCCTTTTGATTATAATTACATTTCATTCTCAGAGGCAGAAAATGAATTGACCTCACCTTAACCCCAACAAATTGTTTGTCCATCCTCAAAATGTTACATCCAGGAGTTGGCATATTCTCTGTGATTTGGCAGAATGCCCCTCAAAGCAATCAGGATAAGCAGATAAGCAGGTACTCTGGTCAATGCCAGGAAAGACTCATCACAACTGTGCAGGAAATCCAAGCCAATGCCAGTTTTATGATGGTCCAAATTGGTATTTTTAGTACATTATTTTAAAAATTGCTAAACAACCCTCACTTTTCTTCTGAATCTAATTGTGGTAATATGGTAAACTATATCCTCATCAGAATCTAATTTTATGCTGAGGACTCCTAGTGAAGAAACATCATGATTTGATGTCATGACTGTCCAAAATGAAGTAGGTGTTTTCCACAAAATCTCTGGCACAGTCCACAACCTGGTAAGATTTTAGTCATAGACATGGGATTCCTAGACCAATAAAGTAACATAAGAGCAACCCTTTTAAAAAAGTCCTCTGGTTTTTTTTAAAGACAATAGGCAGGTACCTATTAGGGGACAAAGGCTCAGTTTGGCCCCTTGAATAACTTCTTAGGGGAGTGTAAGAGTAAAGGATACATGTGCCCTTGAGAAAGGGGGAGAATCACAATTGACAGGCATGAGCAATATGAAGTAGAGCACAGTGATACAAGCTTTTATAGTTTTTTCAAGCCTAGGGACAGTCTGTTTTTTTCCCTTTATGTTTGGAGAGCCAAATGCTAGTAGGCAATCTGGTAAAATATTACTGTGTATAAGCAAACCTGGTCTGTGGCTTCTCCAGCACTCAGAAGCACTGTGTGTCCCCCGTGGTTCTGGCCTTTGGGTGGCTGTCTTTGGTCCTGTTCTTCCAGATGTAACTCAAACCTGTAGCTGCCATCTATGTCCCTTCCCATAATATTTATTTTCCCCAATTTTTCCTTCCTCTTCCCCTAGTGTTTCCCACACAAACATATTCTCCTGCCCATCCTGTTACCAAAGATAGCATCCAGTGTGATGAACAATTGACTTTAAAATCAGAAGGCAAAATCGAAGATAATTAATTAGTGAAGACCCAAGCACCTATTTACACAATTTAGACTGCAATTAGCAAGCAAATAACCTAAAACTGGTCACTGGAACTGAGGGTTAATTAATGAAGAAAAGAGTAAGTGTGAATTTTCTGCATTTCATCCTTCTGGGTG
The DNA here is from genome assembly GCF_903797595.1 of Erithacus rubecula. NCBI lineage: Eukaryota > Metazoa > Chordata > Aves > Passeriformes > Muscicapidae > Erithacus > Erithacus rubecula. Next base: position 142,548,485 of record NC_136689.1, read on the forward strand.
TTGTTGGTGAGACTCTGACATGCACAGAGTGGTGGTTGGTGTCTTTAGCAACCTGTTTTTCAGCTCTCTTCCTGAGAGTTTACATTGGCTTCTCCAAAGAGGTTTCCTCTCTGATTTGAATCAAGGAGGAGTGAGACACACATTCATACACCTCAGTCACACTCACACACACACAGTACTACAGTATATGCACAAAAAACAGAGTACTTATAGCAGAATACATGCACACTGTACTATACTTACAGTTAATTCTACTGTGGGCAACTAGTAGCTTCACATTCATACAAAATTACCTACATTTGGAGACAGATGAAACTTGGCCTGTGCTTTTCTTCCTTGAGCTGTGACATTGAAAATAAGAATCAGCAACCAGACTGAAAATGCTATCTTTCATCATTGCTTGCCTTTTCTCCCTCTCATTATGTCTTCTGTATTTTTCATTCAAATTCACCCATTAATTAATAATTAGTAGCAATTTTTGCACCTGCATCTAGGATATATTCATCCCATAAGCACCATGAGGTGTTCACTGCACAGACTAAAAAGAAATGTGTAGAAACATGAGAAGTCTGCCTTTCACTGTGCAATAGGATAGATTAGTTCAGGAATCCCTGACTATGCTCCATCAATTTGTTTTATATAGATGTGGTGATTTTTCTACCAAGTTTCAAATTATTTTGGTGGACTTGGGCATCAAATTCATAAAATTGTCTTACTTTAAATAGTACAAACTCTTTCCACAAACATCCATTTTTCCTTGGTGTATAATCCAAAGCTGCCACAAGCTTTTTAGCTGCAGAGTTATTTATGGATTACCCTGTCTGATTTTAAAGTAGGACATATACAGCAATACCTCTCTAGAGCTGTGCTTTACTGTGCTAACTGTAAAGAAGCAGCAGGCAGCTTGGAAAGAGCATCCTTAAGAAGCTTTGATAAATCATAAAAGCAATCTGTACATGGCAGGGAGACATAGCTAGTCAAAAAGAAAGTTATTTTAAATCACCAGTAAGAGTAACTGCAGGCTCTCCCTGTCTGGTTCAATCTGGGTTAGATGTGAACATTCCCAAGAACATTTAGTGATTGTGTGACTGCATCCTGCCTCAGCTCCCTGTGAATTGCTTCAACAAGCAAGATCTTTGGCAGGGCTAAACAGGCAGCACATCTTGGCTTCTATTCTCAATACTAAATTCTGAGTCCAAGCTGGCACCTGCATGCCCATGTCATTTCCTCCACAGCTGAAACGCCACTGACTAATGAGCCAGTGGGGTGGCATTAACAGACTGAAATAATCTGGAACCTCATTCCATACACAACAGGAAAGCCTGTGCCACTGGAAGTATTCAGAAAGAAAACAGGAAGGATGATTCAGATTTTGTTACTTTTATGTTGGCTTCCAAAGCTGCAGAGCATTAACAGATGCTATTAAAAAATCACAAGGATTCTTAGTCCTAAGGCAGTGGACAGTCCCAAGGGAAGGCTGAGGAAGAAGAATTGTGCCCTTGCCAGCAGCCACACGAGGTCAGTACAGGCTCACACAAATAAAATGAGCTGTGCATTCCCTTGAATGTCACAGTGCACCTGCCAGGGCTGTGAGAGGCCAAGGATATGATGCTGTAACACCAGCTAAGTGTGACACCATGGCTAAGCACAGAACCAAGTGCAGAGTGGAATGGAGATAAAGGCAAAGCTGTGTGTTCTTCTGATGTGAAATGTTGCTGCTGGTAAATCACTTTGCCTTTCTAGACTACCACCATGTATCCTGGGGGCATATGAATCACAGTTTCCTTATATTTTTCCCATTGCTGATGACATAAATTGGAAATTCAGACCCAGCCTGTGGCTTATTACCCATAGAGTGCTTTTTGCTTTACATCATGATGCTCTCAGAAGATGAATACTGAGTTCTCACTGAAATTTGATTCTTTTACAAGGTGTTCAGGACTCACTGCTCCTTATTAAAATAACTGAGATAAGATTAGGATATTTCACTATCAAAAAGCATGAGGGCACAGAGCTTCCTGAGATTTATCTGGAACATTTCAATTGATCAAGCTCTTAATACAGGAATTGCCATGAGGCAACAAACAAACACCAACTCTGTGCTTCTCACAGCTTTCATTAAAATGGCCAGTGGAGTTTTAGTATTAATACATCCTCCCAGAAATGACAACCATTTCTTCAGTGGAAGGGTTTACAAAGACTGGAACAGGCTGTCCAGGGAGTGGTGGAGTCACCATCCCAAGAAACATTTTAAAAATGTGTGGATATGGCAATTAAGAACATGGTTTAGTGGTGGACATGGGGTTGCTGAGTTGGTGGTTGGACTTGATGACCTTAGAAGTGTTTTAAAACCTTAATGGTTCTATGATTCCAGAATAAGAGGATTTTTTTTGTATGAAGTTAAATCCTGCTTGTATTTTTCTACTGGAGAATATGAAAGTACAGAATTTGAAATGGAACAGATCTGCTACTTGGCTGAATTTATGCTTTAGTTTGAACATTCCTAACTTTTTAAAGGAATGATGCTCTAGGGCTTGTGTTGAAAAATTTAATCCATTCTACTGGTGACATGTCAAAGCTCAGCTGAAAGCATAAGCTGGGTCCATTCTGGAAACATTTTTAGGTTTCTGGCTTTCTTTTGTTCTACACTTCCTTTTCTGTGAGATGATTCATACACAGAGAAAGATTAGCTCTGTGTTAGAACAACTGTTTTCTCTGTTGCCATACTTTTGGTGGTATAAACACAAACAACAGCAAAAAGACAAATTATAGTGAAATGCTGAAATCCTCTTAAACCTCTTTATCAGGAAGCCAGATGTTGGTGGTGTTATAGTTAAGAAACAAGTTTCTATTTTTGTTTAATTTTAGATTTTTTGCTTTGTTTTGTTTTTGCATTATATTTATTTAGAAGTCTTCCAGTGTGGCTGTCTCTGTTAAAAAAAAAAAGATGCAGGAAATGGACCCTACTTTTTACTGTTCCTCTGTAACACCTTGGCTGTTCTCTATGGACAGCAGAACAGCTAACTATGTGCTTGCTTTTCTTTTTTGGTAAAATGGATGGAAATTTATTGTTGTTAGAGACAGTGAGGTCTTTCCAAGATAGGTTCTCTTGAAGCATTCTAGGAAACCCTTGATAACTTTTCTGCTTGGAAGTCCATTTGCCAACTTTCTCCAGCTCAGGTCAGATTTAAGTGTGACAGTAAATAGTTCTGCTCCAGAAACCAAATCCAGGGTGAAAATGTGTCAGAACCAAAGTGGAACTGCTACAGCCCTTCTGGCTCCCTCAGTAAATGACAGGATCACATTATACCACTGCTCTTCCTCTTCCATTCCCTCTTAATCCTGAGGGAGGGGGATTCAGGGCACAGACACTGCTTTCTGCTTTATCTTGGGATCTAAGTGTAGAGTGAAATTAATTTGATAAGGGTGACCTTTCTTTCAAGCAACCTTAAATAATGAATGTCACAGGCTCCCTGTGAAAGGCTTTCATATGGGCTTTTATCATAACTGAATACAAGGAAAATGGAAGTTCAAGTCATGGAAAACATCCTCAGACAGAATTCTCCTACCTTCCTTCAAGCCTCCTGCAGTGCCATTCAGTTTCTCTTGGATGAAAATTTCCATAATAAAGTTCTTATGACACAGACCCAAACACCAAAGCATATCCCCAAACTTTCTTTTTGGGAATGTTCTCACCAGCAGCCTGTGCTGAATGCCCTCCTGCCCAGTGCAAAGTCTTCATGGTGGTCCTTGGCTCATAGAAGTATTTCTGGTGCAACTTTAGATCTGCACTGAGAAAACTTATTTTCCCTTAACTTTCTTTTTATGGGATATTCTTGTAGATCAAGCTAAGCACATTGTCCTCAAGGGTGCAGCCTCCAAGGCAGATGATAAATGGCTGAAATAAGGTATCAGAGGCCAGACCAAACACAGTCCTAATGTAGAATGAAGCACACTAAGTAAGAGAAATTATTGAAGAACAATAAATAATAATAATTTTAAAAAATCTTTAAATGTCTTCTGTTACAGAACACTCACTCAAGACTCTGTCAGAGGATTTTAAAGCTTCAGACACATTTATAAAAACTATTTCAACTATTTCTGCAGTGCTCATCATTCAGAGGAAACAAGCACATTGTTAGGCTGAAGTGCTAAGAAAAACAAGCAGGAACAAAACAAACCTGACAACTGAGAGCCCCTGAAAATGCTCATATGATGTCACAATGTTTTAGCCACCTGATTAATCTTCATCAGGGCAATTTTGAAGCAATATTCCTGGTAGACAAGAGTGCTTATAGGTTTTGTAGTTTCGAGGCTTTTAACAGAAATTCTTCAAGGGTTCCTCAATTAGAGCAAATATTGACCCCTCCTTTGAACAAGACAAAATGGAAGAGTGTAATCAATTAAACACATCCTCTGACTGCCAGGCCAGGGAGAAGAGGTTTCCCATTGATCCTAAAGGAGTAGTGATTGGTGAAGTATCACTGCCCCACTTATTCTCCCAGGGTAAAGGAGTTTCAATATTCCCTCAGCTGTTTTATTGACTATTTTCTTGAGGAAGTGATGCTTATATTGTCCTGCTAAGCATTTCAGCTGGAGTCCAATTTCATCTAAATTTGATGGGGAGATAGAATTCACTTAGGTATTAAATTTTCACTTCTGTGCACAGGAGAACACATCTGAAAAAAACCCAAACTGAAACAAACACTGAAGTGTAAGTTTGATCTTTATTAGATATGTAAATTTGGTAATTTTGTTTTCACAGCAGAGTAATTCAGCATTAGTATAGACTTAATTTATAATGATTATTTATTGCTTTTGAAATTAATGCCTAACACTATGAAATCTAAAATTATTGAGTAGTTCTGGAGATCTTACATAATAAAGAGAACCGTTAATTCTCCTCTTACTCTCATTTTCCCCTTTAAATTTTAAAATATGCTTACCCAGTCTTGCTAGAAACTAGGCAATATTTTATTTTGCTTTCTGAAAGGGGTTAGCATGAATAAGTAAGTGGCCACTGTGCTCATCTGAACACTAAACCAGCCTTAATCTACACTAGAAATATTGAAGGGATTAAAATCTCCTAATGTTACAAAGTTAAAATTTATACATCATGATTAAAGATAGAAGAATTGAAAGTTATAGGTAAAAGACAAGATCCAGAATTATTCCCAGATTGATGTCCTGTATTGCTGAATTCAGTGTGGGCTCACAAGTGGCTGTGTCTCACTCTAAAGTGAAGAAAAGGACAAAAAAATTCACCAGGAGTCTTGTTCATCCACTCCATCCTCACTGGTGGCAGAGGTGGATGATGTTTTCACTTATCAGTGTGCCACATGCACCTCATGGGGCTATAAACAATCACATCAAACAGTAACAAATGATTCCCAAGGTGCCTGTCCCCCAGGGTACCCACTCTCCTCACTGCACTAGCTGTGTGTTTTCAAATACAAATATTACATTTGTATTGGAGAAGCTGATGGAAAACAACATCTCATCTCACATCTGGTGTCACCACAGACAGGTCAGTACTGTCAGACATATTTTTATTTCTTAGCCTGAGGTATTGTCCCTTCCCATTGAGCAGGTTTTGTCCTGGAGCCAAACCAGAGCTCAGTGACAAAACCCACTCTTGTTTTGTTGTTTGGTGGCTGTCAAACTGTAATTGATGCTTTTTGACAAAATTCCCATTCCTGTTGGGGCTTCCAGATGCAGCTGACTCCTGATAACTTGCAGCATGGGCATTAATGCAGTGGGCAGTGAGCTCTGATTTCCTGGCTGTTGCTTTCTGCAATACCATGATGTGATGAATAACAAATTGTCCATGTTACCCTCTCTCTTCTGAGGCCTTTTTATGCTTACCAATAACTATGCATTCTGACAGAACTAGCTGGGACTCCTCTCAAATGAAATGTTGTTTGAGGGAGGATTGTAGGTGTGTCAGTGCTAGATCTAAATTGTATGGCATGATTCAGCAGGGCAGAGTATGACACCACCTGCTCTGCCAGGAAGCAGAGTTATTTTGTCCTGCCCTGCTCCTACAATGACCACATAATAATTATAATGTATAATCTGTTCAGTAACCCAAGCTGGTCCTGGCCCTCATGCTGTCAAGCTTCCTGCAATCTTTCCATTGAATACAGTGGAAGTTCCTAAGTCAGTCAGTGTCTGAGGACATGCAAGGTGTGATTGTAGGGCCAACCAAAACCCAAGCACTTGATCAGTTCTGCAGTTCCCCTCACTGGGGATTCAAGTACTACAGGCACTTCAACAAAACCTCTTTGCTTGTCCAAGCCTGTTTAAAAAAACAACTATTTCAATAATTTTGACAAAGGGATCACAGAAGAAAGGAAGGAAGGAAGAGGGAGAGAGGAAAGTAATGAGAAAAAGCAAGCAGATATTAAGGGTTATGACAGATAATCCAGGTATCATAGAAACACAATGGTTTGGGTTAGAAGAGACTTTCAAGATCACCTTGTTCCAACCCTTCTGTTCCTTCTGGAAAGGAACACCTTCCACTAGACCAAGCTGTTCAGAGCCCCATCCAGCCTGGCCTTGAGCACTTCCTAGGATGGGGCAGCCACACTTCTGTGGGAACTTGTGCCAGTGGCTTACAATCCTCACAGTAAATTTCTTCCTAATATCTAAAATAAGCCTGCCCTTTTCCAGTTTAAACCCATTCCATTTTGTCTGGTCACTTGATGACCTCACAAATTCCCTCTTCAGCTCTCTTGTAGACACTTTAGGTACTGGAATGTTGCTATAAGGTAATATTAGAGTCTTCTCCAGGTAAAGTATGTTATAAAAAAGTCTAGAAGGATGGACGTATAAAACAGTCTTTTTTGAATACTCAGTCTGGTTTTGTAACATTTGGTTCTCCTTTTCCTGTGGGAACAGAAAGTCAGTGGGTGAGAAGCACCTGGCCCTTCTCTCCTGTTTCTTTCCTGGCACACTCCAGAGGAGCAGGAATGAGCTTCTCACAAACTGTACATTGTCGATGCACAGGACAGAAATTATTCTGTAGAAGAATTAAATTTGAATAGATACAGATCCATCCATTGCATCTGATTAGCATGCAATATTTTAAGGATTAAGAATAAAGACTGTGGATCTTGCAAATCCAAGATAAAATTCAACATAAATCAACAAAAAGTCAAGACAAAATAACACAACAATTAATTTAAAAGACAGGGAAAAGGTCATAGATCTTATCTGTCAGACTAGCTACCAGTGAAATCTCATTTGAAGCTGAATGTACAGTCCTGGCCACTCCTGTCCAATCAATGTTAAAAAATGATTAATTGACATAAGGAGATGAAGGAATATATAAATAGGCTAATATGAAAACAGAGTAGAAGAAAAACCTTTCAAAATCTAAAGACCTTGGCTTTTGTTAAAATAAATAATCATGGTTAAAGGGCAGAAATGCTGCCTATAAAAAAGAAGGGTTAACAGGGAGAAGAAGAGAAAAACTCACAAAAACACCCAAACTCTTTTGAAAGTAGCTGTGAATATAATTTCAATGAATATAAAAGGTTCCAGCCACAAAACACTCTGGTCTGAAACAACCTTCTGATTGAAATAAAGGGAGGTGGAAACTGAGCTTGCCTCAAGGTGTTGGTCAATGATTTTGTAACTGAGGTTACAGGAGTCTCTTCTCTGCAAAGTAAGATATCCTTTCCAATCAAATATCATACTTTTACATAGACCTGTGTTTCCAAATCAAAATTTGATTCTCATTGTGTCTCAGAGCAGTGACCTTTTTGCCTTTCAGCATATCTTGTCAACCTCTATTAAAATAAAGGTCAAGAACAGAGAATAAAAGTGAGAGTGGAAGCTCTTATTGACTATTTATGAAAATGGGCATGGTCTGCTATGAGTGAAGAAGGAACAGAAACATTCACAGCTGCAGCACAACAAATTTCACAAGTTAAAATCTGAGAATTGCTTCAAGAGAAAAGTATGATTTTTTTTCCACAAAGGTATTCATTCAGGGCTTAAGTTTGCAAAATACAGAAATGATTTGGTTTAAGTTTCATCTTCAAATACCTTTGAAAATCAAAGTTCAATTTTCCTTCAAAAACCAGAATGCTACATTATTCCAATACCTTAAAAAAAAACAATTTCTCACTTATGCTGCTGTTTCTAAGAGCAGGTTGAATCAGGGAGGAAAACTCTGAATATGACTTGAAATATTCCTAATCCTTTGCCACTAAGGAAAATTACCATTTAAGTTGTTTTCAACCCATACTAAGGCAGTTTAGTATACAAAGAAGAAAATTACTTATTACTTATTACTTATGCTTACTAAAAACATACTCATGCCTGCATGATTTTGTGTTACTGTTTTGTCACATAATGCAGACCCACTGGACTTGCAAGTTTCAGTCTTTATCTCAGGATCTGAAATATTAACCTCCTTTCTAAATCAATCATCAGTGAATATATATGATTTTCTGCCCAGTCATACATGCAATGTCATTAAATTCTGTCTCCCAATCTGAGTTTTGGACTCATAGTAAAGTCCTATGCCCAGAAGGAAACACGGAGATTTTGTAGAGTATATTCCCCCAACAGCAGAATTTCACCTGAAATTTCACCTACTAAAATGCATTATCTCCTAATTTCATTGAGCCTTGGACCACAATGTGTTAAACATTACTACTTAAAGTTACTAAGAATAGTAACTAGCAGTTACTAGCAGTTTCTGCCTGCAAGTGCCTGTGATTTCAAAGTATGACCGAAAGGTAACTGGGAACTTTCAGAAATGAAAAACTTGCACAGTTGAAAACTGTCAGCTTTCATGTGCTAGACATGCAATTGAATTACCTTCTTAAGTTCGATTTCTCTTCCCTGAGACCAAAACAGGATGAAATCTGTAGTTGTTGAGAGAAAAGCCTCATCAGCACAACAAAATGGGAAAATAACCCTGAAAATAGTGCTGAGGTAAAAGTCCTTCCACTCCTGCTTATCCTTCCAAATGGCTGGGGGTGAGAAAGAACATGTTGCTAACTGTGTAGAGAGACACAGACTGAAAATTGCTTAAAAGCCTGTGCACAGTAACAGGGTGGATTTTACCCAGCGGCACTCCAAGAAAATTATTGTAATTGCACTTTTTAGTTATTACCAACTTGGTCTCCAGGACCTTAGTAAGTGCCATTAGACATCTGCTGTGGGACTATTCTCAGCAAGCAAAGAAGACACCAAGTCTTTAAAAAATATAAATAAGTGAGGAACACACTGGGTGGGTGTTTATTTTTTTATTTTTATTTTTTTAAAATTCCTCACAAATAGCATTCTGTTTACTATTTTTAAGCTTAAATATTATTATTATTGGTTCAGGTTGGCATTTGATATCTGCTGTAATAAGTACATTCCAGTTAAGTTGGATAGCATGTATTCTACTCATTTTAGCACTTATAATAGTCAAACAACTGATTAAGATGCATTTTCCAAACAACTGAAGAAAAGTATGCTAATAAATATAATAATATTACAATAATAACATAAACAGTAATAAAAATAAATAAATATTTTAGACTATATAAAATATATAAATTAATTAAATAAATAGACAAACAATAATAAATGTTAATAGAAATTGAATATCTAGACTTCTCACTTTTCACATTTCACCACCCGTATTTGCTTTACTTCTGCTGTAGTTGAGCAGGGTTACTCTTGTAAAAAGGGGAAATAGAGAGAAAAGGGTTCGGATGCAGAAAACTGTGGATGGATTTATAGACAAAAAAAAAAAATCTATTCCTGATGTCTTCACTGTGAGAGCAGAGGGAGAAGCAGGAAAGGCCTTGGTGATGTGCAGACACTGCTCAACAGTAGATAAAATGTGAATGTGTTACCAGCACAGCTTTAATCACAAATGTAAATCACACAGCTGCTAGGAAGTGTACCATAAACTCCAGCCATAGCAAGCCTGTGCAAACACATTGACAACAAAGACCTCAGAGGGTCAAGTCCTGAGTGTCAGGCCTTTTTTCACTGGAGGTCTCTCATATCTCTAGGGGTATTCCAAAGCTCTCCCAGAACCTGGGTAGGGATGCTGCCATCCTACCTGTGCTGCTGCCGGAGTGGGAATGCAAAATGCATGATTGCAGGAGGAAAAGAGAGTGAGAGAGCCCAGTCCTAGTGAGGGTGGCCTGGGAGCAGTTTTCACCCCAGCTCTTGGGCTGTTTCAGGGCTTGCATAGCAGAAATGAGTCAAGGCTCCAAGCACACTATTAAATGTGCTGTGACTTTCCTCTGTGCTGACTCTATGGCATGACAGAATCAACATCTGTCCTATGAAACTCTCTTGCCTCCCAAAACAGGATGGATGCATCTAATGTGTTTCTTGCAAATGTCCTGTGTGCCCCTGTTTTACTTGTTCAGTGCCTGGGACTTGTCTAGAAAATGTTGGCTGGACCAAGACCATTCCAGGCACTATTTTAACAAATGCAGTTTTATACACCAGGGTGATGTCAGAGCCTGAATAGGGCATTGACACAGTGAAATGGCCCAACAAGCAGATGTGTATTTGCCCCTCCCCAGCAGCTTCATTATCTGCTGTAGCTATTCAGGATTTTCAGGTGTCTGTGGAAAACAGAAGTTTTTCTGTCCCAAATGCACCCCCCTCAGTGGAAGGGGCTCCTAGATGGACCCTTAGACTTCCAATAGTTCATCAGGCCAGTGTTCAGACAAAAATAAGAAATCTCTCTTACAGATGGAGTTCTCACCTTGCAATAGCCACTCTGTAGACAATGCAGAGCTGGCATGGCAGAAGGATGGGAAGGGATCCTTTCTCTCCATGTATGCTCTACTTTTTGCTCAGGCAGAACAAAAAGGTAGAGCAACAGCAAACAGTAACAGTGATATTTGCAGGAATGCTTCCTCTGCTCTCCTCTGCTCTGCATTTCCTGTTTTCATGTGTTGTTAAATTAGGACACTACATGTAAACAAAGAACTAACTCAAATTCTCTTGCAGAAGCAGACCCTCAGCCTCTGGCTTATTCCTTGCATTCTTGTTTTCCATAAGTCCTTCCCTTGAAATCAAAGACAAAGCTGCTCGTCTCCAGCTTTTAAATCTTGGTAAGACAGAAGGGAGAGCCTTGAAAGCGAAGGTAACTGCAGAAGAGCAGGCAGATATTCACTTCACAGCAACCCTCTTGGGCTGTTTCCTGTGCTTTTCCTTCTCAGTTTCCCCCTGATCAAAGAGCAGGCTCCACTGCCTGCATAATAGATGAACAGGATAGCTGACAGCACCTCTGGCTCTGGCAGCTGGGAGACTTTGATGTCTGCACAGTCTGAATGGCCCAAAAAGGCTCTTCCCGATTGCCCACACATCCTTCAAACCCTGCTCAGGGCACAGCTGAGGAATTACAGTTTCCTGGCTTCTTTCACTAGGTTGGTGCCTTTCTTATCCCCTGAAAGAAGCAACCCCAACTGGCCTATCTAGGGCCTAAGGAAGCAAGCAAGCAGAGGAGAAGATTGGTATAAATGTGCTGAGGGATAGGAGAAGGAGGAAGAAAACTTATTCAGTGACACTGACAGAGATGGGTAAATACAGGGCAGTATCTCAGAGTGAAGAAAACCATGGCCCACTGCTACACAAAGGAAAGGGATTAACTCCCTGCACTGAAGCCATGCTTTATGCTAGGCTTCTACAAGCTTTGAAGCACAAGCCTGAGAAATTGAAAAGGAAACAATCCTTAATCCTGCTTTTTCACGATTTGGTGATAAAGTCAAATCCACTTTGCTGTAAGTAGCTCATCTGTTTTCTAGAAGCCAGGCTATTCCCTGAGATACAAGGCTTTGCTTATATAAAGAGATCGACATTGTTCCTGGGGCAAGGGGTGGGAGGAGCAGGCAGAGGTGTGTGGGAGAAGCTTGGATGCCTTTTTAAATTATATTATTGGCATTGTTACTGTTTGGCTTTTGTATGACTCAAGGAGTGGTGCCTTAAAAAAGGAAAGAAAACATTTTGTCCATTTTTACCAAGACCTTTTTCGGCAATTCCATTCAACTGGTTCATTTTAACTGCCCATTACATGGATTTTTTTGTTTCAGAAAAGAATAACATATGCTCTTCTCATCCTGTCCAATATGAATGACATAATCTGAATTACATATGACCCATCCAGCTAAGAAAAATCATCCACTTGTTCCCTGAATGGCTTCTGAGCACACAGGTCTTAAAAGCTTCATGCCAGTGTATTTCAAGGTCTAACCCAATGAAAAAAGCTATCTGCAAAAGAATAGAAAGCTATAAAACAATTAAAATATTGCATAAACACCATTAACAATAATGGACCTTTAAATGAGGAAGCTTTTACTGATTCATCTTGAAGCTGGAGGTTTCAATACAAGAAAAAAGAGCTTCCAGCAAATATGAAAGGAAAAACCACTAGAATAGATGCATCCCATAGTCATTCCACTCAAAATCCTGCAGTTCTACTAATGGCACTAGGCTTATATTAGTCATCCAAAATGACATATGAAAAAAATAGTACTTTATATTGGTTAAATAATATATATACAACTTTTTAAAATTCAGACTGAAAAGACAGGAATTTAATACATGGCGTTTTACCTGCCTGAGAGCAGTCTGCATTTAGAAATATAATAAAAGATTATGATATAAACCATAAATATGGACATAATGCATTTTTACATTTTGTCAAATGTTTTTTATCAAAAAAATCTTTCAATTATTTTTTTCATTTTGTAATTTGCAAGGACCTTGGATGAAGATGTTTTTTTCAAAAGCACTAAGCAAAGCATTTTAAATTTTCTCAAGTACTGAGAATTGAATGACCCAATTAAATGTAATATCCAATTCCTGCAGTCACCAAACTGCACCTGATGAAGTTAAATGGAAACTTTTTATACAACTTCATGTTACTGTTTATTGATATCACGAATATGTAGTCCAGGCATTTTACAGATACTGAGAATATCATACTGCGGGAAGGGCTTTAAGTTAGAAGAGTGCAAGTTTAGATTGGATATTAGGAGGAAATTTTGTTCTGAGTCTGGTGAGCCATTGGCACAGGTTGTCTATGGATGTGGATGCTCCTTCCCTGGGAGTGTGCAAGGCCAGGCTGGACGAGGCTCTGAGCAACCTGGTCTGGTGGAAGGTGTCCCTGCCCATGGCAGGGGAGTTGGAATGAGATGATAAAAGTCACTTCCAGCCTAAATCATTCTGTGATCCTATGAAACAGCAATTCATTAGCCTTCTCCACACTCCCATCATTTTCCATCCTTGATGTTACCCTGTTGATGCACTTTGAATTTCTCCCTTCCCTCCTGCCACTATGGTACCTCCTCTCCAGGTATTTGTACATCTCAGGAAACCTGAAAGATCAAGTGAAACACATCATGCTCCAGACATCTATAGCTCAGAGCAAACCCTTTCACTGCTCTTTGCATCCCTTCTGTGCAAGATGATTTTGCTTTGCTTCTTACTCATGTGTCCCATGGCAGGCAGGCAGACAATGCCCTTTTCTCTCTTTCAGTGCTTCCTGAGTATGGTGTGACCTTCTCCCAGTGTTGTTCTAGTCCTTGAAGTCTCTCTAAGAGGGCTTCTTTTCTGTATATTGCTTTAAGGCACCCTGCTTATCTTTTATTGGAAATGTTCCTTACCTTTGATAAATCACATCCTAAGAGACATAATCCAATTGCAATTCTGTAAGAAGCATATATGACATCAGAAGTAACTCCAGAAAATGTCAGGACTCTCAGAGATGGTGTAAATACAGTAATACAAGATCTTTGTTATTTTCATGAGAATTCCCTCAACAGGGATGGTAAAATCAATAGATTTAACATCATTAAATTGTATTTGTCATTTTTCAAGATTAAAAAGAGGTATCCTGGATTCCTCTTTTGTCTTAGGAGTAAGAATCACCCCTTGAATGACCTGTCATTACTTTTTTTTAATACTTTGATGGATTTACTAGAAAGCCTACTTTAGGATGAAAGCTCAGTTGTAGTGCATGAAATGTGCAGTGCCTGAAATTCTGTCATCGAGGCACATGAGAAGCCTGTATGTGAGAAGTACCTGAAAGCTGAGATACACATACCAAAAAATGCCTTAAGAAAAATAAAACCACAACAAACAATCCAAAAGAAAGCAAATAAAAAAGCTTCTATGTGGCAATTTCTTCCTCTTGAAAGAGAAGCAAATGAACACACAACAGAAAGACAATGAGGGAGAGGATGCTTCTATTGGAGACTCAATTTGCTGGTAAACTTTTTAGTGAGTCAGACAAAGAGCTGAAATATGTCAATACAGTATGTGGGCTGTTGCTGTGGATATTTCATTTCCTGGGGGACTGGGGGAAATCTATTAAAAAAACAAATAGTTGCAACAAAAATGTTGACCAGGCTGTTCCTTTTTATTGCATTGATTTTATTTGTTGTGGTGGGCTACAGAATTCTCACTAATTAAAATAAATGAGTATTACAGAGAAAAATTTGCTAAAGAAAGATTTAAAGGAAGAAGTTTTGGAAATCAGATTTCATACATTTATGGAATGGTTTGATTTGGAAGGTCCTTCACAGATCATCTCTGGGCAAGCTGTTCCTGTGCCTCCCCACTCTCACTGTAAAAAATGTCTTTTATATGATCAAAATCTATGCTCCTTCACTTTAAAATAATTCCTATTTTTTTATCACTAAATGCCTTTGTAAATGGTCTGTCTCCAGCTCTGTTGTAGACATACTTTCTGTACTGGAAGGTGATAGGAGTTTCCCTTGGAATGTCCTCTTCTCCAGGCTGAACAACTTTCTCATTTTGTCTTCATAGGAGAGAAACTCCAGCCCTTTGAGCATCTTTGTGCCCTTCTCTAGACCTGGTCTAACAGATTCATTTTTTTCTTGTGCAGGGGACCCCAGAGCTGGACACAGTACTCCAGATGGGGTATCACAAGAGTGGAGTAGTAGGGTGAATCACCTCCCTTGACCTGCTGGACAACTTTCTTTTATGCAGCCCAGGAAGCTCTTTTTATCCTTAATATTTACCTTCAAGATCTGTCAAGAGAAATTCTTGATAGGGGAAAGAGAAAGACAGAATGAAATAGAAAAGATTAATTAAATTAATTAGGAAAACTCAGGTTGGACCTGACCTAAATATAGGTCAGAGCAATTCTGTTGAGATGTGCATATTCAAAGGAAAGTAGGAGCTCTTTGGTTTCACTTCCTTTTTTTCCATTGTCAGTCAACATCCTAATCCAGAAGACAATATAAGACTTAAATGCAGATGAGACAGCAGTAAATACCCCACCCCATCAACAGCAGTTTGTTTTGGGTCTGTATTAGTCTTAAATCATTAGTGTAATTGCTTCTTTTACTTGAGCTGGTTTTTTCTACCCAAATCCTCCCATCATAGCTTGTTCATGGCAGAGGACAGAGCTCCACTTCAGTGTATGTTCTGGCTCTCCATACCACCTTGGAGGTGCACCAGGGCAATACTGATCTCAATTAGAATCCATAATCTACATTTATACAAAGTTAAATATGTATTATTTTTTTCAGTCATTAATCATGCTTTTTCTCATACTCTGATTTGAATGGATAAAAAAAATCTCCTTCAATCTTCTTTGATAACACAGAAGTGAACCAAGTCTTAGTATCAGCTTCAGGATGATTTGAACTGATACCTAGGTGGCAATGACTGACAAGGAAGAAAGCAATTGTACATTGATTATTCTGAAATTACACTAGAATGAGATAGTTGTGATAAATGCATCTGTAGATATGCTTTATAACTGGAATGTGTTAATTACTGTTCTGAGATAAAGCTAATTGCTGGAAAAAATTCAGCCACTGCTTATAGAAAAACATAGAAGCAGAGAATCATATAAAAAAACAATTTTAAAGGGACCTATATGGGTCATCAAATCCAACTCCTTGCTCCTCTCTGCCTCTTGCTAAACCATGTAACTAAGAGCATCATGCAGATGCTGCTTGAGCCTTGGTAGGCTTGATGCCACGGCCACTTCCCTGGGGAGCTTGTTCAGGTGACCCAGCACCCTCTGGGTGAAGAACCTTCTGTTAAAGTCCAGTCTGAACTTCATCTGACACAATGTCAAGATGTCAACCCTTCAGGTCACCAGAGAGGAGATCAGCTCTTCCTCCTCTGCTGTTCCTCTGGAGGAAGTGGAGAATGAGGAGGGCACCCTCAGCCTTCTCTCCTCTGAACGAGCCAAGTGACTTCAGCTGCTCCTCCTGTCCTGCCCTGGACACCTTTCACCACCCTGGTCTCTCATCTCTGGACACACCCCAAGACCTTTATATTCTTCTTTTACTGAGGCACCCAAAACTGCCCCAGGACTCGAGATGAGGTGTCCCCATCCCAGAGCAGAGTGGGACAATCCCTCCCTTGCCCCTTGGCAATGCTGTGCTGATGTCCCAGCACAGGGTTGGCTCTCCTGGCTGCCAGGGCACTGCTGGCTCACGTTCATCTTGCTTCAACCAGATCCCCAGATCTTTCTGGGGGGCTGCTTTCCAGCCTCTCCTCCAAAAATTTATGTCTTGTGTCACTTGTAGCATTAAACTACATCATTATGTCAATTTTTCTCCATTTTATACATGGAAAGTATGCAATAAAACTTGATAAAGAAGTTTTCTCATAGCTATGCAAGGAAATAATGTATTTTACAAACAGCATGCACCAAGCCTGTGACCTAATCCCTGGTCTGTTCAATTAGATCTTGACACCTTCTTTTTAAAGGATAAAAAAAATCTGCAATTCAACTGAGAGTGGTATAGTGCATAAAAATGCATTTTCACAGCACTTTTCATTAAGATATAATATATAATATATTCAGGCAGGTGTCAGTGCTGTGAAATGTCAAATACTTTTATTTTTTCTTTTAGAGGGCTTTTAAATATTAGCACAGCAAAACTGCTATTTAATTGAAATTCCCTTTGCTGTCACTCAGACAAACAGAAGGATTAAAACATCAATTAAATGGTGATTATGGCACTGTGTTACTTTGTAGAATCTGAAATTAAATGTTTAAGAATAAACTTTTGTGGAAGACACTGTTGAATAACTATTGGAGGAAGCAATCCCAAGCTTAATATCTGAAAAAATTTATTCTGAAATATCATTTTATGTGTATTTTATGAAGAAAATGAATGTTTTTACTTCAATTTTTGAGAGTACCAACAAAGTATGATAAATTAAATAGAACTAGAAATAAAACTGAGGAAGTAAGTTTTTCCCTAAAGAATCTATGCAAATTCAGGCTCTAGCCTCCAAAACAGAGCTGAAAATAGATGCTCATCTTTGCAGCTCAGGCCATTCCCTTGGAGTGCAGGATAGCTACTGGGGACAGTGAAGATGATGAATGTCCAGTACAATTTAAAGTAGAATTTTTTGCTCAGTACACATAAGTGCATGCTTTCATGCTCCATCTAATGCAAAACAGACATGGTCACTGCAGTCCTGGAATGCAGATATTGAAAGGAAATCTCTTCCTGGATCCTGTGTGGGTACATCCATGACAATTTATGCACAACTTCAGAAGATTTTCCAAGAGGTGATAACTCAGTGCCTGAATGCAGTTTCCCTGTTTGCCAGGTTGGTGCAAGGCAGGCTTTGCAAAAAACTGGGAAGCTCACAACCAGCAGACATTTCCAAAATTTACCATGAATGGTCCTAAAAGCTGAAAGTAGGGAAGGCTGGGGAAGATTTCATATTTGAATGATCTTCTAGACATGTTGCAAAAATTTTCAGTGTTGACTGCCAGCCATGAAGAGTGATCCAGTCATGCCTTAAACTTTGTGTAATTGTAGTCACATGATAAAATAGCAGGTTTTCAGCACTTTTATCACAAAAATGCAGGTAAAGAGGCATTTTCCCAATGTGTTAACTGCTCCAGGCAATAACCCCTCTCGTTTGCACAGCTTGCTGGTGAGGGACTGGCACACCAGGTTCCTGACATCCTGGTTCCTGACCAGGATGATGCTCTAGTCCTTCTTTGATGGGCTGGTTCAGTGCTCTGGCTTCCCCTGATGAAGTTACCAGTGTTTTCCTTCACATCCCCTTGTTCCTCAGCATATTTAATTTATTTAGCCTTTGGTCAGATAACAGTGTCAGTGCAAACTCTGCAGAAAGCACATCTTGGGTATCTGGTAGCTAATATTATTACCAAACTGCACTCCTGGAAAATGCCACTGGCTTGCTGCATATTCTTATCAACTTCTTCAACAAGTTATTTCAATGTCTGCTCTCAACTGATAAAATGTGATTAATACAAATGCATGTAGTTTTCATAATGAAGCAGCCCAGTTTCTAATCCATTACTAATGTGCAAACATAATTACTAAGGTAAATTTCTAATGCTTTGAAGACTGAAGGCACAATCTTTTTATTGGTGTTTCTTCTGTATCAATATCTCAGGCTTGCATTGTGCTGCCTGTGCTATTTCTGTGCCACACTAAAATAAGTCAGTTCCTTTTCTCTAGAATTGTGTGTCAACTTCTGTTCAAATTTGATAAGCACTCTCTCATAATGCAAATGTTGTGTACTGCATGGGTGACTGGAGGTATGGAAATTTTCTTCTTGCTGGAACAAAACAGGGGTATATTTTTGATATGGATATGATAATAGAGGAGGTGCCTGCAAGTTCTTCTGACTTTCAGCCCATCTACACTGTGTCTGATAACTGTGAGAAGACAAATAATTTGGAAGCTTCTACCTCAACTTTCTTTGAAAATAAATGTTGCCACGGATGTCTAAAGCTTATAAAAAGAAATGTGCCGTAGGGTAGAGTGGCTGTAGTCAAAGACCTTAATAGCCTAAATGTCTAGCAAGAGAGTTCAATTCTCAGAACCTACTGTGAGTCTGAAACAGGGAAAGGATAAACAGCTGGTGGGGGAGAAGATGGGCTCAGGGGGAGAGGATCCAGTGCTGTGGTTCCTGTAGGGATTTCAATGACACAAATAAACGAGTCTGAGCTGCTGCAGCAGATCCTCCCTACGGGCATGGTCAACTCTGAGGGACTTTAAAGGAATGCATGTTGTTTTTTCTCCTTGCCAACACAATTCCTGTGCCAGGTATTGTGTTTCTATAGCAACACAAATTTACTTCAAGAGACAGTTTGCACAAAAGGAGACCAAAGGCTCCAAGTCTGAGTACACTGATTTAGAGAACTGTGTGGGCCATCCACATCCACTGCTGTGGTGGGCTGACCACCAGGCACCCAGCAAAGCTACTCTGACAGCTGGACAGGGGAGAGAAGATACAATGAAAGGCTTGTGGGATGAGGTAAGGACAGGGGATGATCACCCACCAGTAACTATCATAGGGAAACAGACTTGACCAGGGGATATTAATTTAATTTATCAAATCAATTCAGAAATAAAATGAAATCTTGAAACATTTGCTCCCCAGTCCTCCCTTCCCAGGTGCAATTTTGCTCTCAAATTCTCTACCTCTTCCTCTGCAGTAATTCAGGGGGACAAGGAATGGGAGCTGCAATCAGTTCATCACATTTCTGCTGCTCTTTCCTCACAGTTTCTCTCTGCTCTAGAGCAAGGTGCCTCCCACAGGGCACACATTAACTTCTCCAGTGTTCTCCAGAACTTCTCACTGTTCTCCAGATCCCTTCCCACACGCTGCAACTCTTGATGAATTGCTCCAGTGCCATCCCTCCCATGGGGTCAGTCATCAGGAACTGTGCTCCAGTGTGGGCTTCCCTTTGGAGCACAGCTCCTGCCAGGACCCTGCTCCAGCCTGGGATCCTCTCTCCATGGCTCACAGCTCCTGCCAGCACCCTGCTCCAGCCTGGGATCCTCTCTCCATGGCTCACAGCTCCTGCCAGGACCCTGCTCCAGCCTGGGATCCTCTCTCCATGGCTCACAGCTCCTGCCAGGACCCTGCTCCAGCCTGAAATCCTCTCTCCATGGCTCACAGCTCCTGCCAGGACCCTGCTCCAGCCTGGGCTTCCCATGGGGTCACAGCTCCTTCAGGCACCCCTGATGCAGTGAGCCCTGCAGGGGCTGCAGGGGGATCTCTACAGGGCTGTCGCTTTCACTTCTATCTCTCTTCTCTCTGCCCACAATTTCTATTGTGCAGTAACTTCACCCCTTTTTAAATATTCATCCCAGGTGTTGTCACTGTGGCAGAAGGTTCAGCCTTGGCCAGAGTTGGGTCCATCATGAAGCTGTGGCATTGGCTCTGGGCTGGGAGAAGCTTCTGGCAGCTTCCTAAGTAGTTCCCCCTTAGTGCTGAAACCTGCCTGGAGCCTTCACCACCCTCAGATATGGCTGTGGCCACAGTCACAGACAACCAGGCTCCCACGGGGTTTGGGTTCATTCTCTCTGCCTGGAACATTTTCAGCTGTTTTTCAAATGACAGCAGTTGCTCTCAAGCAGAACAGGATCCCACAGCACACTAAAGTCTGAAGTTAAACAAATACATTGTTTGCTATCTGGAAATACACAGGCTGCAGAATTTAAGGGGAATAATTTACTAACCTAAATTAGCAGTTACCTGTGAAAAGGGAAATAATTACCATGCTCAGCTGAGCATAGATGATTGAAATATGCTAAATTCTAATATTTTTTGATGATTCTTTTACAAATAATGTCCCATGAAGCCACAGAAAAAAAAAAAAGTTATGTCAACAAGAGTTCTGCCTGCCTTCTGCTCCAGAAATTCAAGCCTTTGGATCCATGCAGAACAAAGGCATCCATGTCTGAGATCATCCTGAAATCCCTCTACATGGGTTCCCTATTTATTTTCCTTTTTTGAAAAAAATTATTTTGTTTGGTTTGGTTTTTATTTTTATTTTTATTTTGTTTTTGGTTTTTTGTTTTGTTTTGATTTGATTTTTCTCAACTTATTTGCCAGTATTCCCACCAAGAACAGGCCAAAAAAGGTTAGTATGAAACTATTATATGAAACTATTACTCCATACTCTGACACATTACCAGTTTTACCCCATTCCTATTGAAACAATGGTCTTGATTTGACAATCTATTTTTTACCTTAGGGTATTTTCCAAGGTGCAAGAGGGAACATGGGCACTGATCAGAGAAGGTATCACCTCCTGGGGAGCTGTGTCTGAAGATGAGGAGAGAAAAAAGAAAAACCCTGGCTGGATCTTTTATTATCCTTCCTTTCCTTTTTTTCATTTGGTCCTAATTTTCTTCCATTGCCTTGCTGCTTTTTCAACAGCTTGATTTTCCTTCCTAAAGTGAATGATAATGAATGCTGGGTCTTCTGGTAGCAACTGGCCCAATTCTGTCTGCAAAGTGAGTCTAAATCTGTAATTGCATTAATGGTGTTCTTTGCTCCTTGGAATTCCTTTATTTTTAAACTTTATGAATTCTTTACTCTCTTTCTCTCTCTTTTTCAGCTAAATAATTAGAATTCCTCCCTTCTCTGTCATTGGCTTGCTAATTCTGAGAAGCTCACAGTGCTTTTACAGAATTTTAGCTCAGCAATGGGTGTGCTGAAGGGCATTACCATCACCCCAGTACTGCTCTCACATTTTGTAGATGCAGGTCTCTGCTCTTGTTATCTCCATTGTGAATGTTCATCATGGCCAGCTTACCACCTCTTCACTATAAAATGAGATGGGAAATCCATCTTTGTGGAGTCCTCAAGTATGGTCCCAGTTAACCCATGCTGCACTACATTGTAAAATATTCTCATTTGCTATGAAATTCCTTGCTGACTTCAGTGGCAGCAGACTGTGTTCTAAAACACCAATTCCACTCAAATAAATGGAAAATAAATTCTGTCTGGGACTTAATGCAGATAGCATGTTATGCTTGGGATTTATTTTTTTTCTTCTTACATGGTCTTTGGTTTCCATTTTCCTTTATCAATGTTTTTCTTTGGTGAAATCATTAGAACTTGGTGGTCTTTTTTCACATTGTCCTTCTCCTCCTCTCTGTCTTTTATTTTGTACTGTCTGAGGACCCAAAGAATGGAGTGTCATTTACCATCACAGCACAAAGTTCTAGGAGAGATGTGTAAGTTTGAATTAGGGGGTACCACTGTAATTGAATGTGTGTTTGTGCACACTGTGTCGTGCATATCATACTGTTCTTGTAGGAAGAATTGAAAAAAATAAGAAAAATAAAAAACCTAAATGCCTGATTTCAGTTTACATGGATATTTTAAACATATTTTGGCTTTAAAAGCATCACTAGTCTTCAAAAAGGTTAAAAAAAAAAACAACAAAAAACAAAAAAATCAACCAGACTGGGCACAGAGAGAGAATCAGTGAATGCCCCATCCCTGGGAGTGTTGAGGGCCAGGCTGGATGGAGCTTGGAGCAGCCTGGTCTAGTGGAATGTGTCCCTGCCTAGAGCAGGGGGGGTGGAATGAGATAATATTTGAAGTCACTTCCAACATAAACCATTCCATGATTCTAATAGTAAACATTAAGTTATTTTTCTGCATTTGTGATCCATACCTATTCCTGCCACTGCCCTCCATTAAGTTCTGTTTAGCTCCCTCCAAGCTGGGGCAGAGTTTATAAAAAGTGTAAAGAAATTGTGATATTTGTAGTTTTTTTAGTTCAGGACTGAAGGTGTTTCCTGTAAATGTGGGAAGGAGTAGAGACAATGAGACAAGGTATTGATGGTGTGAATATATAAAAATCTGAATGTGCCAGATACTATTCCAATTAGATAACTTTCTTTTTCTTTTTTTTTTTTTTTCCAAAGAATAAGCAAAAGTATAATTTTTGTAATTGTAATGGCACATACAACCTTAATGAGCTGAAACAA
Organism: Erithacus rubecula; assembly: GCF_903797595.1. Classification (NCBI taxonomy): domain Eukaryota; kingdom Metazoa; phylum Chordata; class Aves; order Passeriformes; family Muscicapidae; genus Erithacus; species Erithacus rubecula. The sequence goes on from NC_136689.1 coordinate 142,571,239, forward strand.
AGGCAGCAACCTTTCAGAATGTATTCTCTTCTGAATAAGGGAATGTGATAAACCCACTACTAATTAGACCAAATATATTCTTCTGAAATGGCTCCAAAGAGGGTTCCTCTTCCAAAACTGGGTTTGGTAATCCAAAGATGCTGCATTATTGAAAGGACCATTACACTTCCAGTCGTAAAAACACATTCTGTGTTTACTTAGGTTCTTATTTATTTACAATTCCTTTTATATTTTGTTTTTTTTTTTTTTTTCTTGTGGTGACACTCTCGCTCTCTCTGAAGTCAATAGGAAAAGATATGAGTCTCAGCATTGAGAATATATTATATACACCTCAAACTCTCCCTAATGTATATGAGGGAGTTGCACAGACTGAAAATGGGAACTAAAATCATTGTCCTGCCTAGAGCCTTCTAATTCAAATATTTGGACTCTTAGATATGGTTGCTGGATGACTGTGAAGAGTGTGTGGGATCCTTCTCATGTAACACAGAATGACAGAATAATTTGTATTGAAATGAACCCTAAAATCAATCACCTGGCTCCAATCCTTTACCCTCAGAGAGACCTGCAGGGCATGCAGCAAAGCCCAGGCTAAGATAGGGGTGGGAGATTTTTGTGTTTGAGTTTTGGCCTTTGAGATGCCTCACTGCACCAGTGTGCAGGGAGATCACATCCATTCTCTTATCTTTTGATTAATACAGGAGGCAGCAGCCAAAACACAGGAACAGAGGAATACAGTGCTCTGTGCTGTAGAGGAGTGACTTCATCTCTGTGTTTCACATCCACTGCCCCAAACAAGAGTGTCATGTCCCTCAGTCCCATGGCAGCACAGCCCTCTTCTCAAACCTGACACAAGGGCTTTGAGACAGGCAGGGAACAGTTCCTGAACACACATCTACACTCAGGGACAAGAACAATGTGTGTCACAGAGCTGACATGATACAGGCTTTGCCTACCAACCTATTAGTCTGATGTTCTTTTTGAAGAGCAAACAGAAGGTGAAAACACGTCAAACAAGCTTGAATAACTCCAAATCTCCTGACATAATGGATTTACCAATGATCTTAAAACAAACAGATGGAAATCTGAGAATGGAATTTTTTGGGGGCAGGGAATAGAGTCTGGTTCTCAATTTAGACTTTAGATAAAAAATCAGCTGTAAAAAATCTTCAGGAAACACAGCCATATATTTATCTTTTTGTTTAAGCGTTCAAGGCCAGATTGGCTCAGGTTTTGAGGAAACTGGTCTAGCAGGGGGATTGAGACTAAAAATCCCTTGAGGTCCCTTCCAACCCAGGCATCCTGTGGTTCTCTGTGGCATGTTCACTGGGGACAGATGCAGTGCTGATGCACACTGGGAAGGGAAAGAGAAGGCAATTGGTGTCTGTGTCACTGCAAGGCTTTTGCCATGACCCACAGCACTACACAGCACCTGGTGCAGATGTGATCCCAAACAAGCTCCTTCAAAAGAAAAAGTCAGGAAACTTATGTATCCAAAGGCTGCAGAAAACCCAGATATGAAAATCCCAGATACTGTTGTGGGATCTACCTTCTCTGTTCTGCAAAAGAAAACTAAATCCTTCCTGACATTTCCATGTCATGGCAGGTCACCCCACTCATAATTTGCTCTAATTGGCGCAGTGACGCACTTCACCTGCAGGCAAACAGCAACTCAGAGTGGTGTGAAATCCTCTGCTCTTTCTGACAAAGCATCAGAGCTTTCACACTGTTCTCTGCATCCAAAGGACCAGGATCAGGATAATTGAGAGGCATTTTCTTTGGGTACACATAGAAATTAAAAGCCAAACCCACTGTGTAACAAATGACATACATCAGGGTGCGTGAAGGTGAAGGTTCTTCTGCAGGATCCTTAGGGGCTTCAGGACTTTAGTTAGCCTTTGTGTGCCACATACATACATAATTTCCCTGACTGAATCATGCAAAGAGCACTTTGACCCTGCAGCTCCTTGCTGGAGCTATGTGCTATTCCTCAGATGAGCCTTTCAGACAGAGTCTTCCAGGAGTACATCTACTTTCTGCAATTTGGGGCAATAAACAGTGAGGAGAGAGAGAGAAATCAAGTCCCTGGATATATATCTCCAGGCTTTCTTTGATCCTATCCTAGTTTTTCAACTTGATTTAAAGCTAGATGCTGCAGCTATTTTAAAATTTAAAGAAAACTATGCCTCAAAAATAATATTAAAGGAAAACAATTTTAGGAGTATGAGGTGACTTTCAGGGTCATAAAGTCCAGTCCTCAAACTCACAGGGAATGATGCAATTAATGTTTGGTCAGCAAAACATACTTCAAACCCTGGGGCAAAAAATATTTTCAAAGAGTCTACCTGAATGTTAAATTTTACAGTGTGAGAACAAAATCTCCAAATATATGTCAAAGAAAAAGGACAAGAGAGACGTTAAGTGTTGCCAATGTACTCACCTCCTGCAAAGCCAGCAATGATTTAGGGAAAAATTAAATAAGCAAACCATACTGCAGGTCTGTAGAGCTTGGTTCTATGAATTGTTTTCTGCCTACAGCCTGGCACACATTTCCACCCTGAGTGCATGTTGAAGCATTGCCATCCAGATTCTGGAGGAAATTCTGTTTCATTCCTGTCACCAATGCATTCCACCATGCACCTCTGGGTAAACTCTCACATATCAGAGGAAAACAAGGAAACAGACACCACCAGTAACTAAAAACAGAAAGAAATAATGAGCAAGGAAAGGAAAATAATCAGATTTTTTTACCTCAAATATTGGAAGTCACTAAGGGAAACTGCAAAACATGAAGTACAGATTAAACACAAGGCAAGTAAAGAGCAGCCAGGTCTCCTTTTAGACCTTTGACATAACACGTTGGTTCAAGTCCCTGAAACCTTCTTTCAAGACTCACTTTTCCTACTTTTTATTCAAGATACTGAGAACACCTTTTACTTAATTTCATTCCCTCAGCTGTAACAAGGCACAATGCATCATCCAGCATCCTCTTGTAGCAGCTGGAATGAAAGATTTTCCTTGGAGTCTGGCTGCATAATAGTGCTTTGCCTCCTCATTAAAATAAATCACACAAAGTGTTGTCATTGCATGCTCTGGGCTTAAAAACAAGTCCTCAGGTCCTTCATATCTTAAGGGACAGGCATGAAGGTAAACTGTGAAAGGCACATGGAGAATGCAGAGAAAAATGTTCACAAAGGGAGTGAGAATAAACTTTCAGTGTACCTACTTTTAAAAATTCAACCTCTGGAGTGTATTAAGGAGTTCCTAACATTTTGCATGACGTTGATTAATTTGCTGCAGTGAAAAACTTCAAATGATCATGCATTTGGGATTGGCTACTTCCTTTCTCCCATAGAAATTGGAAACAGAATAATGAAATAGCCTCTAGGAATGGGGTTGCTACATTTTGAGGATTCAACTGATATTTATATGTGACACTGGGGAGAGACAGATGCTTCTATTTACAGATAGATGCTTCTATTAATATTTTATATATCTATATCTAATCTATTTATCTATCTGTATCTATAGCTATATGTCTATATCTGTATCTATCTCTCTATCTATCTATATCTATTTTAATATATATGTGTGTGTGTGTTGCATATATAAATGTGGAATATAAGTGTGCATATGTGCCAGAAGCAGTCAAAAGCATCACAGTATCATTTTTTTTTACCTTCTCCCCTTCCCGTAAATGCTAAGCAAAATATCCTAAAACATCACACACAAATCTCAGTGGATTTTCTTTTTTTCCCAAGGTCTGGGTACTGAGTCCTAACCTTTGCTCCCACCTCCAGGATACTGTAAGCAGTGTGTGGGACTCTGCCTGCTCCTGGCACAGGTCACCCTGAGATATTATTAAATATTACACAAGATGTTTATGTTCTGGGGAAGCCCTGGAGCCCTGAAGCTCTGCCTAGTGACTGAGACACGTTTCCCACCTCACTAGATGGCACTATTAACTTAAAATCATGGCACAGTTCACCCAGAGCCTGTCTCCAAGCCTCAGACCTAGAAAAGAAATAGCAAAGGGTCTCTGTGTGAGGAAAGGGAGGCAGAGTGGAGGCTGTTGCCATAATAGACTAGATTTTTAATTTTTCCAGGTTCTAAACCAGTTGCACTTCTGAAAATGGTGGAGGGCACTTAAAGCCAGATGAGAAAAGCCCCAGGCTAATTTGGCTAACTTGCATCTGCTCACAGAAAGGTCTAAGCTGAATCCTGGGTGGGCTGGCTCCTTTCTCAGCTCCTGCCCAGGAGCCTCTGGAGTGTTTGCAACTGCAGAGGAAGAATAAACACAATGCAAGTTGCCTCATTAAGTTGTTACTGTCCTTAAAGCCTTGAAACCTGTGGGATCAGCCCTGGACCATTAATTTATAGTAATGAAAATGAAAAGAAGGTGCTCATTTGGAAAATCACAGTTAATTAAATTATGATCTGAAAGCAGCAGCAGTTTTCTGTCCCTTAGTGAGCTGATATTATTTGTCTCTTATGGCTGGTTAGTGGGAGAAATTACTATTTGTGGCAGGATCCTTTCCAGTTTGGGTCAAAAAGCAAGGGGATGCATCAATTTGTTTATATAATTGTACTGTCTGACTGTGCTCTCCCTTTGTCTGTGGCATATTCAGTCTCTCCTGCCCAGTCTGTGGTGTTGGGCTGCTGCTGGGGTCACTGGAGCTGTGAAAAGGGTGTGAGAGTCCCCTCATAGCCCCTGGGTTGGAAGTTTGTCAGCATGAGCTCAGGGCCAGGATGAGATGCTCCAGGCACAAATAAAGTCAGGAGCAGAATCCACTGCTTACCTCTGGGAGTCCAGAAAGGTCAGGCTGATGCTGGTACCTCCTCAGAATGATGCTGATGGGTTAGCACTCAGGGATGGGGGCTGCAGTGGTTAGACTTACACTTCTGAGAAGTCTGGAGTGGAGTCCCATGCTCAATGCCTTCTCCTAGGCAGGCACCACTATCAGACAGCTTCTCCTGGCACTGCCATAAAGAAGTAAAACTATCTCAGAAATTATGGATGCAATAAATACTTCTGGTACCCTCTGAAGCCTTAGCAGTGACTAAACTGGTGTGTATTGCTGGTGAGGGCAGAGCAAAGGTGGAATCATTGCTCCAGGATTCTGCATAAGGAAATGAACACTGGAAAACTAAGAGATTCAGATTCTCCAGCTCCTAAATTAATTAATGACCCCTGAAGAAGGTGCTTGGATTCCCTGCAGAGTGAAGATGAAGAGGTAGGAACATAGTAATACAAAGGACATTATCTTGAACAGAGTGTAGCAAAACCAAGTGCTGAAAAAGGGGCTGAAAACCACAGTTCTCTCAAAGATTTTGCAGCTTACCTCTGGACTGCCCTGAGATTTTAATTTCTTCTCAGGGTTCATTTCTTCTGGGAATTCATTGCTCCAAATCCTCCAACATTCTGCAAGGAATGCTCAGTTCTCCTCATTTCAATGTCTAGCAAATAGAGATACAAGGAATTCCAGGAATTCTGCTCTGCCTTCTCATGGAGAGAGAGAGACCTTTATGATAATGTTAAGACTCACCTTGTGAAAGAGGGAATGCAAATCCAATTACTATGCAAATATTTTAACATAAAATAAAATGAAACAACTGATTTGTCCATGTTCACCTCCCTTCTCCCCCTCCCTTTCCTTCAGGATACTTCATTGCCTGATGATTACAGCTAAATCTTAAGGGATTAGAGATGGGATATTGAAATACATTTAGACCTTCTCCATCCAAATGATGATAATGTCTGAGGGAAGAACACTGTATGACACTGAATTTCTTATGGGGGGAATATGAAAGATATTATATGACAGGCTTTATTTGCCATTTTGTTGGGGTTTTTTTCTTTGTTGTCAAAGAAAGCTCTTTGTCTCTGAGATGCTGGAGATTTTGTGCTATTTCTGTTGAAAGCTGCAGACTACAGCAAGAGCAACTGTGAGGAAGGGAGCGTGGGAGGGAATGAATAATAAAAAACCAAGAGGATTTAATAAAAATTGGAATATATTGACATGGTAAAGGCAGGAACTCAATAAAGAATGGACAATATATGATTGATGATGAGTGCTGTGTTGGTAATCACTAATCCTGAGATCTCACTGTGAGGGAAAAACATTTTTCTTACAAGATACTAGGTACATGGGGAGGAGAAAGTTTTCAAAAGTCGTGTTTAAAAAAAGCTTTAAGCAGAAGGAAGTGTCTTTTTATTTCCTCTCCATCCCTCGTACACACATGCACACACATTCACAAAGTTGTGATGAAAACAAAAACTATCTGTTATCCTCCTGCTTCTGATTCCCCTACAGATTTCCCCAGTTCTTTTCCTGCTGTTATTGCAGCCAGAGTCTTCTGACACTTTTGTTGTGCTGTGACACCTGCCAGGAAAGGGAAGAAAAGAACAAATCCTGCCTTTCCCTTCCACAGATCTCATGTCAGTGGTGGCTTTAGGAGAGCACAGCTCCTGCTTCTATGCAGGACAAATCATACTATTTTACTTTCCTTCTTGAGGAGAAGCCACCCTGATCACAGCAGTGATGTCTGAGTAAATTGACTTTTGGGAATGTTTTTCTTTAGGGGTGGTAACTTTCTAAAGGAAGGAGCCACAGCAGAAGGTGAAATGCATTAATATCCTGGGTGTGCTGTCAACCCTGGACATTTTCTTGAACTTTGTTTCACCTAAGGAGAGTGAGCTACATTTTACTTTTGTATTTGATTGAAGATTGGTCTAATGCAGCAGCTGCATCTATGATTGGACCAGTTAATTTTCTCACAGTCCTCACCAAAAAAAAAAAAAAAAAAAAAAAAAAAAAAAAAAAAAAAAAAAAAAGAGAGAGAGAAAAAAAAAATGCATGAAAAAATCAAAGGGAGGGAAAAATCCCCTGCTACATGTCGAGATTCACATCTCAGTCCTGCAGCATTTATCAGGACTTTATTTAGGGATCTCTGTTTAGGGCTGTCTGTCATTACTTTGCCCCATGGATCACTAACCATACAATAACTATGTGGCAGTTTCTTTCATAGAGCCTCAGCTGAGAGTTTACAGCAGGATTTTCAGGTGGAATAGACAGTGCAGCTCATACATGTGCACATAGGAGGGAGAGACTGGTTTATTTAGTAAAGTATAATTTTCTGTACAGTAAATACAAGAGTAGAGATTTGTTTGTGGGAAATGATGAATCAAGTCAGATCTGGTGCCTGTGCAAGGGTGACAGCCTGGTTTTCCTCAGGCAGGAGAACAAAATGGAAAGCAGCCTGGTAACAGCTGTTAATCCTCCTCTGGAAGGCATCCAGCTGATGTGGAGACAGGGCTGGCACAGACCCTGTGGGAATGAGGAGGGAATAGCCCCAGGGAAGGTGTGCCCAGAGGGCACAGTGCAGCACCAGCAGAGCTTTCTCACCATGCTTTAACTAAGCTTTTATTTCCACCCACAACACTAAAATCCACTGGAGCAATAAGTAAGAGTTTAATGTGCTCTGGTTTTTATGTTAAAGGAAGGAATCAACCTTTTCAGAGTCAGTAAGCTTAATGCTCTAGGAGTGAGGTTCACTGAGCCATGGAAATGCTTAACTTTTATGTTTCTTGCCATGTAGGGGAAGGCATGAACTAGGCATTGGAGGCCTAAAATTGTTCCACAGTGGGAGAAGAAGTAAGTCAGTTGAAAGGAAGTAATGATGAGAACACACAGGAAAGCCATCCTTTGACTTAACTAGAAATTCCTTGTGAGAACATCTGCCTACCTAGTTAATCTGAATTCCAGATCTGGGAACAGCCCAGGGATGCTCAGCCAAGGTAGGAAAAGTGTGACAGACCATGGCCAGGCACAAAGTGGTTGGGATGGGACCAGTTTTGAGCTGTGCCCTTGACTTTGACTCCAGGAAGACATCTGGTATCTAAAACCCCTTTGGAGCAGGTATATGAGAGGGGTGATGTGAAGCCTCCTGGGAATGTGTACAGCTCTTTTTTTAGACCAGCCTAAAAGTGCAAAGTTCTGATGTCCAAAGTTCAAGTCATAGACACAAATAAAAATCTGGCACCATGAGGAGCCATCACTCCCACATTTTCTCAAAAGGAACCAAAGCACACACTGACTAAGACCAGGCCTTGGAAACCTCCTAAACCCTGGGGTTTATCTTAGCTAAACCCTTCTCTGCAAAAAAGAGAGAAGACCCAAACCCAAGGTAACCTGCCTTTAAACATACATAAATTTTCACATTAGTTTATATTGTTATTGACTAAGGGAGAAAGAAGTCCCAATATTGTGCTCCCATTCCAGTGGAGTTTTTGACACAGCAAGTTAGAGCCACTTCCTTGACATGGTGGAAAAAAGATGAGAATGGGAAAATGAAGAAGGAGGAGAGGAGAGGAGAGGAGAGGAGAGGAGAGGAGAGGAGAGGAGAGGAGAGGAGAGGAGAGGAGAGGAGAGGAGAGGAGAGGAGAGGAGAGGAGAGGAGAGGAGAGGAGAGGAGAGGAGAGGAGAGGAGAGGAGAGGAGAGGAGAGGAGAGGAGAGGAGAGGATGAGGAGAGGAGAGGAGAGGAGAGGAGAGGAGAGGAGAGGAGAGGAGAGGAGAGGAGAGGAGAGGAGAGGAGAGGAGAGGAGAGGAGAGGAGAGGAGAGGAGAGGAGAGGAGAGGAGAGGAGAGGAGAGGAGAGGAGAGGAGAGGAGAGGAGAGGAGAGAAGAGAAGAGAAGCCACATTTCAAAGTGTTTTTATCTTCAGGAGAGGCAATATCCAGAATTACCTTGAAGAAACCTTCCGTTTATCAGATGAGTTTTATCTCATTGAGGGCATTTAAGAGGGATTTAATAGATTTCAAGTTTCTCAAAAGAATTTTTAAATCTTTTCTATAGCAGGAACTTGATTATTTTCTTGCACTGGGTTTTTGGTGTTTGTTAAGGAAAGCCCTGTGCTTGTGTGCAGTGGCAGATGCTGCTACACCCTTAAACAAAACCATGAATTCCTTTTAACACCTGTTGGCTGTGTCAGGGTGGGATGCCATGCAGGTATGAATGAAGGATAATCCATCAGAATACACATTTCTCTCACATTACAAAAAGCTCTCCCAGCACACCAGGAGTGCTAATGGAAGGAGCTACATTTGCTATGGCCACCTGGGAAATCCTTTTAACCAATCATCAGTTTATATAAAATCCTGAAATAAGCTATTGTTTACACAAAACAGATTTGTTGGGTAAATTGCTACTTGCAAGTTGTCTTTTTTTCTTTTTTTCTCCAGCAAACTGCATCTGATACTATTTAAATCACTAAAGCATCACTTCAGTATCAATTTCCCCTGTGAAGGAAGCTGAATCTGGAGAAAGACTAAGAACTGTTCTGTGAAAATCACATCACCCTCTCTAAGGGTTGTTAGTGTAATTTCCTGCCTTGAAATCAAAGAAGTAAAAAGTTACATTAATTATAGGAAATGACAGTAACTTGAGTAGAAACAGTAAAACAAAACCAAAACAGATAAAACCAAGCATGATACTACATGAATGATCACCTTTTCTATTGCTCTGGTACAGCATCCTACTCTCAAATTGGATGTCATGGGATATGATGGTCTTTTCTCCCTAGGAACAAGCAACAGGACAAGAGGAAATGGCCTCAGGTTATGCCAAGAAAGGTTTAGAGAAGATATTAGGAAACATTTCTTAAGTGAAAGAGTTGTCAAGCATTGGACCAAGCTGCCAGTGGCTGAGTCAGCAACCTGGAGGTATTTCAAAGGATCAGGGGTGGAATTTGGGGACCTGGTTTAGTGGTGGACTCTGGCAGTGCTGGGTTAATGTTTGAACCTGGTGATCTTAGAGGTCCTTTCCACCCTAAATAATTCTACATTTGACTGATCACAGTGTCTCATTTCAAGACTCCTATAGCCAGTGTGTTCTGTTCTTGCTGCAGACTTTGGGACTGTGCAGGGGGGAGATTTTTCAGAAGGGTCATCAGAAATCCTCTGAAGGGAATCAGTTTTTCATGCTGCAACCATCCATCCCATGGAGGGCTGCATCCCCCAGACAAACATGATGGCAAAGTAACCTCCCTAAATTAGAATACACTTTGATTTAACTGAGGCAGCCATCTGGTTTTGTATTAGAAAACAGGAATACAAACTGGTTGTTCTCTTAATTTTAACTTATTTGGGGAAGAAGCAGGTGATTTTATAAAGAGCTGTTATAGGAAACCGGAATGAGAGATGGTCTGGTACTAATGCAAAGACTTAACAGCTGATTGTTTTCATTTTAGAGGTAAGAAGAGCTAAATGAGCCAGAATAAAGTATAGCTTTCCAGAAGCCTGAACAAGACCAAACTGATCTGCGCCCTCATCCATTTTGTCAGAAAAGGGGTGCTTTTCTATGTATTCAGAAGATGGCTCATTTCCTCCAAAGGAAGTTCTCATCTGCCTTTGGAGCATCATAGATCCTCAGATCTCATTTTTCTGCTCTGGTGTTTTGCCTCAAGCCAAGCACAGATGTGAATTTAATTTGGATTGTGCAATTACATGTTATGCACACTACAGTCTTTTGTTGTTTTCTGTAGCTACACTATTATATCTGAAGTACCATAATACTGCTAACTTTTACAAATGTCTTATAAAGTAAATTTGTTTTCATCTCATGGTTGCAGGGATGCTGGCTAGTGGGTCTGGTGGGTGTGATGGGAAGGATCATGCCTTCCAGGGGAATGTCTCAACATGGCAGAAGTCAATCCACGTTTTCAGGTCTGCATCTCTGATGACACCAACAGGGAATAAAATTCTCAGTGTCTCATTTTGATGATGACAGGTTTTTGCCACACAAACAGACAGCTGCAAACAAAAAGAAAGTCTGGTGTATGAATCTGCACTGAGAAAAATATTTTAATATCTGCAAAGCCCCTAGTAATGATGTTTACAAAGCTGCATTTTTGAGATAATCAACTGATTGGTAATGAGTTTTTAAAAGCCATCAAAACTCCTTCACCACTACTTCCATTTATATCTACTCATGGCCTTCCAGCTACTTCCAGATACTTGTCATCTATGACTTAACAATACAGACAAAAAGCCTCTTCTGAGAACAGATACCTGTGTTTCCCCTTCAAGAAAACTTCCAAGCTCATGTTGCAAAGCCAGGTAAGAGAAGTATGGACTTCAGAAAATCCAGAAGATTTTAGCTCCCACTTTTTCTCAGAGTCCTCAATTTTTTCAGTGCAACTGAGATTGAGGAATATATCTGGTCCAGGCAGGTCAGCTCACAAACTGCACATTGAGACAAGAGGCCAAGAGCTGTTTGTGATAGCAAAGAGCATAAAGGTGGGTGATGCTGAAGGGGAAGGCATGCTGGAGAATGCTGCAGAAGCAGGAATTGCCAATCTTTTGGATAATAACCAGGATGAAGACTGGTGATGCCAGTGGATGGACACAGGGAGGGGGCAGGAGCTGAAATCTCCTTCAGGAGGAGGAAAGGTGAGACTTGTGCCAGGAGACAGTGAGAGTATAAAAGCCCAGAAGTTCCTTTCTTGGGGACTCTCCTTGGAGTCACCCAGAACTCTTTCTGGGTTATTGCACCATGAAGAAATGTTTTTATGGAATGAGACATCTGAGACTGATAGGGGAAACCTGGGGTGGAACTGCTGAGGAAACCTGCTCCAGTTGCATGGAGAGGATTTGCAGGAAGTCAAACAGGAATCTGTGGGCTCACTGGAGCTGCCCAGTGTGAAGAGGGCTTGGTCACTACAAGTGAAGTCCCTGGCATTGGGAGTGGGACTTTAGAGAGACTTGTGAATGGGCAGGCTGGTGAGTTTCCTTAGAAATGTCAGGACCATATGATAAAGGCAACCTCTGATTGTTTTTGCTTGGCTTTATTTGCTTCATGTTTGAAGCAACTGGGATTTGAAAGCAAACCTTTAAACAAACCTGACCCAGATGTTCATTCTCTGTTTTCCAAAGTCATTTTGATCTGTATTATCCACCCCAACAAGAATAATTGTCCAAAATACAGCAATGTTGAGCTGTCCTGGCTGTTTTTATAGAAATGAAGAGATAAATTAGTTTCCTTTGTATTTCAGATTCCCTTGGGAAAAAAAATATTTCTTGGACTATAAGAAACAGACTTTAAACATCCTATACCCATGAGAATCTGTTGCTCTTGTTTGTTTTCTCTCTTAATTTCTGAAATTAGGTCTATTAGGCAATAAAGTCATATACCCATTAGATGGCAGTGTTAGTTTCCACTTTCCCCTTCATCACACCTGATGAGTTTTTAGAAAGAAGTGGGTCAAAAGAAAAAAAAAAACAAAAAAGAAGAATAAAAAAAGAGAAAAGCCAAAGTGAAACAGATTTGGTCTGTGTGCAAGTCCTTTGGAGTCAGGAACAAACAGACCAGTCTGCACAGAGCTGATTTGCACAGATGCTTTGGGTTCCCCTGGCTGGAGCTGGGACCACTCCACACATCTAATAATAACCCCCTGTGATTGTCACCTCTGTCTGGGAGCTGTTTAGCTGGACAAACACGTAATTTCAATGGCAATTTCTGCACTCCTGGATGTATAGACATCTGGCATTTCCCAGGTACAGCATGTACTATACAGCCAGCTCTTAGCTAGACTCAGTGGGATTATTGCTGCAATTTTCTGTTGTTTCCCTCTATGTGTGGCTGCCTTATATGAAAGGACAGTGGTTATAGAGTGTGCTTAAGAAGATATGAGCAATTTCCTGCTCTGTCCTTGACCCTCCCACATCCCCCCCGTGTCCCCAAACAAATAAACTATAGAAATCCAGTCTCAATGCCTCTCTTTTCTACAGGAGTTTTTACCAAATACTGCCAATACATAGCTTTGTGAAGAAAAATTGGTGGGTTAGAACAAACATCCAAAATACACAAAAGCAGATTGAACAGGAATATTTTTGGCAGCTGCGTGGAGGTAGAGTGGGCTCTGTGACAGCTGATTTTAAAGGCACTGTAGTTAAGCACAAACAACAAAAAGATCAGAAATACACAGCTATCAGTTATCAACTTTTCTCACAGAGAAAGAGAAATTCCTTTCTCTTACACTTTCAAACGTTTCTCCTTTCCTTTCTCTTTTTTAAACTATATTTGCCAGGAAAAAAAAAAAAAAAAAAAAGAAAACAAACCAAAAGAAATAGCATGCTCCAGTAATGCTGCTTTGCCATGCAAAATCAAACAAACTCCAGTAGTTTTGGAGTTGTAGAGCTAATGAAGCTGTTTAGATTTGTGTTTTTCAGCTGACCAACCATTTAACAAGAAACATTTTTTTCTCATTTAAATCATCCCCTTAATGCAGAGTTTGATAGTACATTCAGGCTGTCGTGTTTGATTAGAGATGTTTGCACATGGAAGTTTCTGGAAACAAAACTGTGAACATTTGAACTGCCTTCTTTGCTCAGATTGTTAGTTTTGTGAAACTTTTGGGAAAGTGAACATCTTTGTGGTCTCTGTTTCTCGAAAGGGCTGTCAGGCATTGGAACAGGCTGCCAGGAAAGTGGTGGAGTCACCACTTCTGGAGCTGCTCAAAAGTGTAATTGAGGCTCCTGGGACCTGGTTCAGTGGTGGACTGAGCAGTGATGGATTAAAGGTTGGACTTGATGATCTGAGAGATCTTTAGTTTCTATGGTTCTTTTAAGGGCAAAAAAAAAGCCCAAAGAAGAGAGAAGGGACATGGTCTACTAAAGTGACTGATCCTGGGAAAGTTTCCTCATCTAAGCAAATCCTTGTTGGCACTATTCCAGGGAATATTGCTTTTTCACATTTCTAGACTTGTCATAGGGCTTAGAAAACCCCTCTCTAGCATGTTTTGTGAATGTTGATGGGGTAAGTGAATTATAGGAAAGGTGACAGACTCTCCACTCAACAGCTTTGTTCATGCAAAAGCAGTGCTGACTCATAAAATATAATTTGAAATATTTCTCCTTCTATACACTTGCATTTCTTATGACCTGGGAGCTATGAACTCTGACCAAACCTTTTCTATCCATATGGGTATTTAGAAATTTTTGTGTTTTTTTCCCCAGTTCCTTTAAGACCTCCAAGACTATAGACATTTATGAATCCTCTACTCTTTCAGTCAAGTTAGATGCCTTCAGCAATTACTCTCAAAGTTATTGCTGAGATGAGACTGTAGGCACACAAACCCTTTACATCAGGGCTGCATAAGCCTGGGTATTTTGGTAGTGCACTTAAACTGTCCATTTAAACCACAAATTCGAAATGTTAGAATGAAGTTGGCAAAATTTTCACTACCTTCATGCTCATTTATCACTTGTAAGTGATTTTTTTCCTTTTCTGATACCACATTTAACTCTATGGTCCACCTGATGACAGTCAAAATTTGGACATTTACATATAATTCTCCCTCCATGCAGTTTCAATCAAGATCTTTTTGGTAAATCTTTAGAGGATTCTTAAATTTAACTAAATTTGCATCCAGTGTGTAAAATCTCTTCCTGTGGCAGCTGCAGCAGTAATGGATCCTCTTCAGGGACTCCTTGAGACAACAGCATCCTCAGAATTGTGAGGTTGGGTTAAATGAAATGTTTTGATTTCCTGAGCAGCTCTGAGACAGTCAGGATGGAAATGTCAGTATTCCCAGCTTAATTCCACAGAGAGCAGTCACTGCAGCCCTAAAGGTGGGACTAGAAATCTTTACATTTGCTTTCCCAATTGCTGTCAATGGTAATCATCATGATGGTCAAATCTGACCCTGTCTGGGGACTTTTCAAGCACAAACACACAGAGTCACTGGCACACAAATATAAGAAAATACATGAGAAAACACATTATATTACTAAGATAACTCCAGCAAATTAATATAGCTACATTTAGGGGCATTGGGGATATGGAAATATTCAATGTAATTGTTATTCACTACAAATTCATTTCAGGAAGATGAGAAGGTTGAAATGAAGGGCTCTTGTAAAGAGCCTATTCACTGGGAGTTAAAAAGCTAATTTCATGGTAGTGTCTCATCACTACAGTTCCTGTCTTCTGTTTATTTATTTATTTATTTATTCTGTGGTTAAGGAAAATACAGAGAAAACTCCCAGAAAAATCCCATGATTCCTTTTTCCATTTTTCTTAAAATAAGCATGGACTATCTATATGTAATGGGCTGCTCCAGAAGAAATTATTATTTCTACTGATTTTTTTTAAAACAAGCAAATAACCATCAACTGTACTCTTTGGAAACTGCCAGAAACAAGATACTTCAATGTTCCTTACTGTGGTGATGAAAATTCAGGTTGTGGAGCTGATTCAAGCTCTGTCTCATGCAGGTAGTTGTGTGTATAACATGCAAAGACAGACACATAAAGTCTGTGGTCACCTCAGAAATTCCCACACTTCTTCAATTACAGTAAACAATTGAAATTGATCTGCTGGTAAAGCTTTCAAACACCCATGGCCAGTTTTAATATCATCTTGAAAATAGACAGAGAGAATCTTAATTCAGGAAACTTCATGTTTAAAGCTAAATATTTGCTGTTATCCTTAATATGGTGGACTTATACCTAACAAAATCATTATCTTCTTTCACAGAATAATTCAAAGAGACTAAATTCCTTTCATAAACTCTTCATTGTTGTTCAGATTTAATTATTTATAGCTATTCCTGAATTATAGACATTCATGGAACGGTGCAGATATTTAGGAGAAACGCAGGAAACTGAACTACTGATATAAAATTGTACAAAAGAAATGGGCAGCATTAGGATCTAGGTTTTGTTACTGTGTGGAGCCATTGTATGCAACTTTCTCCCTGGGAAGATCAGATTGTAGTGGAGAAGATTGTAATGGAGAGTTTCCTTCTTAGATTTATACATTTTTCTGGTCCCAGTGGGAATAGCCAATGCCCAAAATAATTCTCACAAGGCTTTTGAATCATGACATGATTTTGAATCAGCCTGGGGGGACAGCTCCTCAGACATATATACATGATCTTTAGCTGCTCTTCACCCACATCTGTGAAGAATGAGCTGGATGTCTTAGAAGGTGTCAAAAGCAACAAAGACCCCCAAGGTGCCCCCAGACTAACTCTGAGGCTTTTCACCAAAGAACTGAAAGCTCCCCCTCCTCAGGGGAGGTACCTGGGCTTTCCCACTGAGCCTGAGCATATTTTAACCCCTCAGACATTGTGCTTCTTTCCCTGCCCCAAGGGAACAAGACTATCAGACCAACAGACAAACAAATTGCAGCAATCAAGTCTGATAAGGAGATCCACAGGTGATGATATGTTTTGTTTTTCAGGCACTTAATCAGTTGTCTTTACCTCAGGAGCCCTGGATGTATGTGTGGATTTCCTAAATTGTTTCCTCTGAGTCATGCAGTGGAGGTGTCCAAATCTTTACATCAATTACAAAGAAGTTGAAGCCCCAGCATTTCTAAAGCATTGATTTAATCTAAAACAGTCTGAACTTGTATTTATGCATTTTTTCTAATTCTGCAGTTCTTTGGAAAGTTAAGCAGCCACCTCAGAGACCACCCTTGTCCCTTCAAATTAATACCACTCATATACTCTTTCCCAATGAGCAGAGATACAGTACCCTCAGAGCTCCACCTTCATTTTTCCTCTCTGAACACGAAGAACAGATGCTTTTTATTATCCAGTGAGGAGGAACAGAGCCCTGAAACATCTAGAGACAGAATATTAAGTAGATGACTGGGGACAGCTTGGTACAAATGTTCACTCACGGTCAAAACTGATGAGCTGATAAAATTACAGAAAATTGTGTGCTCAGTTTTCACAGTGAGACTACAATTTGCTGATACTTCTGGAGAGAGCTCTTACTGCTTGGAAATATTTAAACAACTACTTGGTGTGAGGCATAACAGCTTTGTTGCCATACTGTGGCACTAATTAGTTATTCTGACTGTGCTTGTGTGGAGATGAAGGGATTTACACACTGATAGGTAACATTTATTTCCATATTTATGCTGAAAAATTTCATTAAATGAACATGAAAAAGCAAATCACTACCTCTTGTGCTTGCCATTTGAGGATGTGGGTACAGCAAGAGATGGAGCATTAGATAGATTCTTTCAGGAACTCTTTTATTGATTTTTTGTGAAGCATGATTTCATTTTGATTTCAACTTTGGAGAAATCTAAAAAAAAACAAGCCAACAAAACCACCATAAAAAAAAAAAACCAAAAAAACAAAAAAACAAAAACCTCAATGAAAAACACTCATTGTTTCTTCCTATTGCTTTATTATTGTATTCCTTGGCAATTTAAATAGAAATAACATGGCATTGGAGCAAGTTTCTACAGGGTATAAGCTTAAACATGGAAGTGATCCATATCCTGGGATTTTTGCTAAAAACTGCATCCTCTTGAGTTGCATGATGGTATGCCAGAAGATTAGGAAGGTTATCCTGCTCAGGAAATCAGTAGATCTTTGCTCAGCTAAATTCAGACCTCTTATAAGTTGAAATTTTGTCCTACCTAGACAATCCCACAGGAACAAATTATGTGAGGTCATAGAAACATAGAATTGCTAAGGTTGGAAAAGACCTTGAAGATCACTAATTCCACTCATCATCCCAGCATCAGGACCAGGTTCACCATTAAACCATGTCCTCCAGTGCCTCATCTAAATGCTTTTTGAACATTTACAGGGATGATGACTCCACCACTTCCCTGGCCAGTGTGCTGCAATGATTTACAGCCCTTTCCACTAAAAAAAAGATTCCCAATATCTTGTCTAAACCTCCTGTGGTGAGATACTGTTTATGGAGTGACAGGGCATTGCAGAAAGGAGTGAGATCAAGGACATGACCCAGTTCTTACTGATAGATTACCAAATAGAGGAACACAGTTGTGCTTACATAAGCCAAGAAGTGCTGATCTCCCTACAATTTCATACACAGCATCTTCTTTTTCTTAATACTGATGCACAATGTAAAGATTGTTTTGTAATAGATCCTCTTTCACATAACCTAAGGTGCACAGAAGTTATTTCTGGGGAGCATTTGAATCCTTCCAAATGCATGTTTGAACATCATTTTTCATCATCTGCTCGCATTTGGACTATTTTCTTATTTATAAAACATTTGCCATGCAAGCATAAAAAAAATCAAATTTCAAACTGCATTTTCCGTTAGGATAAATAAATCCTTAGGAATTACTGAAAAAGTCAGGGGCTTGGCATATTCTTAAGTTCCTGGTCCCAAGAGCAGAATTCTGCTCATAGTTACACCAGCACAATGCTGAGTAACCACATCAAGATTCAGTCTGCTGTCATCTAAACCCCACCAACAAGACAGTGCAATCATGGGTTATTATTGTGTGCTCAGTCAGAGTGATTATGTGTGGGACTGAGTCCAGCTGAACAGCCAAGGCCAGATTTTGTTTATTTGCTTGTAAAGCTTCTAGCACATTTCAGCCATGGTATAAAGAAGAACCATTACCATTCCATTAAAGAAGTCTGACAGTAAAAAATCCTGTGCAAATTGAAAGTGATATGATTGCTACAGCACTAGATTGTTCCAAAGTCCACAAATACATCTACAAAAAAATAAGGAAAAAATAAAAGATAAGAGAAAGTCAATAGTGAAATGAACTTCAAAACCTCAAAGCACTTGTTTATAAATCCATGACATTCATACTTAAAACAAAGGAGGATGCTAAAATTCCAAAATTATGATGTGTCTATTTATCTGGCAAACAGCTGCATGCTCTTTTCAAATTCCTTGCTACACATGGGTTTCTGTGACTGAATCAAGAGCAAACAAAACCCATCAAGAGTGCAAGCATATGAATCTATTAACAAATGAAGGATGTGTCTGGAGCAATAAACAAGATAATGTATGTGACCTGGTGAGCACAAGTTCCTGGGAAAAGAAAAAAAAGTGGAAGGAATAAAAGCAAGTCAGCAAGTGATCTGAAGTGCTGGAAGATATATAGATTAAAGGAAAGAAGTATGCAAGCAATCTCATATTAATTTTAGCAGATTCAGTTTGAAATATATTTCTAGCCTCTCAGGAGAATGTCTGGAATTTCAAAGGTGCTTCAGTGATGGCTCTGGCTGAGCCACAGTCTGGAATA
Organism: Erithacus rubecula; assembly: GCF_903797595.1. Lineage (NCBI taxonomy): Eukaryota > Metazoa > Chordata > Aves > Passeriformes > Muscicapidae > Erithacus > Erithacus rubecula. Next base: position 142,590,282 of record NC_136689.1, read on the forward strand.
CTGAAGTGTGGAGTTGTATGAATTCCAACTTGGCCTCAAAATAAACTCCAAAACAACAACATCGTAATGGCCACCAACAAAACTCAAGCCCCAAAACTGATTATTGCATTGCAACACTTATTGCTTATATCATCAACTCGTGACTGCACCTCTGAACTCTTTCTTGGAACCTGCTCTGCATTTTCATTTGACTCTGCTTCTTGAGTCCACCTCTATTTTTACTTATATTGGAAATTTCTTTAAGTGAAGGATCTTTCTGCATAGTTGTTTTCTCTATTGAAGAAATCTCTGTATTTCTGGAATGCTGTGGTTTCTGTCTCTCTTTTCTCAACAGTTGTTTGACTTGGATTAATTTTTGAGTTTGAATAGAAAGTTTCTAACAATTAAACTATAGTTCATCCATTCTTCCATTTTATTAAGATCCATCTGGGAAAAGGTTTATTATATTACTCAAAATGGCACATATCCCTTCCATTAGTGAATATGCAGGTAAAATCTGAAAATAAGTCCTATAGTCTCCCCATGTTCTTTCATAAAAAAGAAAAATACATTAAGAGAGAATTTGCATGTGAAATCTGTGTAAATTTTATTACAAGGTGTAAGGTGTTAGTAAAACCTGCTCATTCTTGAGGACAATTTCCTAATCTTATGAATAGTGGTACCCAAAAAACTCTGTCACAGGTGATGGGATATGACTTCCCCAAAAAGGTAACATAATGTCTGAAAACAGTGAGATTTTTCAGTTAAATCAGGAAGTCTTTGGGGCATCTGCTGACTGAAGCTGGAACACCATTCTGCTATAAGTAAAGCTGGCAATCTATCTAATTCACAGCACAGAGAGAAGTAATCAGCTAACCAGACGAAATTTCTTTAAAAGCTTTCTGGTTTTCCCCTAGTGACAAATTTTCTTAGCATATCCTTAGAAATCACCTATCATTCTGGAAATACCAATTCAACATTTAAATCACCTTTTGTGTCATGCTTGCTTCAATTCTGCTGCATTTCAGATGAAGTGTCTGAGCTCACAGTTGCATGGTGCTGCTGGAGGCAAATAGGCAGGAAAAAGTTGCCCAGGGAAGCTGTGGATGGGCCATCCCTGGAATTGTTCAAGGCCAAGCTGGATGGGGCTCTGAGGAACCTGATCAAGTCAAAGGTCTCCCTGCCCATGGAAGGGATTGGAACTAGGTGATCTTTAAAGTCTCTTCTAATCCAAATCATTTTATGATTTTATGGAAGATGAAGCCTGCTGAAATCTTATGGAAGTAGGTGTTAGTCAAGAACAGACAGGTCCTTCTTAATATTTCTTGGACAGCAAATCCCTCAGGGCAAAATGTATAGATAATGGTGATGGAATTCACTCAGAATTCCAAACAATTTAGAATGGCTACAATGTAGTGATCTATACCAGAAAGACTTGTGAACATTTCTGTTAGTTACTGAGGATAAGAATCCTCTTGGTGTTATGAGTGTTGCCACAATGGCAATGAGAATGAAGTGTGGCATTATGAAGAGCTTGAGTGCTTGGCAAGGGGTATTTCTTTAAACAAAATATGTTTTAATACACCAGACTGAAAGGTCAGTGTTGAGGAGCAAAAGGTTTGTGCAATTTTTGCCACACAAGGAAGTACAAGGCTAAATAGAGCATAACAATGCTTCATTCTGAGACTAAACAAAAAAAAAATATTTTCTCCTCCTCCTTTTCTCCCAACCAGTATTCTTCAGTGATTTACAAGTTCAAAACTTCTCACAAGGGATTGTTCCTCCTCAAGTTCCTTGCTGATAAGGCTTTTCCTACCACATCCATTCACTTTCTGCATTTGTGTTGCAGACCTACTGAAGGTTTCCTTCATTCCTTCTCTGCTTAGCAATTCTCCAACTGTTCAAGGAAAACCTTCTCCCTCCTTTCAGCAGTTTCTGCAGCAGGCAGAGTAGAGATCTCAGCAGTATTGCCCCCTCCTTCCAGGCACCTTTTAATAGACTAATACATGTAGTATTCATTCTACCAAATCACTTGACAGCAAATCAAATAGAACACTCACAATCACTGTCTAGAAGGTCACTTGTGTTCTGGAATCTTCTAATACCTACACATTATTGAACTACAAATGGTTTGGAAGGTGAAATTGCTTGTCAATAGATACAGGGTCCCTTCTGGTTTTGAGAATGCTGATTCAAGATATTTCATTGAGCACTTATTCAAGATATCTTGCCTACATAGATATAAGGTCAATCAAACCAAGTCCAGAACAAATATTGCAGTGTGAGTTTACAGTCATAGCATTTTTTTAACTGTCTCTTCAATTCCCTACACTTCACTCCCCCTGCTTACTGAAATATGAATATTAATACATTTGTTCATGTTTACTTGGCACACATACTGCAGAAATCAATGTTCTACTTAGGGCAATTATTCAGCAGGTATAAATGCTTCTTCATGCAGCTTGTATCCATTTTCTATTCGACTTTTTTCTGTTTACAAATTGCAAACCAGTAGGAAAGTGTTACAACTTCAATCAATTCTAAAAAGTTTGAAAAAAGAGAGAGGGGAAAAAAAAAAAGAATTGAATTGCAATAATAGAAATCTGAATGTATGAAGTGCTAAATGCAAAATTGGATAGGGTGCTGTGTGTCTGGGGAAATCCAACTGGTGTTGTATTAAGGCGCTTTGACTATGCCACTTAAATGGCACAAGGTGGTAGAAAGAGAAAAGCATAAACTGTAGTTCTTCCAAGCAACATAAACATCCTTCAGAGCTCAGTGAAGCCCCAGTGGGTCTTTGAAATTCTTCCATGAGATTAATTTTCTTCAAGCATAACATGCTTCCATTTCAGCATAGCATGAGCAGTAAACAATCCAACATGTGGTTTAAAACAAAGCACACTCCTAGAACAGGGATCCAGTGTGCTTCTTGTGAGAGCAGACAATATCACCCACCAAGAAAAGCCCTTCTCTGCTATCAAAATGCTAAATTTAAATGCCAGCACTTCAACTTGATTAAAATTTTCTCTCAGCAGAAAAGTACAGACTGCTGCTCCTTTTGCAGAATTGTAGAGTGGAAATACTGCAAATCTTTGTCCTCTGACATCATTACTTAGGCCAAAAAATAATTCTGGTGTGTGCCTTCTTAGAAAACAGAGGAGATGTCAACTCATTCAGACCTAAAGGTGGCATCTTAAATCACTACATCTGGGATTTCCATTCTCCTTTCTTCCCAAGAGAGCACTCTGCTTTGTAATCATCTTTTCAGGGAGTCAGAACATTTATCATGAAAGAGACAAAAAGTTTGAGATAAGTTCTTTCTGCAAATTTCAAGCAGATGAAGTCTATTCTCAGTAGCATGAGAAGTAAGCTAAGCCATGCAAAATAAGAGTTATGCATATGAGATTTTTGTCAGCACTTTCACTGATATTTAGTTAGGTGGAAGTCCAAGATAATTCTTTTCTCTCTGTTTCCACTCCAGAATTCATTTCTAGTTCTTCTCTCTCTGAAATGACCAGAACCATTCTTTTCAGAGGTGTCAGTACATTATATACAGCTTTCCTACCAGCCTTAATGTATGTCCTGCAATTAATTTATATAATCCAGACTTAAACCACCTTGATCAGATCACTTGAACACTTAATTCAAGATGTTCTTGCATTTGAAAGATTCATATTAATGTCTAATACAACACCTATTACTCTTAGATCTTCTGTTAGGTGTAATACTTCAGCTGCTGTAGGACATGAGGATCAGGTTTGACATGGAGATTACAAAAATAAAAGTAAAGGATATAAATTTATTAAAAAGACTCCCCATCATTCCTTCTCCTCCTAAAATTTCCCATTAAGAATGAAAACACATATTCCAGTTACTCATTAACCTGTTTAATTTGCTAAGTGGCAATCAGAGTTTAAAAAAAAGAAAACTTTAGTCAGAGAGAAAATTCCTGGTCATTCATCCAAATGTTTCTAATTTTTAAGCCTAGCTTGACCATTTAAATACAGACAAGTTGGAGTATTTTTTTTTTGTATAAAAGACACTTTCAGCTTCTAATTAATGATGAAACAATTTATCTCCTAGACTACAAAACACTTATTTATAAACTAATCCCAAAGGATAGTACATTAAGACAAATAACTATACAATTAAGAGGTACCAGCACAAATTAATAGGAGATGCCTATGTTGAGATATGTTTTATCAATATTTTGGCTTTTTTTCCTAATTTTAGAATTATTGTATGACCTGTCTTCTATATTTCACATGTTGAAATAATTTAATATAACTAAAAATTAGTTGGTATTGGTAATGGTGTAACCTCTCATTACAACAACATCCCACAGGTCTCTGATATGTACATCTAGTTGAAGGGCATTTATATAGCAAGGTAGAGAAAGAAAACCCCTTTTTCTTTTCTAGCATGACTGTGTGACAAATTTCTGCACTCACAGCTTCTTCTCCTTGCCTTTCCTTCTCCTTGGTTCTCCTCAGGTCATAAGCCTTAGGAGCATAGAGTTGTTAATGAGATTTTGGAATTGCAGCCTGCTCTGACTGAGATGGCATTTGGTGGTTACCACCCTCTTCAGGTACTTCAGCTACTACCCACAGCCTTCTTAAACAGGAGAACAAAATAAATCCATCCTCCTTAACAATGGAATCATAGAGTCATGGGATGATTTGAGTTGGAAAGGATTTTAAAGGTTAACTGGTTCCAGCCTCCCTGCCACGGGCAGGTACCTGCCCACACTGGTGCATGGTGGTAGAGTCTGCTGGCAGGAGTCAGACATTGCTGACCAAAAAAGTCTTCAGTGTAGAGAAATGAAATACATAAAAAAATCTAATAGCTGTATTCTTTTGAATGTTAGCAACCCCATTATCAGTATTGTGTTCCAGAAGATAGGAAAACCCCAATTTGGGAATGCCCAGATGCTAAGATATGTGTAATCTCAGGGATATAGATAAATGCATAAAATTATGTAGGGAGAAGGACACCAGCATGTGAAGCTGGGAACTGATGGAGAAATTTGAATAAATACTGTGGTAAAAGGGAAAAGCTTTGAGGACTACTACAATTTGCTTTATCAAGCTAAATTGAGAGAAGAGGAGGAAGATCAGAGCTTTGTTGGCACATCCATACACAGGATAAACTTCTGGAACCAGCTGTCTTGTTTCACAAGAGATGTGCTTGCAGATTACCCATTATGCCACAGAAAAGCTAATTCTGGGATATGCTGAGGAAAGCAGATTAAATCTTCATTGTCACTGTCAGCCTGTCTCAAGAAACAATTGCCTTGACCAATATCACATTTTGGGAACAGCAGAGGAACATCCGGCACTGTCTTTAATTAAATTTGGTTTTCTTTATGAATAAAAGCAAGAAGTGACTTTGCTGAACTCTTTTCTACTTTTTATTAATTACTATTATTTACTGCTTGGCACAATACATAATAGGAAGAAAAGCATTTGCTTTGCTTAAATGAGTTCAGAATTGTATTATCTTGTGTGGTAAGAAAGAAAGCAGCACATTGAAAGTGTGTAATTAACTTGTACCATGAATGATGTGGTGGAAAACAAAGCCCAGTGTACAGCTAATGTGGTGGATGCAAAATAATGTGTTTTCCTGCACAGCATTCCGGAGGTGTACATTATTCCTACCATTCATTGTTTCCTGAGTCATGGTGTTATTTGGAAATTAATTTGAGCCAAAACAAAAACCGAGCCTAAATCATATGTTTTTGTGCAGGGAAAAAAAAAAAAAACCTCAGTGAAAAGGCAAATAGTGTTCTCCCCACCTCCCTTCTTTGTCTAGCAGTGCAAAGGATGTCAAGGACCACAGCATAGCAAATAACCCATTTGCAGCTAAACTGCTTGACAGTCCCAGGAGCCTCTTTGGAGCCATCAACACGAGCACTCTGGCTGCATCCCATTGGTTTTCTTTAGCCCAGTCACTTTGTGTTAACCATGTCACTCATGTTGTGCAGCAGGTCAGACAAAGCATGACGCTCTGTGCCATCTGAAGGGGCTGAAAGGAAATGTTCCCTGAAAAGAGTGGTGACTTTGTCCTTTCTTTAAGTATCTCAAACTAAAATATCCTCCCCATATATAGCTTTCTTTTCCCCCTGAGGATTCCTGTGGCAGTTTGTCAGCTCTGGCCATGAAGGAATCACTGCATTCATCCATTTAATGCACATCTGGGACAGAATGGAAACAAGGAGCAGCAACAGCAAGGGAGATGGAGAAGGAACTCTGGGGCAAGGACACCAGGGTGGTTCTCTGCAGAGAACTTCCTACAGATGAATTCAAAATAGCCTGTGATAAATAGTTTTTACTTTCTAACCCTTTCCCCAAAGGGACTACCTCACTTTCTACAGCATTTTGGAATGGGAAAAGACAGTGAGTTATATATACAGACAAAATATTTGAAACTTTGAGACTTTCAGTGTGATAAACACCTTCTGTCCTCACACCCCTTATCTGCATATATCCACTTCTGTTAGATGAAGGGTCTGATTTGCAGGGGAAAGGTGACTACATAGAGAGCAAAATTATCAAATTCATAATGTTTCTTACAAAAGTATTGTTCAAAAAAACATTTAAAAGCAGTCAGAAAATATTCTTCAGGCATTGTCAGGAATCTCCAGAGTATAAATGACCCAAAAGACCCACACCAGAAAGAAAGCTACAGCTTGCCTATCTCATCACCAAAATACTCCCTGGAGTCATCCACATACCAAGTATTAGCAACAGTCAGAACTGGGTATTCAAAATAAGAAGCAGCTAATATATTAAGATACAAGACCAAGTAGAAGAGGAAAACAGTGGTAATTCTTTTTTTCTCGTTTCTTTCCTTTTTAATAAAAATGACAGTAGAGTTGTAGCTGCCCCCTCTGCTGTGAAGACACTTGAGGTGCAGGTGGTTTCATCTCTCCAATTCTAACTCAACAACACATTTTTGTTTTTGAGACCAGAGTTTCTTAGTATAAAACTGCTGGTACCCTGCTATTATAAATAAAATCCAAGCCCCAAAAAGGAAAGGGCCTGTCCTTCCTGTCATATTAGATTTGTGCTGTGGAAGACATTACTTTGATAAATAGAGTCAGTTCTGTGTTAGACTTCAACAAAGAATGACAACTTGCACACTGAACCCTTATCAAAATACCCCTTCAGGTGAGGAAAAAAAACCCAACAAACCAACAAAAAGCCCAAAAGCCAAAACCAAAGCTAAACAAAATAGTCTCCCCCAAAACTAAACAGCAGATTTTCACCCTTGATCCAGATTGTATTTACATTTTTCACTTGCAACAGAAAGTAGAGGGGAAAAAAGCACCAAAAAACACCCCCAAACCAAACCAGAAAAACACAAACAAACAAACAAACAAACAACAGGAAGTCTACATAGTGTGTGTCAATTTTCTGGGTGGAAAAGCTGGCTGTGTGGGCCCACACTTTTCCAGTCTTTTCCTCTGAAATACTTGAGGACTGACAGACTTTTCTGACCACAGCCAACATGTAGTGAGCAGCAGGATAATTTTTCTCTGAACTTTCCAGAGAAACAATCCAGTGCTTTCCATCATACTCCACCTCAGGCTGTGGATCAAATAAACCTCAGAAAATTCAATAAATTTTGTATACTGGGGGGGCTGGTTGAAGGGAAAGGGGTATTGTGGTCAGCCCATTTTTTATAATTGTTTTTGGAGGGCAGCATGCAGCTCCAATGCATGGAAGAAAACAAAAGAAAATGCATCCAGATTTCTTTTGTGTGTTATGAGCTGAACCTGTATTCTGGCTTTAAAAAGTGGGCCTGAAAACCTGTACCCAGACATGCAGTCTCTTGCCTTCTTTATAGCACTTAGAATATACTTGGTCCTTACAATTTAGAATGAGTTTTTTACCATCAAATTTTCCAAAGAATTAACTGTCTTCACACTGGAAATTTGGATTGCTGTAAGAAGCTGAGTCGAAATAAAATTTGAAGTCCATCTCTGGTTTTCTTTCTCATAGAAATGTATATTATCTATAAAAAGATCAGTGATCCAGACAGTTCATTTTCTCCTCTTTTCATTAAAAAATTATTTGAAATAAGACAGTCTCAAAACCTCAAATACAAAGAAACGCATTGCTTGTCAATCCTTATACATTAGAACAGATTTTAACCTCCAGAAAAACAGTCCTGTGGCATTTTTAGATGCAAAATGGAATGTGAGTTTGAGTAAAAAACAGCCTATGCCTGAAGGATTGCATTTGGGCTGCCTACTAATGCTACTTTGCATTTACTTCATTAGCAGCAGGGCACAAATTGTGTCACAGGCTGTGTGTCCCTGCAGCACACTGCTGGCTCAGAGTGTCTGCTGCTTTGTTTTCCTCTCCACTGACTCACACCTTTCCCTCTGCTCTCAGTAGCTGGGCAACCAAGCAAAAAACCTGCACAGAAAAGGAGCAGGGTAGCAAAATGCCCTTCTTAACTAGGGTCCAATTGTTATTCATGTTTTCTCCAAGTCTTACAAAGAATATTTGTCCAGACTAGAAGACTGGCATTTTGTTTTGTCAAAAAATTTGAATATCTAATCATACAACATGAGTTAGAATAAATGCTGATTTTGGGTCCTTCTTTAGGCATGGAAGGAGTGATTCCTTCAGAACCATATTCTGCTCTTTGACTGTAAAAGGTGTCTTATGTTCTTCACTTAAAGTAAATATAATTAAAGATCTTTGGGAGAAGTCTCTGGAGTTCTTTAACACAACTCCTCCATCAGAAACAAAGTCTAACTCTAAAGTTAAGCTGATTTCAGACAATCTTTTCCAGACTGTCTTTCAAAAAGCTCCACAGATGGAGACACAGTGTTCATCATTCTCCTGAGGGAAGAATTTCCTTTCTTGAAGAAAGACTGCTGCCTCTAATCTTCCCTAATACCTCTAAGAGTTTGGATCTGTGTTATTTAAAAGCATTTTTTGGTGATGATGGGAGGCCTTTAAGCCACCTTTACCTTTCCATTCTCTAGGCTGAGGCGAAATTCCATTTCCAACCAGAATTCCAGTTCCCTCAGCCTGACTTTATACACAATGTTCTGTAAACCCTGATCACCTCCACTGCGTGGCCACTGGTTTATTCACAAAAGTAATGATGATAAGTAATATGAGATCACCCCAAAGATATCAGCATTATTCTGCAATTCCCATATGCCCATGCAAGTTCAATGGTACAAAGGGAAATTAGCATTTGCAATAGTGCAGTTTCTTCCATTTCTAAGCTATGGCCTACTGATCAAATTCTGTGAAAATCACTGCCTTTCAGAATCACACTAAGGCAGCCTTGCCAAGACCATCTAGTTTACCAAAATCATGCTTTAAAATTTTCAAAATTATTCTTGTTAAAAACAAAGCAAAATCCAACTGAAAACTAGGGAAACTGTGTTGAGAATATCTGCAAAATGTAACATAGCTGGAGAACTCAAAACATTGTCTTTTGCATAAATCCTTTGTGTATATCTAATCTGATTTTTCACCATAGGTGTGCCTGTACAACCAGTGAGTAGTAAGTTTGCAAGGCATGATAAATCAGGAAGAATCACTACATATGGATAGGAATTTTCTAATTGCTCCTTAAGAAAGTCAGAAACCCCCTCAAAGCATATGATGCAATATAGGTCAAGTATGACCAACCAAACTCTTATTTCCAGGCTCTAGTCCTGCAATCATGGTTACTCAAGCAAACTTTGCTCATACATCCTGTTGCACTGCATTTAATAAACTTAAATGCATTAGAATGAATTAATACAGGAAGAAATGCAGGTTCAGTTGAGATGGAAACTAATTCCTCAGGAAAATAAAACAATAGTTAATAATACAAATAGAATCATTCTCAAAGAAAAGTGCATTGCAAAAAGGGAAGGCTGCCAGGTTATCCAGTTCTACATATTTTTATTTCTTATTTTGCTGAAGGGCATTGTCTCTTATGTATGTGTATATATATTATTGCTCTGATTTGAAATACAAGCATGTTGTCAACTCTGGAAAGTACTTTGGAAGGACAGTAATACCCAATGATTTTTATTACTTTAAATGACTTGCAAATAGTGATTCTCAGCATATTTTTTTTTATTTTCACATGACAGAATAGTTCTGCATGCAGTTTTGAGCTGTAAACATGAAATGACATAGACATGCACGTGCATAAAGACAAAGAACTGAATACATTGCATTATCTTTCCCTCCCTTTTGGATTTCAGTGTCAACAAATAGAAACTCAATTATTGATACGCAGACAAATTTCCCTAAATTACACCTTTAACTATTTTTATGACAGTGCTGGCAGTGTTATTACTGACTAGATGAGAACACCCTGCTGAAGAGCATTTTCCTGCTTTTAGTATGAAACTAAGACAAAAGCTAGGGGAAAAAGAAGAGTTTTAATTTTTCTATATTTCTTTTTGGTGATGTGTCTTTTATGCAAATATCTCATAGTTTTCTACAGTAATGGTACCATTAAATGCCTTGAGATTATTTGTAAGAGAAAAGCATTACCTTGAGATTAAGACATAAAGTACTAAGTGCATTTTTAGGAACAGAGAAGATTTCTCTGTAAAGAAGTTAATGTTCCAAAGAAAGCTTTGTTTATTTGAAAGGTTTTATGGTTGTGCTGTTTTCTTCACTTAGCACCTTAATTCTCACGAAGCATACGGCTGTCCAGATGTTTATAATAAAAAGCCCATTTGGGTATTATCAGAGATTACTGAGAAAAGATATACAGACATGATGTTTAGCCTTGCAACATAAATTCTCAGAGCATGTAGCACCCAATAAACACCCTATCCTAGATCTGATGAAACTTAACACATAAATCATAAAAACTAGAGAAAGGTCTCATAATACTATTCACCTCCAGCCAGATGCTTTCTGAAAAGAACCTACTAGCCAGGGTGATAATCCTTTTCTACTTTCCTATTTATTTTTATTTCTTCTCACCAAGGCATTACTGGGAAATGTGCTTACCAGGGGTAAATATGTTTCTGCCCAACCCAGATGCACTTTTCAGATGTTCTTCTTGCTTGTAATGCCTTGAGAATAGGGTTGCCTAACATCTAAAATACATACATTCTCCTTATTGTCTGAATGTTTCATCTCCTCTCCTCTGGGGTTGCCTAATATGCTCACCAAGCTATTATTGTTTTGCTTCAGATAGCTTGGCCCTCTTGCCGAGTTTCATTTGCTGTCACACAGTCACAAATTACAGCATTTACTTCACGCCACTTCCATTCCAAACTATCAGTTTGTGCTTGCTGAACTGGAGAACATGATGATGGATCAGGGCACATTTGCACTAATCCATTGAAAGTTGATTCTCCAAAGAATGCAGCACGGTGGTAGTTTCTGGCATTTTCTTTCCATTTTAATTTACTTATGCTGTTTTCTAGTAACAGTTTGCTTTTTTTTTCTTGTGGGTTTTTTTTTTTTTTTTTTCCCACAGAAGTTTGCTCTCACTCTTTTCTTTGACTTTTGACAGATCATAAAAAATAAGTAAAGAAAAGAAGGAGAAAAACAGAGGAAAAATATGATTTTTTTTTAATGCTTTTTTACCTTCATAAACAAACTTTTAAAGCTAGCCAGCTTTTCTGCAGGTGTAAATCACTCTGGCTCAATTGTGCACACCATTTCATGCCAGCTGAGGCTGTAATACAGTACTTTGAAAATGCCAGTGCTGTAGCTGTTGTCTAGACTTGAGTTTCAAATGTAGACGTGGATCCCCTAAAGGAATCAATTGCAGCACATTATCTATATTCACTGACAAACTGCATCTTCTGTGTCAAATCCTTTCAAAAATATTTGCTCCTTCATGTATGACAATTCAAGGTTAGAGTGGTCAATCAATGGACATTATATAAAAATCAATTAGTACATGTTCCAAGAACAGTTCAGTCTGAAAATCCTGAGGGAGTGGGTTGGCACTGATATGATTCCCTAGTGGGGCAGGGTCTGGTTTATAGACTATACCCCCACTCCTGTAGCTGCTGGATCTTCAGAGGACAACAGGAGAGTTCACCCTTCTGGAAGAATCCATTTTGAATGTTAACATTGGGAATATTCAATGAAAGGATCATAGGTAAGTGTTGGGTCCTGCCCTGAGGAGGAATAACCCCAAGTGCCAGCACAGGCTGGGGCTGACCTGCAGTAGAGCAGCTCTGCTGAAAGGACTTTGGAGTCTTGAGGGTCACAGCTGGCCATGAGCTGGCAGTGCTCTGGTCACTAGGAGGGCCAAGATTATCCTGGGTGCACTGGGAAGAGTGTGGCTAGTATACTCACTGAGGGAGGTGCTCCTTTCCTTCTGCTAGCCCTAATGAGGCCACTTCTGGCCCTAAAGATCATTCCTTCCACAGCAGCCCCATCCAACCAGACCTTGAACAACTCCAGGGAGCCCACAGCCTCTCTGGGAAGCATGTTCCAGTGCCTCATCACCATCACAATAATGAATTTTGATTTTAATATCTAATCTAAATCTACTCTCCTTCATTTTAAGGACATTTCCCCTCGTCCTATCACCACATGTGCTTGTTTGCATGCCATCCAATCCATTCAAAATTAAAAAGGTATTTATTTATCCAAAGTCCCCTGTACTATCACAATTTAGCTCTTTATGCTTGGCCTACAGTCCCCAGGTATATCTTAGGAATGCAAAATGTGTAAGAGGGGACCATGTTTCTAATTTGGATTTGCTGGATTTTCTGTGTGGCTCCCTGGAGTCTTATTTTACTGAAGTATTTCCATTGGATTCTTAAGAAATATCTTACCAAGTTAAACTGACCAGGAATTGAAAATATTGTTCTTAACTAAAAACAATTATAAGACAGTGTTTTTAACCAATTGTATATTTGGAGCACTATTTTTTTTTAACACATGTCAGTAACTATAAAATAACCCACTGGACTATATAAAAATGAGAACTACTTATTAGAATAAATTTTGTTAATTGTAAGAGAGATTGATAAAAGGAAATTGTGTGTTATGACCTAAAAAGAAATTAATGATTCTAGAGATAAAGAAGGTGACAGAAAAAAAAGAAAAAAAATGAAATTGTTTGCTTTATTTTGAATAATGTTCAGGTACATACACAAAAACAGAACGATGTGTGGTTCAATTAGCAGATAAATGAGTTGCCTCTTCAAATCAATCCGATGGTTTCACATAGGTTTGAGTTTGAAAAGAATAATTCCCATCACTGAACAAAATATCCCCAAACACTCTGAGAATCTTTCAAACTTCCTGAGTCTTTGAATAGTGTGTGATTTAAAATGGGATTGATACTGAGTGCTGGACCCACCATGTACATCCAGGACACAACAGGCCAAATTCCTCTGCTTCTCTGCCCAAGATTCATCCTGCCATCAGAGGAAGGAGGATGACAACATCTCAGAAAGGCATCAGACCACAGGAGATTTAAGCTGGCTTCTGTAAACCTTACCCACTGCATTGACTACAGAGGAATTGTACAGCAATTACAGCACTAATTTAGACTTGTTGGATAACAAGATTTCAGTGAAATGAGTTGGGATCTCTGTGTCTAAACCCTGCAGTGCTCATACACAAAGCTGTGTCTGTGGGAATATCATAGTTCTGCCAGGTCATGGGTGGTTTGGGGAAGATGAATAGGGAATGGTTTCCTTTTCTCTCTTCTCAGCAAAAATTCTGCAAATCATTGAATGCAAAAATTCCAAGCAAACAAGAGGTGGTGATTCTCCACACAAGGTAAAGTGGAACTGTATCTTTAGAAGTTTTACTCTAGATCTGGAGTAATTTAATGACACAGGAACTTTACTGACACATCTACCTGAGTTTTCTCTAGCTGCTCTGAGTCCCTTTTCAGCTTCACAGAGTCCTCCTGTGTTGGTAGGGCTGTGATATTTTCTACCCAGGTCACTCTGGTTAATTAGGATCCTTCCTGGAAAAATGTGGTAGTTTAAATATTCCCATAGAATATCTCACAAGGCAAAAGTTTGGAATGCCATTCATTTCTCCTCTCTGCCTTTAGCCATTTTTTTAAATATAATGACTCTCCTATGAGGTGGGAGAGTGCAGTTTGATATTCAGCTCTATCTGTACAAATTCATACTTACTTCTCTCATTTTCTGAATAAGCTACTTTAACTGTCTAGATATAGAACAGAGGGGGAGAATGAGCAAATTTGTGCATATTTCTCATTCTTTACTCCCCTCTGAGGATAGTAATCTACTAGATAGCAGAATAATTTGAGATTCATGAAACCCAGCAGAGCACAAGTGGCAGCATAAGTCTGTAGCCTAGTGATTAGGACCCCCTGGAGACCTAATTTACTCCTCCAACAATATGATTGAATGTAAAAACTGTTACAGGGTAAACCACAGAATATTCACTTTTTCGTTCTGACCAAAAATCTGGGTGTGATCTCCTTTCATAAGAATGATTATTTTGATCCAACAATGTAATGTATGGAGATGATTTAACAGTTATGGAGTCTACCATAATGACTTATAGCAATAGATCCTGGTAGTTGCTAAAGTAATTTTTGCTCACACAGCTTTTGTGCTTTCCAGTAGTCAAAGAACTGGTTCTGGACTTTACTCAAACCAGAAAGTTATGCCTGATCTTGCCAGACACCTCAAAATGGCCATGTGGTAAGGAGATTCCATTGTCTGTTGAAGGTGCTGGGTTATGAAGGCTTCCAAATAAAACCAGCAACTTCCTAAAGGAGTCTCCTTTAAACGTAAATTCTCAGCATTACACATTTTGGGAGATTGAACATTTCTCCTTTCCAAGTAGTTAACTGGGGCAGCAGGCAGACACAGCAGTCAGTAAAAAAAAAAAATACTGAAATATGGAGATGTCTATTCCTTGGCTAAGTGCATCATTTTTGGCTTCTTTCTCTTCCAAAGCTCCTTATATTATAAAGACTCCACACCTCCTCCAGAGAAGTTACCAGTGGCCAAAGCCCATCACTGAACTGAAGATTAGACTAAATGACCTGCAGAAATATATTCCCATCACTCTGTGAAACCCATTCCACTGCTTTGAGAAGTTTTGTCCTGAAATCTAAACTTAACCTATAGGAAATGGACCTTGGTATTTCTTATCATGGTCGACAAGGATATTTCTCTCCTGTTTTCAGCAGTACATTGCCTACATGAAGGCTGTCACCAATATGCTTCCAGTCTTTTCGTCTTTTGGCTGGACAGTTTGATTTTTTTTCAGTCTTTCCTAAAATACATTTTTATTTCAGATATGTGATCACTCTCACTCCTGTCCTCTGGCTTATGTCCATAGCTCTCTTTGCTATTTTGCTCTAGAAGTGACCTCCCCAGTGCTGAATAAATTGAAGGGATAACAGCATATGGGACTGAAGGTTATGCTGCTGGTTTTACAGTCATGATGGAGGGAGGAGGTTGGAGGAGGATGAGTGTTCACTATCACTTCTAAACACTTCTCTGTGCAACGGCTGCTCAAGCAGCTGGTCCCCATTCCAATTTTTTACAGCTGATTATGCCTGTGAAGTGTTATATTTTGCATGAGTCCCTAATGAATTTCAGTGTAGTTTTTCCAACCATATCTCCTGTGTTTCTGCATAATTTTGAATTCCAGTCTTGTTCTTGAACTTCTTGAAGCTTGTTGTCACCTGCAGATTTAATAAGTACACTTTGCATTTTTCCATCATCTGGATCATTAGCAAAAGTATTGAAGAGCTCCAAAAGGAAGCCAGACTCCTGTTGGATCCTGCCCAGACATCCCTCTGTTTTGACTATGAACCACTGACAAATAATCCCTGAGTACAGCTTCCAAATTGTCTTTCCACCTACTCTGTGGTTGTTTCATTTAGTCCAGATTTCTTAGACTTATTTGTGAAAATAACCACTAAGCCTGCATCAGAAGTCTTACCAAAGTAAAAATATGACATAACCAGCTTCTGCCAGTTAACAAATAATTTTATAAAAGAAAAAAATGTTGGTTTGATATATCTTCTTCATTACAAATAATGACTCTCTGTGGCTCCCTGATATTTCCCAGGTACTTGGAAAGAATTTGTTACATTTTCCAGCTCTTTTTCACTGCACAAATCACAAGCACAACTATTGCTTATCATTTCATATATTCTCTAACCAAAGCAATGTTAGCTTCCAAAAAATGTCAGAGAGTAAAATTCGCCTTAAAATTGCACTACAATACACATTACCTCCAAACTGATAATGCTTTAGTCTTTTGTGGTGAGAGTCGTTCAACATAAATATCTAGATTTATGAATGGAGATACAAATCATATTTTGTATCTATGCACATACAGTATCTCAAAGAAGTCTGCCTTTCAAAACTGCAAGTATCTTTCAGTCATAGAGTCCATTGACTGGAATAAAAGGTGGGTGGGATGTAGATGCACCACGGATGTTCAGCTAAGGTGGTGACCTGCTGGAATGATTCCAGAGGAAGACACCACCATGGAGACAGTCTGAGAGAGAGTTAGGGCTGAAAAAACAAGGGCTACAGAGAGAGCTTAGACCACCACCCAGAACCTAAGGGGAGCCTCCAAGAGGGCTGGGGAAGGACTTTTCATGAGGACAAGTAGTGATAGGACAAAAGAGAATGACCTGGAACTGAAGGAAGGTAAGTTTAGATTAGGTATTGAAAATAAATTAATTTCTACCACTATAAGGGTTTATTAGGCCCTGGCACAGGCTGCCCAGAGAAGTTGTTGATGCCCCATCTCTGGGACTCTGAGCAATCTGGTCTAGTGGAAGGTGTCCCTGCCTATGGTGGGGGCATTTGAAACTAGGTGATTTTTAAGGTTCCTTCTAAACCAAACCATTCTATGGCTCTGATTGTGGTGGGCTGACCTTGGCTGGATGACAAGTGCCCACCAAGCTGCTCTATCAGCCCCCCTTGCAGCTGGACAGGGGAGAGAAAATCAGAATGGATTTTCAACAGTTTGTGTTGTGACCCAACCCTGAAGGCAATGACAACCTACGTTGTTGTTAATAGCTCTCTTATGGCAGATGACAGTAAAACAATAGGGAATGATCAATGTTTGTAAATATATATATTTATTTATATGTGGGGTTTATTTTAGAACAATTTGGTTACAATGGAAAGCAGGTTTGCAGCCATTTTCGTTGGTATTAGTATCTATAGTGACATAGTGATATAAAAGCAGAAAAATATCACTTAAGAAAATATAAGAAGGAAAAATAAGAAAGAAAAAAGCAAATATAAGAGTAGACAGCTGCATTGTTCCTTTTCTTTCATTGCCCACTGTTACCAAGACACCCACCAATGTCACACTGGCTTAGCCTCAACCAACTGCCCAACAGCTTCAATTTTTTAAACCACTTAGGGTCCAGCCTTGATGTCACTAATGTATACATAATTGAATAGATTATTACACAAATCCCTCATTTAATTTCCCTTTGCTTTATTGTTACACCCACAAGAAGGAATGAGACTTAATAGTTCATCTAAACTTTCTTTTTTATCCAGATTAATATTGGGTCTTACTTTTTCAGGGAAATCAGGAGCTGGAAGGGCTCACTTCACTGCAGTTATAGGTTCCACTAGCAGCAAGGTACAACCAAGTTTATAAACATTTCTAAGCATTATTTCCCTCTGTTATTTGTTGCTGTTCATATGACATTCAGCAGTGTGGCTCTTCAGGGAATCCTCCTGGGATGCTCATTAGTGTTTCCTAATTGCTCCATGCAGAGGGAAATAACTGTACATGGCAGGACTCCGTCGTTGCTTCAGCCTGTTTAACTCGTGGGGTCTTATGTGTCAAACCACAGAGAATGAACTAATGAGAGAAAGATTAGTCTAACAGCCCTCTAATGTGTTATCAGGAAGGCCTCTGCTACTGCATTAAGCTGTCTTTTTACAGCTTGTCTCAGCTTGTCTCTGCTAAACACTGGCTGTTTCTGTCTTGTTCTCCTTGCTCCCTGTGCTGGGCTCAGCAGCCTGGTCTGCTCAGAATGGCCATACACATTACCCACCCTATTTCCCATCAGGGATTTGCCATCAACCAGTGGATGCTTAAGGAGTGGAAAACACCAACCTCCTCTTAAATTTTCAAGGCAGAAATCAAGAATAAATTTTGGAGAAAGAGAGATCATATAATCATAGAGTCATTTAGGTTGGAAAAGGGCTCCAAGATCATCAAAAAGAAGCCATGTAAAAATTGAAAAGCTAATTGTTTATTTTGATACGTTCAACACATTTCTGTAATCCTGTAGCAGGATATGATGTGGGACGATGAACTTTAACAGCAGCTGACATAGCTGAACAGAAGAGGAATGGTGAATTTTCTAGAGTGCACATTTTTCTTTTATCTATGTACATAAAGCTGTTTGTTAATGGGATCTGAGATTTTCTTTAAGAAGACAAAGTGTTGAAGAAGAATGAAGTAAAATGAAATGTTTTGCACTTGGGGCTGTCTTTTCCACCAAAAATTAATGCAAATAAAAGTCAGCATATTTTTGGGTTTTCCTAGTTTGCAGACTTTGATCTGTACACCTGTTCTCTGCACATACTACTCTGATGTGGCAAACACAGTTGGAATGTCTTGGCAGACACCTTGAAAGATGACCTCTTCAGATGCTGTGTCTATATCTGACAGGGACCATAAATCAAAATTTTATTTTGGTTTCAACTACCTTATTTTATTTCCACTTAAAAATAAGAAGAGAAGATCCAAAACAAGTACTGCACAGCCCATAAATTATATTTAATCAGTGAATTAAGGGATTTAGTATTAAAAAAATTATATCAATTTTTAAAAAGTGCCATCATTTTTTTGTTTCAACTTTTAGAGAAAGAGAAAGTGTAGGCCTCAAACTTTTATAATTTTTTTGTTTGTCTTGATAAAAAACTTCTATAAAAACTCTTTTCTTCAGCTATTGAGGCAAACTGATTCCTCAGAATAAGCTATCATGCACTGATAAACTTCACCAAGTTAAAAATTGATCTATTCCCTGCTCATGTCTTTCAGAACAACAACAGAAATATGTTCATATATAGGAATAGATAAATTTTAAAATATGCCTGCTATTTCATGACATTGCAGAAGCCTACAAATAATAATAAAGTTTCTGGATGAAAAACAAGTCAGCTTTTAAGAGGGTCAGCATTTCTCATTTATTGTAAGCAAAGATTAACTTTGTCTCTGCTGACAAAATCAGACAAATCCATGCAGTAAAAAGAGGATGGCGATATTTTTTTTTTTATTTCTTCAAAGCGTATAAAGAGAACTGGAAGTAGTTTTGTAAACTATGAAAAATGCTTCACTAATATAACATACTGAGGCAAACCCCGATATATGTATTTGTCTAAAATAGAAAAAGCAGAAGATTTGAATTGAGGTAATCATATAATTTTTTTTTTCTGTTCTCAGTTTCATTTCATGTATAACTTTTTGCTACTATCAAAACAAAATTTTAAGTTTTAAAAAAATATCAGACTGAAAACCAGAACCTTGTCTTTAAAAAACTTACATTTCAACCATTCTAAAATTGTCCTTAATAGGGGCAGCTTTTAAAATTACAATTTCCTGTGAACAATTCTCCTTATCACACTGGCAAATTATGATAAAAAATTGTGTTGAAAAATAGATGTGGACTTCTACTAATGGCAGTGATACAACTAGGTTTGGTTCTGAAACACATATGTTTTCTTTTCAGGTCTTTTATGATAATTTTCAAATGTTCAAAAACACTTTCAAAATTAAATTTAAGACCTAAATATTTGTAAAATGGTCTGATGTCTCTGATTAGAATAATAAAATAGCTTGGTTTAGAAGAACTTGGGAACTTGAAGATCATCCAGTCCAACCTCCTTGTGTTGGAGAGGGACACCTGCCACTGCTCAGAGTCCCACCCAGCCTGGCCCTGAACACTCCCAGGGATGAGGCATCCACAGTTCCTCTGCTCAATCTGTAGCAGGGCCTCACCTCCCTTTTAGTAAAGAATTTCTTGCCAATATCAATCTAAATCTGCTTCACTTTAAAGCCATTTCCCCTCATCCTGTCACTCCATGCTCTTTAAAAGTGCCTCTGCAGCTCTCCTGTAGCCCCTTTAGGCACTGCAAGGTGCTGTAAGAACTCCCCAGAGCCTTGTCCAGGCTGAACCATCTCCACCATCCTGTCTCCACAGCAGAGGTGTTCCATCCCTCTGATCATCTTTGTGGGCTCATCTGGATTTGTTCCTGATGCCTTTCTTGTGTTGGGGACCCCAGAATTGGATGCAGCAGATCCAGGTGGGAATTCCCAAGGGCAGAGTAGAGGGGGAGAATCCCCTCCTTTGACCTGCTGTGCCCAGCTCTTCTGCTGCACCCAGGATGCAGAAGGTTTTCTGGCACACATTGCCAAGCCACATGGAATTTCTGGAGTGAAGAGCAGGTAAATTCCTGGCCAGCAGATGTCTTTGAGGCTTATTCTATCAGAAAGTACACTGCTGAATCTACAGAAAGAAATAGTTACACTTTTTTAGTTTTGCTTGTGTCTGTAGAAGAAAGAGTGGGGTCTTAGTGGCAATTTTCTCATTGTATAAGGGACCTTCTGTACCTGCTCACAGGTAAGCTGCTGTAACTAGAGCTAAGTGACTCTCTATTCATAAGCTTTTCAAAGAGTTCTCACCAATGATGTGCAGGTTTGCTCCTGAACACATCACTGTCACTGGACCTTGAAATAAATGTATGAATCCACTGCAGACTTTTCTGATTGAGCCTGTCCTATGACAGGAATTAAGTTTTTATCTCTTAAAAGCTTTGACACCGTGCAGCTTGTTGAGCAGGCTTCATCATACCCCAAACTGACACTCAATATCTGTAACTACAAATAAAAAGAACAAAAAAAAAGGAAGAAAAAAGGAAGGTAAGATCTTATGGGGCAGGTAGATAAGCTTTTAAAAAGGGAGTATAGCTTTGCCTACTGGAAATACTGATAAAGATTGTGTTATGGAACTTACTAATTACAGAGAAGATATAATTTGGTTTGTAAAAGTCTCTTTCTGAAGCATAAAGATTAGGAAATAAGCCTTCAGTTAAGTCTATCAGACATTACAGTGGCAACCCCTGGCACATTAAAAAGTTAATGTGACTTTAATAGGTCATAATCACACTAATAAAGTTTATAACCACTGTAGTAGCCAGAGTAATTTGACAAAACTATAACTTTTGTTCTAGGGGTTTGCTTCAGACTTAAAGTACAATTAAGTTTAACAGGGCAGAGCTCTACTTTAATGGAGCTCAACAGCAAGAGACTCAGGCCCTCTCCTTGTTAAACAGCAGCTGCAGCAAAGCTGGGGCTAAAATGTCCTGCTGCTCCATGTAGATATTCACAGAAAACTTCATCTGCAGTGGAAGGGAGAGGATACCCAGGGTGCATCTCTTGTTCTGAGACACCATGGACCTCCTGGAGGTCACTTCAAAGACCTTCCCTGTCTTCCACAGCCAAGCCAATTAATGTCAAAACTATCATTGTTCTGTGTCCTTTCTTTTTGGCTGAATAGACTAGAAAATGTTTCCATTGAAGGGTATTTTATATCCCAAATCAGCTCAAAAATATACTCACCTTAATCTGGAAGATACATTGAGGTGAACCTCTTCAAATAGGAAACATTCTGTGTGCCAATTTGGCACTGTAAGAACAGAGAACAACCTGGCCTAAGCAGGACTGGAGATTGATATCAGTAAATGAGATTAAATCTTATTTTTGTGGGCAGTTAGAAAAGCAGTCAATTACATTATACTTTCCTTTGAGTGATGCCATACTCCCCTTGCCCACAGCAGAAGTGTTTATCCTTCAGTAAAGTTGGTAAATCAAAGGTAGATTGGTCCACATCACTGCACAAAGACAGTGACAGCAACCCTCATTTTCAGAAAGGTCTATACTGCATGAGAAAACATCAGGGGACTGAAGGGCTTTGAAAGGCAAAAGAGTTCCAGTCATTTGAACTTTAGTTTATCTGATAGAAATAGCTGTCAGATATATTCAGCTTCTCTTTCTTCTTTTCAGTGACTCTGAGACAGGGCCTATTGAGATAAGCCTAGGAAAGAGGAGGAAAGGGCAAATAGTCAGCATAAAGCAGTTGTATTGTGTAATGTGACAGAAAAGAAAGGTTGAAGAGCTCAGCTGGAAGCCTGTAGTTAATGTTTTAAATATTACCCTATTGAGCTTAAGTGCTGGCCGAAGCAATTTCATGTTAATGACAATTCCTCTTTCCAGGCATTCTGCCTAAAAGGAAAATCGTGCTGTTCATGCATTTAGCACTTCTTCAGAGAGAGATGTGCCTCTGGGGGGTACAGGGGACTGGGTCCCTGCTGCAAAAACAAGGGAATTTCTCCCAGTAACTTGTGAGACCTTCCTCCCCTGCTCAACAGATGCTGAAGGATGATAATGATGAAAAAAATGTTGAGATCAAATTATTCTGTTCTGGTTTACCTTAATACCAAGTAGAATATCGTTGTGATAATATATTTTGCAGAAGTGCATTAATTAGGACAATTCCAATCACCTTAAATATGCTCTGTGAAAAAAGAAGAAGAAAAAATAAATAGGAGAATACATATTTAC
Organism: Erithacus rubecula; assembly: GCF_903797595.1. Taxonomy (NCBI): domain Eukaryota; kingdom Metazoa; phylum Chordata; class Aves; order Passeriformes; family Muscicapidae; genus Erithacus; species Erithacus rubecula. The sequence goes on from NC_136689.1 coordinate 142,612,829, forward strand.
ACTTGAAGCTCACAAACAAAAAGAAAGGAGTACTAAAACAATTAGGGTCCTTTCTGACACTTCTGGTGGTATTTTTTGTGTATGAGCATAGCTGCTGTGGTTCCCTGTATGCATGAAAGTTAAAAAAGCTTATATAGCAAACATATAATTTGAACTTAACTTTTAAGATCCAAATCATTTTAGATAAATGACTGAATCCCATCCTTTCCTTTTCCAAGTCTTGTTTTGAAAATTTCCATTTTTCCTGACAGGGTTAGCATTATTGATTTAAAAAAAGTCCTCATACAGTTCCAGTATCTTAGCCCTAAACTGTCCTTTTCCCAGTACTCTCATTTTCAATTAAAATACATGCTTTGAGATTTTTGCTGTTTCCTTCACATGTATTTTTGGGCAGCATTTAAATCTTGCTGATATTCAGTTATTATTCTACTACAGGCATACTTTAAAAACCCCATTTAACCGAAATTCTTACACATTCTTAAATATTGACCACTAGAAAAAGAAACCACAATAATGAGCCAATCCCAGATTTTGCTTAAAAACATAACAATAGCTAATAATATCTGTGTAAAGGATTTTCTTCTTGTCATCCATCCTTCTAATGAAGGCATGATTCTGTGAACTTTGTTCAAGTCAGTGAATATTTGCTATTTTGTTGAAGAGGTGATAACAGAGGCTAGGAAACAGCAATTACTTCACAACAGTATGCTAAATTGCTTCTGCAGGTATTTGTGGATGATTTGCAGTAATGAAAATGGCTTTATTGTATGGATGCAGCTTGTAATTGAATGCATAAAGTATCATCTCTGAATACAACTTCAGGCATAAAGATGAAAACTTTCCTGGCTAAATGTTAGGGTCTACAGTACAGGTGTCTATATCTCAGAATCAATGTTTTTATTTACCCTTCAGCAGTACATAGAAGCCTGACCAATATTGCCATTGAAGTTTTTGGTATGATTCAGCCTGTATTAGTGTAAGCACATATGGGTCAGCTGGAGCTGCATTCACTCTGCTTATTAGGTACAGCAGGAACCTGAGCTCTTTCTCAAACTAGATTTTGACATCCTGAACTGAAGGCTTGTGGGAGCTCAATCCGCCACAAACTATTTCTCTGATTTAGGGAATCAGATTGGCATGTTCACAGAAAACCATAAATGCAACCATACCCCCAGGTAAATTCATGCTGATCTCTGGCTGGCTGAGACTACACATTCAAACAGTCAGGAATAAGATTTGGGGATGAAGAATACTCTTCTTATTTGCTGGTTTTTTGTTTTTTTTTTTTTTTTTTTTAATTGCCTTGCACAAGGGGACCCTGAGTTACTAGAACAGGACTCTGATCTTGGTGGTGGCATAAAGATGGTGTTTAATACTACTGCTCATTAAGAAATACCCACCATCCCTCAAAAAAAGCCCAACAAAACAAAGTATAAAAGACTAATTTCCCTTCACTTAAGAAAAGGAAATAAGAAGGGAACAAAATCTTATGTCCTCAGATGAGATTTCCTTGGTGCACAGATGTGTTTGTGGTGAAATGAACAAATTTTATGTAGGAAAATCAAGTTGCTTTACTCCCGAGTTTGTCTGTGAGATCTAATGATGGCTGAAGCAACAGAGCTTTTGAAAAGCTGGGGAATAATAAAAACACCCTGTGCAAGACATGATTTTTTTCTCCTCCTGCCCTTTCATTTCATAGGAAACAGATGCATGATCAGTTGGCAACCTGGCACCAGCCTGCATGGCTTGTTTTAAGAGTGTCTATTGTTCATAAAATGTTAGGAATACAGTTGCACCACAGATGTGTGGAACTGAATTTGTTGTGACATCATTTTAATGGAAACACATGAAAGATTCAGAGAACTTCTGGTTGTGTAGCCTCATTATATGCATGCTTGCATGCAAAAGCACTAATAAAACACAGAACCTGTGCAAATGACTCACTGATGTTTGCTGCTGGGCAAATCCAGTTATTCAATAATATCTTAATGAAACCAAGGAAAAAGTTGTAAGGACAGTTACCTGTTATTCTTCAGCCTCATGAGACATTTTGATGATTGCTTCACTATTGTTTTGTTATCAAAATTTATATAGAAGTGTTTTATTTTAGCAACAGGAAGGTTAAGAAGAACCTCTCTCATTTGACAAGAAACATAATGATTAAGGAATAAGAAAAGGTTGAGATGTTTCAAGCCACCTTTGTCTCAGCCTGTAGTAGGAGAAACTGGTTCTCCAGGTACCCCAGCCCTGAAATGAGAGTCCTTTAACCCAAGGAGAAATGGTTGGTGACCTGCTAAAACACTAATACAGATACAGTCTGTGGAGCCAGGTGGATCCACCCAAGGCTACTGAGGAAACAGCAGCTCTGACCAGACCATCTTCACTCAGTCCTGGCCAGCTGGGGAGCTGACTGGAAGGTATCAGATATGATGGTCTTCTAGAGAAAGGCTGGAAGGAGGCTCTGGGTACCCCAGGCATGTCAGCCTGACCTCAGTGCCAGGGAAGGGCATGAAGAAAATCACATTGAGTGGCACAACATTGCCATCTGTGGGGCCACCAGGTGATCAGGTCCAGCCAGTGTGGGTTCATGAAAGATGGGTCCTGCTTGACCAACCTGACCTCCTTCAAAGACCAGGAGACCCTCTTAGGGAATGAGGAAAAGGCTGTCAATGTTGTTTACCTGGACTTTAGTAAAGGCTTTGACGTTATTTCTCACAGCATTCTCTGGGAGAAATGATTTCCTGTGGTGTGAGAGTTGCACTGATTGAGGAGATGTTTATTCTGGAGAAAAGAAGGCTCAAGGGAGGCCTTTTTGCTCTCTACAACTCCCAGAAAGGAGGCAGTAGCCGGGTGGGGCTTGGTCTCTTCTCCCAGGTAACAAGCAACAGGACAAGAGGAAAAAGCCTCAAATTGCACTAGGGCAGACTTAGATTGGGTCTAAGGAAAAAAAAAATCTTCATTGAAAGGGTAGTTAAGCTTTGGAACAGACTGCCCAGGGAAGTTGTGGAGTCACCATCCCTGGAGATATTTGAAAGATGTATAAATGTGGCACTTGGGGATGTGGTTCAGTGATGGATTTGGCAGTGTTCAGTTAGAAACTGAACTTCATAATCTTTGAGGTATTTTCAGACCTTAATAACTATGATTCTATATATACATCATATACAGACATCAGTCGAAGGCTGGACAAGTAAATGATCAGGATTCATTAGGGAATGGTACAAAATGCAGAGGGATTGCACCACTTTCAGAATAATTTCCTATTCTATTATTTTTTAATGGGGAGAGGTTATAGTTGGGATCTTCATCATGCTTACAGTGGGTACCTGGTCTAACTCTTTTGCACAATAATCTGCAGCAGCAGATTATAAATTCATTCCTAAATTCCCGAGCCACTAGTTGTTTGTCCAAGTAAAGTAAACACAAACATGCTTCTGTAGAACCAAGAAGTTGTTTGCTTGGATTATCACTGGTGACCATGTTTCATGGGACTGAATTGCAATGCCATTGTTATCCATCAAAGTCTTGGACTCTACTACACAATAGTTTTACACAGGGAAGGCAAGTCAGGATTCTGTTGGGTTTTTTTCTTTGTTTGGAGTTTTTGTTTTTTCATTTTTTTTTTTTTTTTTTTTTTTTTTTTTTTTTTTTTTTTGTTAGGTTTTTGTTCTTTTTTATTATTTTGTTTTATTATTATAATTTTGTTTTGGTTTTTGGGTTTTTTGGTGTTTATTTGTTTGTTTGTTTTCCCATATTCATGGATTCTCCTTTCCTGAGCTTCTCATTCCTGGTTACCTTTGCTTTTGGCAGAGCATGCAACATTACTGTAACCTGGGGGTGAAAGGGCTACACAGAAATGCACATAGTCCAAACCAAGAATTTGTATGTGGCTGACTGAATTGAGATCCTGCTGTCTGACCTGACTTGATTTGTACAGGGTGAAAAGGTGGCTTAGACACTGATTGCAGTTTTGAATGACTGTATATGTTGAAATTAAGGAGAATTCTCTATAAAAGTAATTTTGACTTCCAGTGTAAACTAAGGATTCAGTAACCTGCTCTCAGGCAAATACATAGGAAGGGGGGGGGTTTATTAATATTATTTATATAAACATTATTTTAATCTTCAGAAACTTCAGAGAAAAAAAAGTTCCCAGAGCTTTTTCTTCCCAATTCCTCTTGTTTTAATATAGAAAGTCAGTGACAGATAACCACCTTTCACATTTGCAAAGTGCTGTGAATTTAGAAGCAGCATGCTGAGTGCTACCCATCGTTATTAAAAGCTGCATAGTAATTAAAAGAAGAATGATAGCATTGCCTGCAAGGTAAAAGTGCTAAATAAATATTTATTTTGCACAGGCAGGGCAAGTAATCTCACAGAAGCAAAAATATGTAGGATAATTACATGGACCCAATCAACACCAAAATGAATGAGAGTTTCCTTCTGCCTCCATGTCTGGGCTACTCAAGCACCTTTTTCAGGCTCCTGTGACCTTTCAGTTATTGACTCCACACTCCCACTTTTGGAAGGTGATAGAGATCCTAAACACATAATATTCATCTTTAAGGGAAACTTTGCTTAACAAATCCAGGCATAGATATGATGCTACCAAGTGTCTTTATCTTTCCAAGATGCTGGTTCAACACTTCTGCCTCAGGTTGCTTAAACACAGGAAAACAGAAACAGACCCCTCAGCTCACATCCCTAGTGATGACCCATTTGTTAGATTAATTATTACTATGTCAAATTTGTTTAGTTTGCTCTGAAGGAAAGAAGAGAAACCTCTCCTTCATATGATGCCTTAAGAAAATTTCATTTGTCCTTCCTAAGACCATTTCTACCTTTTCTTGGTACCCTGCCTGCTGTCTTGAAGTGCCCTTCTCCTGTCTAGTATCATAGGTATATAAGATACCTAGAAATACCTTATTTCTAGAATATATAAGTTATCTCGCTGAATAGAAAATATTCTAGAAGAATAGCAAAGCAAGATCTGGAGGCTATAAAGCAAGGCAAGTGCAAAGAATCCTGAATTCACAGTATGTTGGTTAGGTCATTCAGCTAAGAGGGAAAATAAACTAGTATTGTTTAATTAGATGACAACTAGATAAATAATACAGAAGTAATCTGGAGAATGGGAACAAGATTTCAACTGTATTCCTAAGTAAGGCACAAAGGTCTGCACTCTGCAAGGAAAACCTGGATGTGATTTCCTAGAAGTAAATTAGCTCAAACCAAGAGTAGGTTCTTCTGCTGTTGAACTATTGATTTCTTTTGGGTTAGTATGAAAGATGAAAAAGGAGCTTTATCTAATTTCTCTGCAAGGGGAACCTTGCAGAGAAAGGGGAACACTTAACCAATCTTTAGGAACTCCTCTCAACCTTGGCACCTTCATCTGATATTTTTATGACCATTGTAATGTCCTTGGTGAAGGTTTGCCACCAACCCTCTTCAGTCTCCAGATTCACTTTGTCAGTCAAGCAATTGTGTGCCTAAATTGATCCATGGATCTCTATCTTTGTCCTATATGCTGACATACATATTTCAGCAAGAACCCAACTAGAATTTCAGATTTTTAAATAAATTTCACATCTTGATTAGCCTAGTTTAGGAAGCTCAAGATCAAGAAGATAGATTAAATTTAGTTAGAATTTGGAATATCAGGTCTATGGGTTTGTCTCAGAATCATGGAGACAGACAGGACAAACATACATCAATAGTTAGGCTGTTTGACAATGAATTTTCAGCTATTTAAATGAGAAATAGATTAGTATTTTTTAAAAAATCCCATTTGAATGCATGAGATTTTTGCTTCCAGAAAGTATTCCCTCTTCAGTTTCAATATTAGGAAAGAATCCTAACTACTTTTTTTTTACCTGTAAGACAAGTTTTGTTCTAACAGTTAGTACATTATCTTACACTCAAATAATCCTTTATTTTAATTGCACAGCATCCCTTGGGTCTCACCAAGGGCAGGCACTTTATCAATAAAACGATAATTACAGCAACTTAATGAGGCCAGCCAGGAAATACAAAGAATCTTGATCTACATGTCAGAAAAGCATAGATAATTTAGTGGAGCTTAGTCTGTTTCTGGACTGCAACTGATAACTCCACATTCTATCAATTACCCTATGGCAACTCAGCAACTCCATTCCTAACTGCTGACAGAGCTATCATCTGCAGGGTGAAAGAGATTCCCTTCTTCCCTTCCCTTCCCTTCCCTTCCCTTCCCTTCCCTTCCCTTCCCTTCCCTTCCCTTCCCTTCCCTTCCCTTCCCTTCCCTTCCCTTCCTTCCCTTCCCTTCCCTTCCCTTCCCTTCCCTTCCCTTCCCTTCCCTTCCCTTCCCTTCCCTTCCCTTCCCTTCCCTTCCCTTCCCTTCCCTTCCCTTCCCTTCCCTTCCCTTCCCTTCCCTTCCCTTCCCTTCCCTTCCCTTCCCTTCCCTTCCCTTCCCTTCCCTTCCCTTCCCTTCCCTTCCCTTCCCTTCCCTTCCCTTCCCTTCCCTTCCCTTCCCTTCCCTTCCCTCATTCCTGGGCAGGACAAGGACTTTATGAGAAGCCAAGACTCTCCATGGCTCACACAAACACTGAAACTCTGAATTTTAGCATGGATCTCAGGAATCCCAATGGGCAGAGCACAATGTTGCATTGCCACTCTCATTCCTACCTAACAGCCAGAGCTGAGCACTGGAGCTTTGTTCAGGAGCTGAGGTTGGTAATTCAGCCCCTCTTCCCAAACACTCCTGCAGTCAGAAGGGGCCTCTCTCAGCAGCCATGACCCAGCTCTGGCACAAAGGACATTGCTCTCAGGGTCACTTCAGAGAGGTTTCCTGCCCACACAGCTCCTTTCACCTCTCCAGCTCCTTTCACCTCTCCAGCTCCTTTCACCTCTCCACACGGGACATGGGAACCTCGAGCTCTTTGTTGTACCAGGTTCCTCAAGAGCCAAAGTGAGCATCAGCCAGGAGCTGGAGAAGGGGCTCAGAGTGGAGCAAGGAGCAGAAAAGGCTCCACAAAACCTGTGATGAAGGACAAAGGTATCAGTTTAGTGCCCATCCTCACAGGGAGGAAGCTTTTGGAAGGGTGCTCATGTGCTCTGTTCTCTTCCTTCTGCCCTTCCCAGGTATCACACTGCTGCTATTAAAGGGAGAGAAGAAAAAAAAACCCCAATTTAAACAGCCTTAACACGTTTTTTCAGGCAACTCTTAATGGCATCTTCAGCAATTACATTTTACTGAAAGCAATAGATAAGCTGACACAGTTTCCAATATGCCCCTTCATTTTCTTTTTCCCTTGTGCTGGCAAGTTTTGACAAGTCACAGCTGTTGGTCGAGGATACTGAAAAGAGAAAAGGAGATAATATGCAAATTTACCCAGCATAACTGAACAGTTAAACGAAGCACATTTCATTTACATTTTAAAAGAAAGTACAATTTTAGGAGCTGGTTACATTAATATAAGTTTGTTTGTTTGCCTTCCCTGGCCCTGAGCTTTCCTAACACAGGGTGTTCTGTTGTGGTTGCTATTTAGTATTTTCATCCCATGCTTCTTAAGGTATGAAACAATTAAATCTTGACTTCCAGAGCTCTCTCCATAAAGACAAAGTACATCTTAGCATGTAAAATTTCTCATTTGTAAATTTACAATTGTAATTGTGAGCTCACAGTAGACCTCCAGGGTAGGATTTATACTGAATATGAAATAGGTGTGAAGGTTTGGGTTTTTGTTTTTTTTCAAAATAGTTTGAATATGGAAACTCATTTCTGAAATAACTTGGACTCAAAAAAATATTTTTCCACCAGGCCAGAAGAACTGCCTCCTAAATGTTCTTTTTTTTTTTTTTTTTCCTAGATAATTTTAACAATTTTAATTCACAAATTAAACACACAAATAACCAGGCTTCCACTTAAAAGAAGGCAAGAATGTCACTTCACCAATTCCGTCTTTGTTACATAAACTTGTCAATTTCTGTTGAATGTCTGAAAATAAACCAGTTCATGTCTCTCATCATCTTAAAAAAACACTTTAAAAATGAATTAACTTTAAAAATATCCATACAATTTACAGATTTCAAAACTATTTATTATTATTATTATTATTATTATTATTATTATTATTATTATTATTATTATTATTATTATTTCTGCCCAGGTTTTTTGGGACACTCATATGAAAATAAGAATAGTGACAGTCAACTGATTCATTTCTAAAATACATGATATTCAAATTTGACTGAATGTCTACCTCTTATCCCTAAGCTCATTTCAATAGTATTTAAAAGAAATACTCAAACATACTTTATCATGATTACAGGAGACATCTGTTGCTTGACTGTCAGAAATAGTTTTAAAGTGCTGTAAATTGAAGTAAATTTGCTATTATATAATAATTTTATAACTTATGTAGTGTTAGCTATTTTAAATACTTGAACAGATAACTAGCAATAGTGGTCAATAAGCTTACAAGCCTTTGAATTTGGACAAATGGGTGTCAAACAGCTAAAGCTTTATGTTGTGATATAGATAAGCACATAAAAGCACAGGCAACACTCTGAATCTTCTACACTGGGTATTTTCTTTATTTTATTCTATCTTTTTTATTATTTTATTTATTTCCACCTCATTTATGATTTGCTTCAAAGCCAGCAAGTTTAAGCTGTGAAAAATGGATCAATGCAAGCCATGCTTCCAAGAGTAATAGTACAGAAGAAACAGAGAAAGAAGAGAGTGTGTGAGTCACTGAGCTCAGAACAACATCCATTTAGGAAACAATAATTATTCTAAATAAGGAATCCTGTTGTGAGGGAAATGGATTTCTATCTTACAGGACTAAGAGCTGATAAAGCAAAATCCAAAACATATAGAAAAGTAAATTCTTCCTTTGTATCTCTCTATTTTTATGCATACATATGTGCATATATATATATATATATATATATATATATATGTTTATATATCTGTATGCACACTTCTACCCTGTTCAGGTTAGCTTGACTATATATATATAAATTGTATATATCATCTTCTGAACTTGTTGATTACTTTCATGTGTAAGTTTGTGTACCCTTTTCACTTATCTTATTTTTTATTTTAATTCTATATTTTTCCAAATAAGCTGTTCTGTTTCTGGTAAACTCATCATTTAATACATTTTCATTCCTTGTAAAGCAGAGTATTTACATTACAAGTAAGAATGACATGGAATGAATAATAATGAGGAGAGAAAAACTCCTAATTAATGGGAGACAAAAATACTTCTTCTGTTACATTGGATTAAAATTTGAGCACAGTTCTCAAGAGACAGCAGCCAAGGTCGTTCCCAACTTTTTAATATGTAACAAATAATATTGTTGCAAATTACCACATTATCTCCATGCATGTCCTTTTATGTCACTTCTATCTACAGGAAAAGGTGAGTAATAGAACCAAAAATATCTAGAAAATACTTCTAAGAAGATGTTCTTATATTAAAAAAAAAATAAAAATTATGTATTCCCCCAAAAAAGAGGAAGAATAAGAAAAGGAAAAGTCTCAGAAATGCCCAGAAGTATTTCAGTATTTCAAAATAGACAACAAAAAATCCTCAGAATTGAAAGATCCATGTTCACATCTTCCTTATTTCTGAAAGACTTTGAACCCACATTACCCATTTCCCCAGAGTGTGCTCTAATCTTATGTGGTATTCTCAGTATCTCCTCTGACTTTATTCCATATTCAACTCTATTAAATATTCACTAGATCAGTACTGCAACACAAATATGCTCTTTGGGTGTACTGTTGGCCAGGAAACAGAGTCATTCCTTCTCCTGCTGAATTTCTGCTGCTCTATCTCAACTTGGCTAAGCATGCTAACTAGGCATAAATGAAGAGATTTTGGCATCCACCATTTCTGGAATTTAGTTGGATTTTTTTTTTTTTTTTTTTAAGTCTATATTTCAGGAATGTCAATATAGTTTGAAAATTACTGATTGAATTGTTTTCAAAACTTCCAAAAATATTGTCTTTTCTATTTATCCAGAATTATTCAGTGGGTTTAAACTAAATTCAGAAATATCTCTAATTACTTTATTTTTTTTCCACTATGTACTTAATTAAAATAAACCACAGATATTTCTTTTATATTTTTCTTTTCATGAGGAAAAGATGCAATGGACAGAAACTGATGTCCGGAAGCAGGTAAATATGAAGAATTATTTCTTTCCTGTGTGGGTGACCAAGCACTGAACAGATTACCCAGAAAGGGTGTGGAGTCTCCCTCACTGGAGATATTCCAGAATTGTCTGGACACAATCCTGTGCTCTGTGCTCTGGGATGGCCCTGCTGGAGCAGGGGGGGTTGGACCAGATGAGCCACTGTGGTCCCTTCCAACCTGACCCATTCTGGGATTATGTATGTGGGGTTTTTTACATATTTAAGGAAATAGAAATCAATCTGAGTGGATCTCTGCAAAAAAAAAAAAAAAATATTAAAAAATTATTTTAAATAGGGAGAAAAAATCCCAGAAAAAAAATCCCACAACCTGATTAACAGAGAAAATGATGTGATATCCCAAAAGAAGTTTAGGCTCTTAGATAAATAAGTTTGGTCATTCCATCACAAGTGCAAAATAAACTCAGCTCATTTTTACTTCACTGCTTATTGTCAACATGTGAGTAAATAAATGTTGTTCCATAGACAAGAAATAGTCTAGTGAGTGTTACTGTAAAATTACCTGGAGGTTCAGTATGTTATTTGTTTATTTGCACAGCAAATTAATTAGTTTATCTTAAATACTGGCCATGGATTGAACTGATGAGAACAGATGAGAAATTTCAATTTTCTCAATTAGTAATTGTAACTGAAATATGTATGTAGCATTTAAACAGTATAATAAGAGTCAATTTATATGGAAACAAGAGTTTTTCTTTTGTCATATTCCTGTCTGCCAGGCTCTCTCAGTGAGCTTCAGTCTTCGCATCTGCATCAATTTCTGATCATAGGATGTGCTGTGTTTGGGAACTCCCATCAAACACATCAAACACAGGTACATGAAGTAAAACACCTGGTGAACATCACCTGTGCAATACAAGCTGAACTGCAGCAAGTTTAACTGCTCAGTTATATATATCCTTTCTAAAAGGTGGAACATCTACAGAAAGCTGATTTTACCTTTCGTTCTTTTAATTAAAAATCAGATACTGTTTGTAGCACTTTACCTTTCACAAGCCTCTAGTAACAGTGTGAGAGATTTTCAGTCTCTGTCAAGGCTGATGCTGGGCCACATCCACCTTGGAGCAACAGCAACCCAGACTACACAGGGCAGGTCCCAATGAAACAAACAAATCTACCTCAGCTAACCTTAGAACAATATCCAAACCAGCTTTTATAACACAACTCTTCTATACTCCACTGGAGGATGTGAGGGAACTCTGCACTTGGTCCTGGAAAGGGGGCAAGGAGACAAAAGGTGTTGCTTTAAGGTTTGTATTTGCTTCTCATTAGCTAAATCCACATAAACTAGCAATAATTTAACTAATTTTAACCAAGCTGAGTTCGTTTTGTCTGAGAGAGTAATTGGGAAATTTCTCTCTACCTCATCCCTTATACCTTTCCACCCTGCCCACTTGAGGAGTGGAGGTGAATAAGCAGCTGGGTGGGATTTGACCCTTAGCCAAGGTTATCCCACCACAGCTCTTCATGATCTGTTCTCTTAGCACAACTGCATATCTAAAATATCATCTGAACATCTAATCTTGCTTCTGACATCAATAACTATGCAAGCATTGGACTGTATATCAAACTATGTGCAAAAAGTTTTCTTGCTTTTGTGTAGGTGAAAAAAAATCCAGCCTGAACAGAACTTACTCTTCTCTGCATGACACATTTTTTAATATGTTTAACTGGTCTAGCAGGAAGTACCTAAAAACAATTTATTGTTTTGCACCATAAAGTCATTTTGGACCTCCTGCTGAAAGATATTTTTTGAAGCCAATAATTTAAATAAATTCTAACCTGTGGATGCTACTGTTGTGCAGCAAAACACTTCTGCTGAAATTTTTATCCTTTTAAAATCCTAACTGCCTCTTGCACTTGAAATGTCTCATTCAGTACTTCAGACAACTGTAGCATCACACAAATAAGAACTTGGGTCTGTATTTTTCAGTTGCAGAGCTAAGCAGATTGGCTGCAGCCTCAAAAGTTATTTCCATTAGCTGTTTTCTGTGGCCCATACACTTAGTTTGGGAATGCCATAAAAAGACACACATGAAGTTTCATACTACTTGGTAGTGTTAAAACTTAACAAAGGTTAAATATTTGCATAACCAGTGAATTTCTATTCTTTTTTTGCAGAGATGATATTTACTCTGTTGAGATGAAAACACAAGTAGGATGCCTTAGAGAAGGCATCCAGATTTTCTGGCAGGATAAACCTTATCTCTCTGAGGCAACAATGTTCATCAAATTGTTCAAAAATAAAGAATATGAACTTTGAAAGGCTATTCTTTGCTGCTTGCAACACCAACAGATTAATTAAAGCCAAAAGAAAAAGATCCTGAGCAACTGCTGTAAAGCTGCCTTTAGGCTGTAGGAATTGCATTTGTCAGAAAACAGTCGATGGGGAGACCCCTGGAAGTCAGGCCACAGATCCTAAAATAGGGGATGAAATGTGTTGTAGCTCTGAAAAGACTTCCAGAATTGCATCAAAGTAGGAGACAAAACATGTGCTGAGTACAGAACTGGGGTTATGGAGAGGAGAAACTGTCAGTCTCAGCATGGAGGAGACAGAATTGCCTGGAGCTGTATAAAGCACAGTGAAGAGTAATGAGCCATCCTTGCACACAGGTAAGCACAGCACAGATGCCAGGAGTGTTGTTTAGTGAGGGCAGCTCACTTTGAAAGCAGCTCTGTTTCTCATCAAATATTACACAAGTCCCTTATGAGCACCACTCACATCTCAAAGTTCCCCAGAGTAACCTCAGCAAAATAGAGTGGGTGTTTTCTACCATAAATTCTTGGAATAAAAAAAACAAAGATATGTCACAGAGACAAGCTGAGGACTTCCACACCCTTAAGGGGACCTCTCTGTGCAAAGCTGGCTGCTGGGAGTCTCCTGTGGCTGGAGGAGAAGGTGAGTGAGTGATTTAGAGAATCACATCATTTGGAAAAGTGCAGCGAGCTGGGAAGGATGGAGAGGTTTCTTTACAGGACTGCCAATTTACAGAACTTCTTGAAATTAAAATGGCTGGGGAAATCAAAAGTAAAAGTGTTAAAGGGGGTAGATCCTTAGAGGCTTTAGTCTTTTATTTAGTATCAGTTGGAAAAATGTCAGCTGAAAGTCTACTTTTTGAACCCTTGTTTCCTGTTCCACACTCCTGTGGTTTTGGAATAATTACAGAAAATGAATGTGATTCTATATAAGAAAAAAAACAATCTTATTGATTTCATTCTGATTTTCAGACCAGAATACAGTACAATTCTCCCTTATATTTCCTTTAATTTTTCACTTTTCTCCCTAATTTTCAGAGTAAACACAACCACTGTAGCTTAGCTCTGGCACAAGTTGTTCCAGTAGACATTTTAAATATACAGTTCCCAAATTATTCCATCTCTGGGACAGAGAAAACCTCCAAGGGACCACTAGGTCAGCCCAACAGTTTAGCTGAATTGTTACTAAGGAGACAGTGTGATGCCACAGGCCTTGTTGACAGCCTGGGCTGGCAGAGTGGTTTGCTTTGCTGCTGAGATGTGTGGAGGGAGTGAGGGAAATACTGTTTTCATTAAAGGGTCCTTTCCACTCAAATTATGCAAGCATTGACCTGGTGCCACAATTATTTCCTGTGTGACTGGAGATAGTTGAAAGAGCTTCCACCAGTTAATCTGCTCTTTAAAAAAGGAGGATAAAGGCCAAAGATGGTAAAAGAAAGAGGTACTAACTAATTAGCACAGATGAGTTGGTTTGCTGGAAAAAATATCTGACAAGTGTGAACCAAGAGTTGTGCAATTATTTGCATTCCCCTGATTAGGGTGTCTCTACATGGCAGAGTTTACAGGTGATTAACAACCATGAGGAAAATGATATGGCTGTTAAGTTATATGCTTGCAGCAGTTACATCCTAAACAAGAGCCACTCTGCAAGGAAGGACAAATTGGATTAACTCTATGTGTTCTGACTTCTTGGACTTGTTTGGTCACACCTTGGCTTCTAGAAATGCATCCCTTAGAATTTTGAAATACGTATTTATAAAATATTGAATTTTAATAATTATTCTACCTTAAGTGGAGTTTCTATCTTTTGTTTTGTTTTGTTTTTTTGGGTTTTTTTTGGGTTTTTTTTGTTTTTTTTCTGTTAGCTGATGATTTTTCTTCTCTGAAATTTGTTTTGGGGGAGAGGGTTGTGGGTGGGTTCTGTTGTTTCATTTTTCATACATGTTTTATTATTCTTGACTCTCTCCTGCTTGCATTTTCTGGTGTGAGTTTGTCATCTCTCTCTTTACAAATTATTTTTGACCTGATAACTTTGGGATTCAGTGATTATTTTAGAGAACATTGAAGAGGTGAGTATAAGCCACAAAAAGACTAACAAATATATTTTCAGAATTGATAAATATACATGATACATATATATATACATTATATTACATATTACACATGATACATGATGCTTTAATTATGTATTATATTATACATATTACACCCCTGAGTAGGGTAGAGATCCTGTTGTGGACCCTATTCAGCCTTTATTCTCTCCCCCAAGAGATGACTGAGCTGCCAGCTAGTCACATATAGCAAATAAATATTTAGATAGTTCTGAATTGCTCACAGTATTGCTGCTACTTATTCAGCTGCCATATCAGATACACTTCCCCCCCCCCCCCAAATTTGTATAAAGGATGTTCCAGAAACTGACAGCCATCCTCAACCATCCTCCAGGCTTCAAAATCTTTGGCTTTCCAGCAGCTAGTTGGGATAATGAATTTGTGACACAGTTGAGGAACTCAATTAATTTTATATGTGACTCTAGCAGAAATATTTCAGCAGGAATTTTTCAGTCCTTAATGGTCTGGACCAGCTTTAAACTTGCAGGGAATGGCTCCATAAAGGCCTCATTCACTAGGCACTTAAACTGGCTCAAACCATTGTTTTAAAATTTATCACAAAGATCTGGGTGAATATAAAATCATGGACTCATTTATGTTGGAAAAGACCTTTAAGATCCTTGAGTCCAGCTGTTAACACAGCACTGCCAGTACCATCCCTAAACCACCCTAAATGCCACATCTCTGTTTTTTTTCTTGAACAGTCCTAGGGATGATGAGTCAAAACACTTTTCTGCTCAGTCTGTTCCAGTGCTTTCTGTTTCTGCTTGTGCTTTCTGTTCCAGTGGCCACCCTTTCACTAATGAAATTTTTCCTAATATCCAATCTAAGCCACCCCTGAGGTGCATGCAACTCGAGGCCCTTTCCTCTTGTCCTATCACTTGTTATTTGGGAGAAGAGACCCATCTCCACCTCACCACAACCTCCTGTCTGGTGGTTCTAGGGAGCAATAAGGTTTTTTCTTGAGACTCCTTTTCTCCAGGCTGAACACCCCCAGCTCCCTCAGCTGTTCCTCATCAGACCTGAGCTCCAGACCCTTCTCCAGCTCCCTTCCCTCCTCTGGGCAGGCTCAGAGCACTCTCTCCATATTCTCCTACAGGAGTTGTCATAGAACCTTTTGAGCCAGGTCCTTGCCTCCCACTCCATTGAGTATCTCTGTATATTTATGTATATGTTACATATATAATCAAATATATACAATATAAATGTATAGAGAGAGTGCATGCAAATATAGAAGCTTATATTAAATCTGTTAATTTGGAATTTGTTTTGTTTTGTTTTTGTCCAAATGAAATTCTGTTTTTAAAGTCAATGTACAGAACTTGTGTCTCAGTCCTTATGTTGAGGTTGGCTAACGATTCTCAGAATCCTGGGAAGGTTTTTTAGGCTAGAATCATTCTGCTGTCCAGAAAGGAAAGATGATTTGCACTGAACACAGCAGATGGCAAAGGCAGAGTGGAAGAGGCTTGGTGCTCTGCCACTGTGCACTGGACAGTGCAGGAAGCCAGTAAGGCAATGATGTGGAAAAAATGAAAGGTTGCAAATAAAATCTCAGCAAAAAGGTGATCTTTCTACAGAACTGAAGGCAAGGTAATTTTCAGGAAAATGGGAAATCACAAGTGAAAAGCTGAATTTCTCTTAAGATGCCAGATCCATGTAAAGTAGCCATGTGTGAGGGAGCTGCTAAGTGTGATGGAACCCCAGAAAAATATGTCAGCAAAACAAAGGAAATCCTGAAAAAAAGAGGAAGAGAAGAAAAGTAAAGAAAGGGAAGAGAACGTGTCAAACCAAAGGTCAGCACTAGGATAACAACTACAGGCAGCTCTGCCTTTTGGAGCACAAAATCCTGTGGCTCATGGATTCTGAGTCCTTGCAGTACTTTGTTCAATGGGATAAAGCCCTTTCCATTAATTTACATAAAAATATTTAAGTCTTTTCATTCCTTCTTGAGAACAATGGTGGTCATAAGGAGGGTACATTGTCATGTTTTGTGTTTGGGAGGGAAGAGCAGCTCCCATTTCATAAAACTTATTGTTTCATAAAATAAATAATAGGAAATTCAGAGACAATGAGTGCAATTTTTTTCCAGTTTTACCCCTTATACTCCTTATAACACATTTAATAGACAGGCTGTCACTTGGCAGGGCTGAGAAGGAGCTGGGTGGGGAACAACACTTCTTTTTAATTTGGAAGAGAGGAATGTTTCTCTTAATCCTTTTTCTTCATGATGAATCCTCTCCTCTCTTTTCCTCTCCTTTCTGCTCATCTCTTACACATTAAAGAGGAAGGAAAAGAGCCCAACAAAAAAGAGCAATCTAGTAGAACACAGTGGGTATCAATGGCAAAAAAATATTCTTTATTTTATAGCTATTTTATATAAAAAGCAATCTACATCATTGACTTTCAGTCTGGGACTTCCCATATTTACATGGTGCTACTGCTGCTGTTTAATCTTGGAACTGCAAATTTCCTGAGTCTGGGAATCAGCAGAACCTTGTGGGCAAACCTTAACACCTCAACAGAGCAGAAGGAAACGTCACTGCTCTCACATTAGAGAAGTGCCAAACTAAACTTCTGGCCAATAAATGGAAAATTTCACCCTGTAAATTTTGGCCTGGGACTTCATCAGCCAAAATCAGCAAATATTATAATCTATAAGTTCTTGGCCTATTCATCAGTGTCTAAGTACAGTTTATTTATCATAATTTATAATGGCTTATTTTAAGAAGAATATAATTAGAACTTTTTATTATAGAATGAGTGGATATTTTCCCACCTTAAATAGATTATTGTTTCAAATCATACACACCTGACCTATTTTTTTTTCTTTGTTCCCTTCTGGCTGATAGTTATAAAAAGTAGGTCAGGTTCAAATGCAATTGCTCTGGGTGATGTTTTTATTCATACAGAGAAGTTACATGAAGACTCAACACTTCTCAATCCCTTGTTGGTGATGGTATCCACCTGCTCCTAACTAGAAGTGACCTTTTTGCTAAGATCTCTCTTTTAAATAACCAAGCAATAATATTTTCAATTTTTTCAACAATATTTTTGTTTAGATTTTGTTGATTTCATTGAGGTGCCTTTCACAGAATGCCTAGATATTGTGCAACATCAAATTTATCAAGTTTTTACAACTGTTCCATAAGCTGTCTTTATTATAATTTGCTGTTCAGAATTTTTCTTACTGAAGGAAAACCACCACTTTAGTGGTTAAAAAAGCGTATCAACAAGAAATTAATTTGTTGCAGGAACTCATTAAAGAAAGAGAAACACAGAGAGAAACAACAAATAGATCTCAAACCCAAGAAAGTGAATGGCTTCTTCCCCTGGAGTCAGCAGTACCTCATGAAGGACTTTTGACAGTCTCCAGGGGGGTTTCTTTTAGAGGGAGCACTGAACTTGAGCTGGAGAGTTAAATAAACCCTTCAATTACCTCTTTCTAAGTAAATATAAATGGCATGTGAGGCATTTTTGACAGGTCACAGCTTCCACAGACCAAGCTCTGGGTAGCAGGGCTGTTACCTGAAATACTCTAACCTGGTCTGAGAGCAGGCAACTGCTGGGTTGCAATCCATCACTGTAGGACACAGCTCTTGCCATGCTGGGTCAGAGGTCCAGGTGTTTGTCAAATAACACTATAAATCATCTTACACTGGAGTTCCTTTAAGGATAGGAGCTGGGTGCAAAGTTGAGTCTGGGAAACCAGAGAGCACATCTGCCTCATGATGGGATTTAGGCACCCAGCTGCCAAAGGTCCTGCAAAAATCCCAGGTAAAAATAGACACATATGGTTGTGGTGACCATAGAATATTAATTGAACTCAGTGCTAGTTCTAGGCAGGACTGTGGGTAGCAGCCCTTTCATTGTTGTGGTTCATGTGAAAGTCTCATTTCTGATTCACAGTCAGAACCTAACTGAGAGCAATGCCCCTGAGAACAAACATATTTCAGAATGATCTTTCCCCACCATGTGTATGGATTCACTAAAAAAATTCAGATTCCTGATATTGTATCAAACAGATGCCAAAAATGTCTGGCTATGCATCTTGCTGCTTCTCTTGCTTTTTTTTTTTTTTTTTTTGGATGATTATATGAAGCAGTTTCCCTTTAACATCTGCTGCTGCCTCTAAATGATGGACTAGGTTCCAGACACAATTTCTGCAGGTAACCAGCTGTGATACCCTGCAGTGATTCATAATACTGAAGTGTTTATGGAGATTTTTGAATTTACATGTTTATGAAGTTTACAGTGTGACATAAGAGAAAATAATTGAATTGATGTTGTTTATTTTATTGCAGCCATGTCTCCGAAGTGCTCAGTACAGTAAATTAAGTTAGTAGATACTTCTCACTATATGGTTGCAAACCTCTACTCAACAGGACACATCTTGTGGAGAGAGAAGTATATAAGTCTGAAAGCCATTCACAACGAGTCTGTAATACAATTTAGTCTATGGATCTAAATTGTTAGAGATAATTTTAAAAAATCAAGCAGGGAATGGTTGTCTGTCTTTGTTGCAGAATTAAGTATCCTTTGGGAAGTAAAACATAGACTGCAAAAATGTCTCACTGCATGAAAAAAAATGTAACAGGTTCACTGGAGAAGATCCCAAGGCAGGCTGCTGTCATAGGATTTTATTGTAATTTAATATCTTCTCATCCCGCCTGTCATGAGAAACAGGCTGAGAGGAGACACCTGTTTCTCTGTGTGCAATACAAATTATTGTGAGGGGCTGTGCTTTGGCACAAACGACACTGATTGGCTTCAGTAGGGTTGTTGAGGTCAGGACTAGCCCTCAGCTGTACAAACCATCGATTTTGGCAGCACTGCTGAGTGTGTGACAGTAACTCAGTAGTTCTGCAAAGCACCATCCTCTTTCTGGTGTTCTGGTGGAAATCAGGGACTTGGACAAATCAGTGAACTATGAGGAGGTTTAAACTGTACTTTCTTCCCTCCTTTTTCCTGATTCCTCCAACATCCTCAAAGAATGATCTAATTTTGACAAGGGTGGTGCTGGTTTCTTGGTGCACCATCCCATAGGATGCTGCACTGGTACCTCTGATGGTGTGGCAGGGCTGGGATTGCCATGCAGCAGGAGGGAGGGATATGGGACATCCCCCAGGAGTGTGACAACCTGACCCCTTCTCATTTGGGACCCTTACCCCTCCTGCACTATGGGATTCTTTACCCCAGACCCCAGGCTGGACACAGTGCACTTTATTGTGTCCTTCCTCAAATATTCAATTTGATCCTGCATGTGTGATAGACTTTCAGAATCTGTCTTTGCTGGGAAGGAAAGGAAAGGAAAGGAAAGGAAAGGAAAGGAAAGGAAAGGAAAGGAAAGGAAAGGAAAGGAAAGGAAAGGAAAGGAAAGGAAAGGAAAGGAAAGGAAAGGAAAGGAAAGGAAAGGAAAGGAAAGGAAAGGAAAGGAAAGGAAAGGAAAGGAAAGGAAAGGAAAGGAAAGGAAAGGAAAGGAAAGGAAAGAAAGGAAAGGAAAGGAAAGGAAAGGAAAGGAAAGGAAGGAAAGGAAAGGAAAGGAAAGGAAGGAAAGGAAAGGAAAGGAAAGGAAAGGAAAGGAACAGTAGAAAGAAGTAAAGTTTTAAAACAACTATAGATAATAAATATGGAAATAATATTTTAAGCAGCAATTATGGGATTAGGATTATAGAAGAAAACTCAGAGCCTGATATTGTGTAAAAACAGCCAAACAAACAAAAACAAGGAAAAATTGAGTGCTTTTCAAAAGCACTAGAAGTAAAAAATGGAATAGGAAAAATTAGTCTTCCATCCTTCATTTTCTTCTAAATTTGGACAATAAATAACAATTATATAGAGATTAGCATAATGTTACTGCAGTGAATTAAACTTCAATTTAACCAATTTATCTTCTTTTAAAAGCAACAATGTTGTCAACATTCTACTTCTGGAAAATGTTAGTTAAAATACATTGATAACATATTTAAAATAATTTTGAATCATTCTGGCTTCCTGCTTCATGCTTTAAAGCATTTCCTTAACAAAAAAAAAAAAAATATGTAGAACTTGACAGAAAAATATCTAACATTCAATAATTTATTTTTTACTTGAAACTATAATTTGGTAGAGAATTAGATTCTTGTTGTTGAATTCTATAAGATGACTCAGACATTCTACAGAGAATAAACATTTTCTCTATTAAGTATCTTAGATTTTTAGAGTAATTTCTAGACAACATCATTGATTAAGTCACTATTAAATTCTAAACTACTTTCCCACCAGAGTAAGAACAATTAACATGAGGCAGAGTCTTCACTGCCTATCTTCTCATGCAGAGTAAATGAAAAATTCTTATGATGCGACATTGTGCACATATTTTCTATTTATTTTGCATTCATGTGGAGGGCACCAAGTGCTCTCTCCTCATTTTGTTTTCTTTTTTTTCTAAAGTTTCATTTTCAGGCTTTATAATATTAACTCACACCTGGTGTTCTGCAACACCTTTATCATTTCAGTTGTGCTTCACTGAGTTTTTCAATATTTTATCAATGTCCTTTGTGTCCTCAGGGACTCAGCTGTGCCCTCATTGCCTGCTATGCCAAGGGAGGAAATGCTGGATACAATCCTTCACATCACACCCAAGTAGCTCCTATTGAGCATTTTTGGTGGCATATTCAAAGGAAGTTTCTAGAAACTGGATTCCTTCTGGCTCACCTGACCTGACATATCTGTTGAACTCTTTTCAAGTTTGAGTTTAGTTAGCTGTATGAAATTTGATCTAATACAAGGCAACAATTCAGATTACAGTGCCTCTCCTGAGTGTGCCATGACTGCTGCTACAGGTCTTCTACAAAGCCAATTGGACTGAGGCAAAGATTGTTTAGCAAAAAGAGACAATTGAAGCAAAGCAGAGCCAGTTAATCTGAAATTGCCCATCCTACACAGCAAACATTTGGCAGAGCCAGATAAGATAAGGATCTTGATCTGGAAGGTAAGGGTCAGACTCAATACAAAAAAGTACTGGACTCCAATTTTTTTTTTTTTTTCCTGAAAGCAGTATCAAAAGCAAGAAATATTAATTTATATTTTTGAGGAAGAGGACTATAAATGTCTAGAATACCTGACAGCTAAGCCATTGTGGTGAAAAAAAAAAAAAAAGGACCTAAAAAAAGCTTTCTGGAAAATGTAAGTGGCTCGATGCAACATTTTTAAATTAGTGTCATTACAAAACTAGAAGATTCCCCAAGAATTTTGAGTTCTGTGAACACTTTTAAGAAATCAACTTCTCAAATGCATTTTATAATAATTTATTGTTTTAAAAAAGCCAGAACATGTGTTTACATGAGTCTATCTTAATATCCCTGCAGAATTAGCTGCAGTTCTGAAAAATAGACTACAATGTCCTTCCACTTCAGTTCTGATAGGTTGGTCAACAAGTTGTTACACAGTATATTGGAATTTATTTTTTTTTAATAGTCTTTTCTAAAGCAAAATTTCAGCTATGGATTAAAAATCTCAGATCTGAGTTCCAGTTTGTTTTGCAAAATTTCTCTGGAAAATAATTTAAATGAAGTGCAATGGGGTAGCCATTTTACACATCCAAGAGAAATATTTAACAAGAAATCAAAGAAACTATACAAAAAAATAAACAAAACAAGACCCAGCAAAAATTTCTACTGAAGGGAACAATTTGATGAAATTTCTCCATTGCATAGAACTCTGATGAAGGACTGATGATGGAATTTAAGATGGAAGAAGACAAACATGGGAGTGAAGGGATGCATAAGCAGATAATTGGATTAGATAAAGCACTTTGATAGGAGTAAAAAAAAAAAAAAAAAAAAAATCAGAAAGAGTATTTTTCCAATCCCTTATTTTCTCCTGCTTTGGGAAAGCAGCTCTGCAAATATTCACTATATTATCACACCTGCTTATTTAATTTTGTGAGTTGCATCATTTCACCCTTGATCTTTATTTTATTCTTTTTCATTTGTTGGAAAATCAAAAAATGCTATTTTGGTAGGAGACAGAATTGTGAACTATAAGAAATAACATTGCTTGAGGAAATATAATTTTCTCAGAGTCTGACTGCAAATTGAAAAGACCCAGTGAACTGGTGCCTGTGTATCTTACAGGGAAAGAATTTTTTATTCAGATAAATTATTATACATACATATATATATGCAAATGTATATAGGTGTGTGTGTGTGTGTGTATATGTGTACATGTGAACTTGCATCTATGGGAGGAAGCAGAGGACAAAGAAAAGTGAGACACCATTTAAGGAAAAGAAATTAAATCACACAGGGAAAAGCTCTCCAGTCTTATTAAATATTTATATCCAGGCCTGTAAAAGGAGAGCTAAATTTGTTCAGGTAGAGAAAACTCTCATATCACCCTTTAGCCCTCCAATTTCTTTAGCCACGCTTACATTTCATAAAAAATGTTCCGTGGACATGAAATGACTGTCTGCTTCATTATCATTTTTTTTTGAACCTGAGGAAAAAAAAAAAAAAAAGAAAGAAAAAACCCTACTGGAAAATCTTTACCTGTGGTATTTCTGGTCAGCTTTAGATTAGGAAGTTCCATCTGTTTTTAAAGAAAGGTTCAGTTTATGATATTTAGTAACCTCCAGAGGCTTGGGTGAGTCAGATAAGCTCCAGATAAACATCTGACCTTTGCAGGGTTTATGCAATGTGAAGGAAAGCTATTGAAGTGCACCTATTGCTAATCCTGCACTTGTTCCAAGCAGGAAATTTTCACTGATGTTAATGTGAGCTCTGTGCACTGAATGAGATGAGATTATCCAACAGATATCCACAAGAAAGAAAAGCTAACAGCATATGAATTAAAAGACACAGCAGTGTAAAAAAAAAAAAAAAAGTAGTTCTTGAGAAATGTCAGGAAGTTTGCTTTTAAACTAGCAATATTACCACAAAAACTAAATTGATTAAATTATGAACTGAAAGTAAACTTTTCTCTTTCAGCATAGGCATCAGCATTTAAGATGCTTCCATATGTATATACTTGCAAAATCTAATAGACAGAAAATAAATTTTATCACTAAAAAAACCTTCCATACTTTATACACTTCTTGAAGTGTATAAGTTAAAATTACTTTTCCTCTTGATTTCAATTCACTCTTAGCAAGCCAGAATAGCACTATGTGTTCTAGGGGTGTGTTCCAGACTTCATAGCACTTAATTGGTCCATTTCTTGTTTATGAAAAACCAAAATTAATTATTCCCAGAATCACAGAATAGTTTGGATTGGAAGGAAGTTCAAGATCATTTATTTTTTTCCAAGCCACCTGTCATAAGCAGTGACAATGTCCACTAGACCAACTTACCCAGGGCCACATCCAACCTGATCTTGAACAGTTCTAGGGAAGTATTCACCAGCACATTTAAAAAATATCATGGAAACTGGTGTGCAAAACATCCTAGTCAGCAAAATTAGCTGGATGCTCTTCTACTCTCATTCCTTCAAACCTCTGAAGCAGCAAGAAGAGCAAACACAGCCCCTACTCCTGACTCCCTCAACACTCCATTACTTCTTGATTTGTCCTTTTGTGTATTAAATTGAAAGAAGCTCAAGGTAGAAAGCTGCAACAAGGGGTTGTAAAACACACAAAAGATCCTATGAACCCCTCCCACCCCACTTTATTGTCAAGAGTTACAAATGCTGGCTTGCCCAGTCTGCAGTGATTACTCCCCTCCTTGTTCTTGGCCTTAGAAATCCACTGGAAATGTCTATAGCATCTTAAATAATGAGTCCAGGAAGAGTTCACTGAAATTTTACCAATCAGGCTATACTCCCCCAAAGTCAGGCTGCAGAAAATTAATAATGGCTTATGGAAATCTTATGGAGGGAGATAAGCTATGAAAAGAGGCAACTCTCTAGAATTAATAATGCAGCTGCACCAATTTTTAGCAGCTGAAGATCCAGTCTTTTGCTTATCTTCTTCCCTGATAAAGCTGTCTCTCTTTTAAAGACAACAGTTTTCTTCTTTTTTTTTTTTGTTATAATTTCTATTTTTCTGTCAATGGGTTATTTGTTCATAAGAATGCAGAGCTGGCCTCAGCTGAAAATTCACTGAAAGTCCTGCATGTCAATACTTATCTACAGAATCCCAGCCAAAACTCTTGGCCTGTGTATTTTCATTGTCCTCTCCATAACTATTATAGTCATGATGTTTTTGACAAAGCACAGTGAAAGAACAATGCTAGAGACATGAATACATTTCCTTTCTCCCTTGAGCAAAATGAAACCTAGCCTGCATCACACCTCCCTTGATGGAAAAAGGAGTTAATGCATTAAACATAGGACACAGTCCAGAATTTTAATAGGAGCTTGACCAATTTTAGGTATATAATTGCTAATATTTTGTTTTTAATTATGGAATTTTTTAATGCTTAAGATACTCCAAAAAACGAACATCTGGTATTAATAACTTACCAGCAGAAAATGCTGAAAAAGCAATGCCCATTGTAGTTGACAGATGGGTTACAAAAACAGGAAGAGAAAAAATCCACAAGACACAACTAGATGAATCCACTCCAATGTAGATCCTGATTTAATTCAAGAAATGCATAATGCATTGACTTCCAACAATAGATGGCTATTGTGAGAAGTCTTTTCATAGTTAGACATATTCACTAATGATTATTCATGTAAACAGGCTTTTTGTTTAAAATTAGTCAGCGAATTGTTTTGACTGGTGTGTCAGTTCCAGAATTAGTTGAAGACAGCACATATGTTTTGTGGAAGGAAGAACTTCAGAGAAGTGGAAACAGTGGAAACCTCAGAAAAGTGACTCCCATTGGAGAAAACTCATGGCACTGAGTTTGCTACACTTGGCTTCAAAAGCAGAAAGAGACTGTACAATGCTTTTTTTCTCCTTCACATGACCCTGAAGAATTAGAAGGTCATCACAGTATCATAAAATGTTTTGGGTTTGAAGGAACTTTAAAGATCATCCAGTTCCAGGCCCCTCCAATGGTCAAGGACACCTTCCCCTAAACCAAGTTGCTCCAGATCCCATTGAACCTGGCCTTGAGCACTTCCAGGGATGGAGCATTCACATCTTCCCTGGAAAACCTGTTCAAATGCCACACTGCCCTCTTTATCTGGGATGTCTTTGTGTGGGATGACATTTTCCACCATTAAGAAAAGGTCACCATACACGATTGGTTTGAGTTGAGACAATTTGAATGAAGGAGAAATTAGCAATAACTATATTGTCACATCTTTCACTTGAAAAAGGCAGATGAGGTTGACTTGACTCATAGGTTGCCAGCTCTGCTAAGTCATTAACTTTTGCTCTCTTTGTAAAGATTTGAGCACCTTAGTTTGCAATTTCTTTGTTTCTCTCCTCTTTTTTCCCCCCTCATTTTATTCTTACCAAAAGGACTAAGATTTATTTTCTCATTTACAGCCATGTTCACCTGGAGTGACTCCAGGAAGGGAAATAGCTTTTCATGGAGATTTGTGTAACAGTAAATGACATAATTCTAACTCTACAGTTTTCACCCTTAACTAAGACAGGAACTGTTCTGACTTTACATCATAGATTGGATAGTGTGAACCAGAAACCTGCTCCATAAGAACTGAGTTATTCATTAAATAATATTCTTCATTCTTGGGAGCAGAAAATGTCTATATTGGGAAAAGCCATTGGAAGTAGGACAGTTTCTTGTTTCACAGCCCAATTCCATCTAGTTAGTGCCTGGGTGTTGTCATCCCAAAAAGAACAATAAAGATTGCTGCTTGACAGCCTCCAGACTGAAATCTTCATGACCAAACTCTGGTTCACAGATGGCAGCTTTAGCTAGAAGGTGTCAATTTAAACTAAAAAAAAAAAAAATTGGAAAACACCTTTAATTTTTTTTTTTTTTAATTTTGGATTGAAACAACAGGGAACTGTACAAATCAATAAATAAAATACAAAACCCATAAATCAAGTTTTAGTTTATCCAAGCAAAAGGACACATTGTTCAAAAGGAGTCTAGTTTTGTGATAGTTTTTCCTTATTTCAATGTGGGGAAAATTACACAAATTTATTTTTTTCTTTTAATTGGTAGACAAGTTTGAAAATGTCCAATAAGTTGTCAATACTTTTGGTGATTCTTCTTAGACACATCAGCTGTTTGAATCAAGCAGTATTATGCTTTGACTCTGGAAAGACAGTTTTCTGTGCAGCTGCCATCCTTAAAGGATAATACTCTAAATCTCAGCCTATAATCACCTAGCAAAACCTACACCATATGTAAATATGTAATTCACATGAGATTGGCTCCCAAGGGAATTCCTATTAGAAGCAAGAGCTACATTGGGAGTGACAGCCTTTTAAGTGCCATTAAGGTAAATGAGGTGGTAATGGGAAGTGCAGATTATACTAACTTCAATAATT
Source organism: Erithacus rubecula (assembly GCF_903797595.1). NCBI lineage: Eukaryota > Metazoa > Chordata > Aves > Passeriformes > Muscicapidae > Erithacus > Erithacus rubecula. Next base: position 142,639,791 of record NC_136689.1, read on the forward strand.
TATTTCATACTTCCCATCAGGGTAGCTTTTACAAACAGCTAGTGTTAATTGAAATGTAAATGAATGATAAATTATGAAAAAAGGTATGGAAAAAAAAAAAAAAAAGAAAGAAAACAGGGTGAAGTGAAATGAAAGAAATAAAACCAAGATTCCTACAGCAGAGGAAAGGAAAATGGGTTGACATGTTAATTAGAACAAGCAAGCAGGCAGAGAGCAGCCTGTGTGAATATGAGGCACATCCATGCACAGTGTCAGGGCAGCCCTGCCTGTTGGTGCTGAGCCCACCAGTGTGTCCTCAGTTCTTTGCTGTCCCATCATCTGGGGTTTTCTGTGCACATCCCTGACAGGAGGTTTGCAGCTCATGGCATTGCTCTGTGTCCATGGAGCATGAATCACACTCTGACCCCTCTGAAAGATCCTGGCCAGGATTTTCAAGAGCAGCCAATGGTTTTGGCTGCTTCAGACCTGCTGCTTCATCATAATCACTCTCAGGGTGCCCTAGCAGTCAGGATTGAGGAAAGCATGTTGAGTTAAAGCATCACAATGAGTCTTCTAGTATAATTAGCAATTATGAAAAATCTTGATGTGCTCCACTGAAGGTGGCCCAGAATAACCCCATTGAGTGTCATAGACATGCTTTCTTCCCACAGAAATTTAAAAATAGGAAAATTTACCAGGCTGAGAAAATTTAATGGAAGTATGAATCATGTTGACTTGTACTGCTGCAGATTAGTTACAGTACGTTACCATTTTTAAAGTATTTTAAGTTTCACCAACAGAGCCTGGAAAATACAATTAAAGTGTTGGAAGGTCATTGATACTGATACTGCCTACCAGAATTAAACACATGCACCTCTACAATTTCTGGAAATGTCTTTCCAAAAGTATCCCATGTACTTGAAGTAGCAATTGTCTATTTAAAGATTAAGGAAGTGCTGGGAATTTCAAGTTGCTTCAATAAATGAGCATACTGTGCCTTCTGTTCCTTTACTAAGAGATAAATATACTAAAACAGATTTGAAAGCCAAAAGGTTGAATAGTCAAAGTGTTCAATTAGAAATGCAATTGTTCAAAAACACCTGACCCAATGTAAGTTCTGAATGATGAAATATAAATTCATTTTTCATTATCAATGCCATAAGACATATCAGTGTTACAACTTTGGAAATATTCTAAAGAATCTCTTAGATGTCCTACCAGCTTCACTACAAGAGTGTTTGGCAAATATACAGAAACCTTCACTGTACAGAAGTCTGTTATCTCACAATCCCTTGGAGGTCAAATCTGATGGATAGAGCAGTGCACGCAATCAGATTTCTTTGTGTCACACAAAGCAGCAAAGGAAAGTGAGCCATTAGTAACCAAACTCTTTGTATCTCCTCTAGAGATAAGCAGCTGACAGATCTGCCAGCAGAGGAAATCACCAAAATGTTTCTTGAGGGGATATTTCTTCCTGAAAATATTCAGTACAATATTTTTGATAAAGCTATGAAAAATAAAATTTTGGTGTGGAAACTGCAGCAGCAGCCACAAAAGAAATGCCTTTGGCAAACATTTCAAATTCATTCATGATCAAGAGACAAGACAAACATCATGTGGACAATGCAGCTGCTGGATGACCTGACCAGAGCCATGAACAAGTGACAAAGGTTTCTACATGCACTCCTTGCTGGGCTAGTTAGCCTTGAAATCTGTCAGGCCAAGGTATTTCTGTCCCACCACTGAAACACAGAGAGGACAGATGGGGAACTCAAACAGCAGTGGTTTATCTACCCTATGTACCACAAGGAGTCACATAAGTAACTGGTGCCATCTCTATTTTATGTCCAAATGCAGGGTCTAACAAACATCTTCCTTCTATTTCAGAAGACAGATAATCTCTCAGGGATGTTTTAGAATGCCTGGGGAGCCACTGTCACCAGGCTGCTCCTGACAGCCCAAATCATGGTCCTTGTAAACATGGCCTTGAACTGCCTCCGTGGCTGTGACAGATGCCATCGTGCCTCCAGGGCAGGAGCAGTGGCTCTACAGCCACTGATGAAAGGAAAATCTGGCAACCTGCAGGCAAATCAGCCTGTCAGATAGTCAGATAGGAGCTCTCAGGAATGACAGGTGACATGGGAAACCTAAACCAGGGAGGAGCCTCTCTCCTTCCAGACTACAAGCAATATTGAGAGGAAATACACCACTTTTTCTTCTGACTCAGTAAGAAGTGTTCTCACTGTTTTAATTCTAGTGAAAGCTTCAACCTTTCCTCTTGGTCTGCAAACTGGGATGCTGAACAAGTTTAAGGAAGGAGCAACATAGCTGTTAACAGACTGGAAAGGATGACAAATGTGTTTGAGGAAAGAGGATGGATCCTGAGAAATCCTAGGGACCAAAAAACACTTGATTTTTTGTCCCAGATGATTCTGCTCTAACATTTTGGGCATGAATATTTGGAATAAGCAATAAGCCCCCACTTTATCTTTCAAGAGCAATTCTAAACTTCTGCAATTGTTATTTGTGTTCTCACAGGTAACTCCTTTTCATGCAAGCTTGGCTTAACTGCAGTTACTGACATTCAGAACCCTACAGACAAGTCTTTCATGGAAAAGGCATAAGCAATACTAAATAAGAACTCTTTTGACATACAGACTTCAACTTTAAAAAAAAATATTTAAAGAATGTTAAATACTCAAATTCTGTGTCTGAGCTGCAAGAATATAACTCAGTAATTGAGTTTATTGGAGGAAAATCAAAGAATCATGGAGTTATTAAACTTGAAAAAGACCTCTAAGATCATCAAGTCCAAACATTAACTCTACACTGCCAGGTCCATCACTAAACCATGTCCCTAAGCACAATAATTATACATAATAACTGAAAAAAAAAAAATCATAAATCTGCTCAAACTCTGGAAAAAAATACAAAAAAGAGGAACTGTGCTACCAGAGGTGGCTACTGATACCACCACTTTTATTTTTCTCTATGTTTTACCACATGTAATAAAGTAATCTACTTTGAAATGAGAGAAAATTTATAATAACTGAGACAAAAGACACCATTAGAGAAGGTTAGTCTTCAGCTCACCTGAAATACACAATGACTAGATCTCTATTACAATGGCCTGAAAACTATGATGACAAGCTCTGCAGGCCCATGGATAAGCAGGAATAACTAAAATTATAAAAAAATAAAATTCTAAAAATTAAAAGTTTCTCAAAACAGTTAAATTGGTGATCTGTTCAGAACTCCTAAGTTCTGTGTGACAAATTAAAGAGAAAATCAATACATCAGTAACTGCCTCTTCCCACTGTGTTGTTACATGTTCTCTCCTGTAAGGAATTCCTTCTATTTAAATCACATCATCTAATATTATAAAAAAGTGATGTAAGGTGAATGGTTTGTTCTGCCTCCAGAGGCATATTCCAGAGATAGTTTTCCCATTTGCCCTTGCTAAATTTTGTACTGAATATCTGAAATCAACAACTGATTAGGCTGTAACAACAAGAAAGTGTTATGTCCACCTCCTAATCACTTGACACTGTTTTTATCCTTCTAACCTATACTTCAATCTTTATTGTTTCACTATATTTATCTGTACTTTTCACTTTCACCTCTTTATTTCATTCCAAGGACTCTTCACTTTCCTTAGAACTTTTTCTTGGGTTCTACCTTAATAAGAGTCCTCTTCTCTTTCCACCATGTGATTCACTTATCATTTGTCTATGAAAAAAGTAAAGAGAATACTGAGTCACTTGGTCAAAAATCATAGCAGATACACATAGAAGATTAACTTCCAGTGAAATTAATAATTTGGATGTATCACTAGTTCCAAAATAACAATTTTTGCTTCCCATAATGGTTTATAATTCTCATTACATCTTTCTTAGTTATAGATCACTGTAAATGTAGGTAAAAGAAATAGCACTGAAACCAGGCCATTTTTTAAAGATAATAATTTAGTGATTTGCTTAATTTTAATGTTCAGTAATTGACTTGATTGGAAGAGAAGACTGAAAATAGAAGGACCTCAGAAAATGAATTTATATAACTTTGACATTAGATTTCTCACTTGTGTATTCACATCTAATAATCAGGAAAGTAATTCTGATTATTTTGCTTATTTTGACTAATGATAATACCCCAAAAAATAGGGCAAATATGAATAATCCTGCTCCAAACAATGAACCCTTTTTCATTTTCCTTACCTTCATTGGTTAATTACTCAACTTTGGTCTTTGATAGCTGAATTGAATGAGGGTGATAGAAAAGATATGAGGAGAAAGATGGGCAGTTTCTTTATGAATTGATTATCCCATTTGTTGCAATGTTTTCCATTAGTCTTCAGTTGTTTCCCTTATTTCTTCTTAGATCTTCTTTAAGGAGGATAATTTTTATATATTTGATGATAACTGCCCAGAAAATTCCAGAAATATCTCAGTAAGCAACTTATAAATGGCTTGAGGGAAAGACCAGGGTGTACTTTTCAGGTTTGTATAGGGTTACCTACATTTCAAGACTTTCATGATGTTTACAGATAAATTGAAGCCTGGATAAGTAGCAGTAAATTAAGTGCCCTAAATGTGTTTTTTAAAGTTTGATTAATTAATATCCATAAAGCATTTGTGCTGTTCAGACTAAAGGTCTGTAAGTGCACAGAACAAAACACAATAATTATTAATCCTGTATCTCACTGTGTGTGGGAATATTGGAGAGATGCTCAGCCCAAGCACTCTAAATTATACAGCCCAATACTTCCAAATCCATCTCCCCCAGCCATAGCTCCATTAGCTTTGCTGATCTTTTCTGTAATGAATTTGCTTTTTGCTAGTTTGATGCAGGATGAAAACAAGGAGCTATACAATGTTTTTTACAGCTGTGTGCTTTGACACACAGAAGATATTTCAGCTCCCATGATGACAGCATGCCATTCTGATGAAATAATGCAGCAGTCCCTTAAAAACATGGAAGGAACAGATACAACCTAAACATGCAAATATGGTAATTACCAACCTCAAACACAATTATCTCATGTGCTAGTACTCATAATGAGAACAATATTTCTGTACTTTTTTCCCCCAGAATCATTTGCAAAACACTCACTCTGTCTGTTTCCTGCCTTGTGGAAATTTGTCTCTCCCACAAAATTTCATTTTCTGTAATGACACAAAAAGCATTGGTTCAGTGACCTTGGCAGCTCCTTCACAGGGCACATAACTTATGCTGTCTTTCCACCTTTATATGAATTGTGTGTCTCAGCTCCCACGAGCTGATCAGAGGGACGTGCTCCAGCCCAGCACATGCATGGCTGAGGATGCAATTACTGGAACAGCCTCTCTGAGCTGCCCAGCAAAGAGCAAGAGGTCAGATCCTCTGTGGGTCTGAAACCTGGTCCAGATTCATAATGGCACTGGTGTGATTTGTGCTAGGAGAGAGTTTGTGCTGGTTTGTGTGTCCATATCAAATTTGCTTTTATAATAAGACTCCTCTGAGTTTTTGTTGTTTAAAATAGTTACAGCTGTTTGGTAGTTCTCTTTCTTCAGCTATGATAATGTTTTGATTACTGCCCAGAATTGAAAAAGTAAGGGACTATTGTTATGTTAATACAATATAATCTAAGGAGCAAATATAGTAAATTTGTTTCAGGTATTTGGGAAGTGTAAGTTGGGAGAAGTATGTACCAACAACAGCCTTGTATTTTCCTGAAACTTTTTATTAGATGTGATTGAGTGGTTTTTGTATTGATATTATACCTGAAAATCAAGTAAAATATGTGACACATTATCAGAGACTTGCGTAAAAATTTCTGTAAAAAAAATTATGTAGATTTCTCAGAAGCAGAAAATAATCATCAATCTGAGCAAAGGTTTCTGCAAGATTTTTGGCTTATTTTCCTTATATATGTTTGTGTGAACATTTCAGGCAAGACCTGGTTTCCTGTAAGTTTATAAGCACCCAAATTCTGAACTCAGTGGCAGTGCACAGGGCACTCAGTTATTTCACAAACCTGGGCTGCCACAGCTCAAACTCAGCTTTCACTGGAGATCTAATGTTAAGACAGAACTGCCAGCAGAAGCTCAAGAAAGAACTTTTCAAACTATTCTTCCCTTGAAAGGGTCAAACTTAGATCTATAATTTTGTTTTTCCTTTTTGCTTTGACAATATAGACATGAAAATCACTTGGAGTATCTGGCTTGTTTTGGATTTCCTGCCAGGTGTGGAGGCAGAATTGGTTTGCATGCCAGACACGTAATTTACCACATGGGACAATGAACTTATTGAGACCACAAAACAGACAGAGCCCTTTGAGAGGTGGTATCAGCTGGCAGAATGCATATGGTTAATAATTTGTCACCTCCTCTTGTAGGTCTCTGTTGATGTTTTTTTCATGTGGGGATATATGAGAAATAAGCATCTCTTTCTGTGATTATTGTCCCCAGAAAACTGTTGATGTTCTCCTACTTTCAGGTATGGTGGGAGAGTCAAATATTCACACTCAATATTCATTAAATCTTTGTCAGCCTCTCTGCTCAGTTCCCACTTTTCAGGGACTAAATGGCAAGATCAAGTCCCACTTTACCACCCTAATCCATCAGCCCTCAGAATAATTATCTTGCTGATTTTCCAGTTTGATAAAACTACGTACATACTATAATTTGCAATTTTATTATTGAGATAACATACACATGGTGTTACAGATCACTGACAATATCAACAGTTATGAAATATACTTATAGACAAAAAAAGAATCTGGATAACATAAATACTCTGTAATCCATTTGTTTGTGGCATCAAGAATCTATGCAGCCCATTGACAAATAATAAAAAGTTGAAAAAATTAGAGATCATTAATAATTATATAGATAGCAAAATTCAGTAATTTAACTTTCAGCCAGGATTATCCCCTTCATAAATATCTACTGAAATGATTTTTAGTCTTCAACTCCTTTCTTGTAGCTATGCTGTGAGAAACTCCACAGTTTCCATAGTATTATCCTTATTAAACTCTAGATGTCTGTAGCTCCATGCAATAAATTAAATGAGTGCAAGACCCACTCAGATGAAAAGAGAGAGTTCTTTCATCATGAGACTAGAATTTGACCCCATTTTTTTGAATGAGGACTGCTGCATGGCTTTTCCTATCAGGGAGGGCACAGTGAGGTTGGCTGAAAGTCACAGTGAGGTTGCTCTTCCCCAAACTGGTGTGAGGGGCAGGAGAGACAACAGAGATGTGAGCAGAGTGATGGCAGCAAGAGCTGCCAGCCAGTGCCACCCTCTGCTCTGAAACCAAAGAGGTGTCAAAGGCTGAGGGCTCAGGGTCCCCAAGCTCCACCACAGGCAGGGACAGTGCCTGAAGCACAAACCTGTGGGCTTGTAATGATTTTGAAAGCAAAACCAGTGAGAGACTTCAATTCAGAAATGCAATTTAATAGAAAAAAAAAGAGAAAAATAAAATACATGCAATAGTACAAAAGAAAAACCACTGACAGAATCAGAATACAATCTGACACCCCTCTAGTTAGGGTGGTGGTAGCAATACAGATGAAGTGCTCTTGTTGAAGTAGTGATCCTGTAGAAAGTTGTGGTAGCTCTTATTTCCTGGAAACCAGTGGGTAAGGGCAGCTTTGGTGCTCCAAATCTCAGTTTTTATCTAGGTAGGAAATGTTTGGCTCCTCCCAATGGCTGGAACATCTCCCAATGGTTTGATGTAATTTTATCAGTCATGCAGTGGGACTTTAACAGAAGATATCTCCTGGAGGAAGGATGGGTCATAAAGATAAAGAACATTGCCCCACCTGGATTTTAACAGCTGGCCCATTAGCAGAGGATATCTCCCACAGAGATAAGAATCACTGCCCCACCTGGTTTCAGCAGATGGTCATGGAATACACATTTTTGGGCATATATTTACATTGTAATCTAGGACAGGGCATGATCCAGGACAGTATTTTATCCAACATAATCAGAGGGAACACTGCATGACCATACACACCCTGGAGGCTCAGTAACTTTTTAGGCCCAAATTTCATTGCAGGTTTTGGCCTAAGCCCTGCAGCTAACACTACTGAAGCCTGTGTCCCATTGAAATTAGTGATACTGTACCCACAGCAAATTAATCTAGTGTAAGCCTTCAGCCCCCAACCTGCAGCTGATTCTTAAAAGGCAACCCTTAACATTATCACCCAATTTTTAAATTTCCCATGCAACATTTGAAAAGTGCCATTTTTACATGAGATGTTACCGAGAACAGAAAGAAAACATTTTAAATTTGAAAGTGAGTCACTTATAATTCATGATTTTTTTTTTGTATGAAGAGACTAGAAAATTAAAGGATCAGTTAGCTGAAACTCATTTAATGCTAAATTCCTTCAGAGCAATGGGAATCTCAGCACTACAATTAGAAATAATTTTCGTCTTCTTTATTTTCTCTGTTTTAAAATCTTCCTGTTAGTTTCCTATAACAATATCTTTCTTCTACCTTGATTTAACAACCTGTCTTTGGACCTGATTCTCAGTAAGTTTAGTAGAAATTTACTTCCTGATCAGGGCCTTACAAAAGGTATTACATTGCATCTCACAATGTTTTCATGTCCCACTTCTTCAGGTCATCTACAGTGTAGTTCATCTGAATAAATTTTGACATTTCCACTTAGGACCTCTTTCTAGTATAAATCCTTGCATGGTCTGAATTTAGACTTCTAAAGTAGGTCATGGGAATTATACTTATTCACTCATGCCTTTTCTCTCAGCTGAGTACAAAGAAACCTGGGGTGACTGGCACAGCTGGAGGCACTACACTGAAGATCTCTAAAGCTGGATGAGGTGAATCCCACCCCTGCTTCCTAATAAAGGCAAATTGTCAGTGACAATGGAAAGTCTGATCCTCACTTGTTTGGCCCCTTGTTCTGTTACCTGATTCTTTGCAGAATGACTATAAATATATTCCCACTGACTTTTTACAACATTTGGGACAAATCTATTTATATTACAGGCTGCAATAGAAAAGAATGTTTTATTACTCTTGCTCAAGCAAAAGACTAAATCACTCCCTTTGTTATAAAAGGCCTACAAGTGTTTATCTGAACAGGAGACATTGATATCCTTTTATCCTTTTGTTGCAGCTGAGCAGCACACTGGGAAGCCCTGATGTGGAATTCACAGGGATCCCAAGAGCTACTTAGAAGCTTGATTTTCATTTAACTTTCTTAAAAAAAACCTCCAAAAATCTGAAACTAGGGTAAGGGAAGAAGGAAAAGAAAATGATGAATTATTTTGAAGAGATTTGAATCCAAGCAGAGACTTGGCCTACTTTCATTATTTAATAGTCAGGAGAAGAATTTCCTCCCTCATGTATTATTTTTTATTTTAAAGAATAGCATCATCCTAAACACTATTTCATGCAGATATTATTTCCAGCTTAGAAAATGAAATTGTTAGTTAAAATGAAAATATCTAAAATTGACACATAATTGAACAGTTTCTCTTTATTCAGGTAGATCATGACGATTCTTTTATTTATTTAGGGAAGAGGCTAGGCACCTAGGCTGGCTGTTAGATGCTGTTCAGCTGTTCATGGAGTATCATTACTATTGCTTATATTTCATTAATATGCTAATCTTTAATTTCAGAAAATGGTAGAGTACCTCTGCTGAGATCCTTACAAATATTGAGATAAAAAGGGAGGATGAAAAAACCTGAAGTCCTTTTAAATCCTTTGGTGAGGAGCTTTTCCTTTCTAAATTTTCCTTGGAGATGATTTTTATGGTTTCTGTGGAGCAGATACTTTTGCTCTTAAAAAAGAAAATGGTCTTGGAAACAATTTACCCTGTAGACTATCAGGAGGTAACCATATAGCCAATATGAATTTGTGTCCCACATACCTTGAAAGAGGAGCTCTAGTCTGCATTTCCACTCCCTAAAGTCTTAGGATCAGAGAATGGTTCATGGTGAAAGGGACCCTTAAAAGTCATCTAGTGCAACCCCCCTGCAACTAGATGAGGTTGCTCAGGCCCCCATCCAACCTGTCCCTGAATGTTTCCAGGGATGGGGCATCCATCACCTCTCTGGGCAACCTGGTCCAGTGTTTCACCACCCTCAGTGAAAAAGTTGTCAAAAATGTATTCCTTGCATCTAGACTACATCTACCCACTTTTGGGTTTCAAGCTTTATCCCTTTGTTCTATTAGAACAGGCCATCCTGAAAAGTCTGTTTCCATATTTCTTATGAGACCCCTTTCAGTATTCAAGTGTTTCAGGATGTAAAGCCACAATGAGAGATCCTCAGAGAGCTGCAGGCTGAGCAGCCCCATCCAGCTCTCTGAGCCTGTCCTCACAGGAGAGGTGCTGCATCCCCCTGACCGTGTCCATGGCTTCCTCTGAACCAGGCCTCACATCTTTCCTCCTCTGAGGAGCCAGAATTGGGCACAGGTATCCCCATGAGGGAAGGGTAGGCAGAGACAACCATCTCCCTCAGCCTGTTGGCCATGCTTCTGATGCACCCAGGATACTGCTGGCCCTCTGAGCTGTGAGTGCACACTGCTGCCTCATCTCCAGCTTTTCATCCACCAGAGCCCCCAAATGCTTCTCTCCAAGGCTGCTCTCAGTGAATCCATCTGCCAGCCTGTGCTGATGCTGCTGGTTGCCCTGACCAGGTGCAGCACCTTGCACTTGGACTGGTTGATCACCAGGTTCTCGTGGGCCCCCTTCTCAAGTTTCTCCAGGTCCCTGTGGATGGAATCCCACCCTTTTGTTGTGTCAACTGCATTGCACAACTTCATGTCATCTGCAAACTTGCTGAGGGTGCCCTAAATCTCCCTCTCTGTATCACTGGTACAGATATGAAAGAGCACCAGACCCCTGAGGCACACCATTCACTACAGATCTCCTCCTGGACACTGAGCTACTGACCACCACCCTCTGGATGTGACCACTGAACTGTGCAAGTCATCCAAGTCTCCTTCATATTATTCGTGACTCCCTTTGCAAATCCATCTTTGTCTGGCTTATTTTTTTCCCCTTTCTCGGCATTAATAGAAGTATTAGTCATTTTGGGGAGTGGGAGAAGAAGAGAATGGAATCTTGAGGACAAGTTGCCACTGATTACACCTCCAAGTTGGCAAAAAAAGTGCTGTTCCCAAATTTAGTACCATGCACTAGATTGCTAGGAGCAATGCACCATAAATTACTGTATTTATGACATGCAATATAATATATAGACAATTTTCTGAAATTTCTGTGACAGGTGCACAAGAATTATTGAAAAAATACCACCCCATTAGGTACCAAATTCAATGGAAATTTATAGCCACCTTTGTTTCCACACCTGCAGGCATTATTGTCAGCAGTATATTTCCCCTCCTTTTCCAATCTTGAACGTTTCATGCCGGTAGCTACAGTGTGAAATAATCAGCATTCGTCCATTAGGTAAATAGCTCTGTGTGTGTGTTGAGGACAAAGAGAATTTTCTTCTTTTTATTATTTCTCTTTTTCTTTCTTTCTTTTTTTTTTTTTTTTTTTTTTTTTTTTTTTTTTTTTTTTTTTTTTTTTTTTTTTTTTCCTGTATTGTATGTCTGTGCACAGGTTTCCCAGGGGACCAGGCAGACAGTGCAATTTGTGAAAAAGCTTGAATTAGGGAAAAGGAAAAGGGAGCTTGCTGCAATTTATGTGGAAGGAAGTCTTCTATTATGGATTTATTGCATACAGCACCCCTGCAAGCATGATTATGACCACTGATATTCTTATCACAGAGAGGTGACTTTCCCAATCTGTATTTCTTCTAACATCTAACATAAGTTGGAAATCCTGTGGTCCATGCAATATTAGTGTGTCACCTTTGTAAATCAAACCTTGCATAAACTAGCAAACAGGAAGAAGAAAGAGAGAGTAGCTAATTGAGAGCTAATTGTGCCTGACAAACTTCTCAGCATATGTTAATATTCTTAGTTAGGAGGCTGGGCTGGATCTTAGGAGACTTCACCTGTAATATCTAATATGCAATTCCTCACAGATGACTTTGATTTGGTTTTTAAAAGACCTGTTCAGGCTGCTACATTCATCTGGATGCTCCCAGAGCCAGAGTTTAGATTCTCAAAGACCACTACTCAGTCACTACTGAAATATTTCTGGCATTTCAGATTTCTCCAATATAGCCTAAAGGTAATCACTACCAGTTACACTCAGATTTGCCTAGGGTCATTTAATTGGCTTTGATGCATGCTCTGGCTGTGCATCTCCTATACCTGAGGAAATTCAAGGTAGTCCTTCACCATTTTTACTGCTTTTATAATGTCTGTTTTGCTGCTGTTTGTTTGTTTTTGGTTTTTTTTTGTTTTTGTTTTTTGGGGTTTTTTTGTTTGTTTGTTTTTTTCCCACTGAGTGGATTTGAAAGACTATCTTCTATACTTTGTCTAATCAACAAATTTGAATATTCTGTATAAGACCCCAGTTTCCATGATGCTATGAAACATTCTGTGGTCTAAAAGCATTGGAATAAAAGTTGGAGTTAAAGAATGAAGGGGATAGATTTGCCTTAGTTTAGGGAAATGTGACTTTTAAAACCTATTTTGGATCTCCACCACAAAATGACCTTGGAGTTAAGTTCTGTTTCCACCCAAATCCAGGAGTATTTGCTTTGTTGTAGTCACTTAAATTCAGTTCCTGAGAATTCTGTCTGTCTCTGAAAACAAGCCAATTGTATTTCTTGATGCAATTATCAGGGTAAACACATGAAGGACTTTGAGATGATCAGAAGTCCTTGTGACTGCCTACTTTTGAGGGAAAAAAAGAAAAAAAAAAAAAAACCCAAGCAAAATAAAATACATCAAAAGCCCAATGACTCATCTAGAAAATTTAGACTTAGATCTGTTATTTGATCAGGCGAACACTGATTATTATATATGTGCCTCTGTATGGGACTACATTGAAAAATGGATCTGATTATGCTCTGTTTTCCTCCAAGTAAGCTCTGCTCTTTTTGGGGTGGAAAAAGAAAAGATTAATCTCAATGTTCTCTCAAGGTCAGCAAATGACTTTAGGCATGTATATCTAATACTTCTTCTCCAAGCATGAGTCTTTTATTCACATTACCCCTTTTCATTCTAAATGTTACGAGTACAGTTTCCCTGAAGAAAACACCATAAAAGGAACTTTTTTTCTCCCTGAACATGAAATCAAAACACAGCATAAAAACCTTATTTCTGTTCCTACAGACTAATTGAGTCACTATCCTATACTTTGTTCTATATAACACTTGTGTGTGTTGGGCAGCACGGTCTGGGTCTTTCCAGATGTGTGTAACCAAAAGATGTAAATGTTAGCCTTAATGGGAATATATTACAAGGAAAGAAAAATAAATTAACTTGCCAGATAATACAACATAATTTATTTCCTCCAGAGAGCATATTTTCAGTGCAGATTTTATTTTAATAAACTTGTCTCATACAATATTTCCCAGTACTGCTTTCAATCCAACTTCAAATTCACAACAGCTTTGGAATATAAATGATAGTTTACCTAATGCAACTTGAAGATTCAGCTCAGACTCAAGACTACTGATTAGTGTTCTCATTTGCAAAAGATGATGGGTCTGTATCTGACAAATTTTGAGACAAAATACTTATCTGCCTCTTGTGTCACAGACTTAGGTTTATTTTTGTCTCTTCTTGTGTTCCCTTGCTGGGGCAACTGAATAAACTTGTTGTAAACCTCATGGGGCCTGACTAAATCATCAGAGCTAAATTTTGTAACAAAACTAACTAAATAAATAAAACAAAGGAAGCAGATTGTTTCTGGCAATGAAGGATTTGCTGGAAGGTAATAAATAACAGTAGTATACCTTCAGGTATATGCTTTGGTAAAGAAAGTTGTCTTTAATACAGAGATTATTCTCCCTCTGTTTTGAGACTGCCCTAAAGCCAACAGGGAGTAGCCTGTCTTCTACCATCATCCATCACTGCATAAGGTCATAAAATATGTCACAATCATAAAAAATGGTTGAGATCATTTAAATGGCAAGAAGATAATTTTCTGTTAGCAGCACACCACATGTACTCTTCTGATAACACTCCTGGCATCTGAGCCAAAGGAAACCAAGCTCAGGTGTGAGCCACCATGTATCTGAAAAGCTCAGATTTTGCCACTCTAAATAATTTAGGGGCCTTCATGAAGAATGACTAAAACCTGCCCTTTTTCTGTGGCTGTGCTATGTGTTTAAGATTGTATCTCCCACATTCTGGAGGAATAGCTTTTATTTTTCTGCACCTTACAATTCTCATAAGTCCCTTCTGATCAGTTTAGTCTTTTTGTCTCTGCAAGGTCTCCCAGAACCAGTAACTGTCCAAGCAGGCAGGATCCCTGACTGAAAGGAAAATTGAAACAAAATAATAACATTAATATCCCTTTTTTTCCCTTTTGTTGGCTGGGTTGCAAAACATAACTAAAAACATCCTATTGGAGGAGTAAAGAAAAAGTGGGAAGGGATAGAAAAGTAAAAGTTCTTTGTGATTAAGTGTGAAAGTCAGAAAGTTAAAGAAAAAAACCCACTGGTAACATGACAGGCAAATCTATAAAACTAATAACCTGCTTGAAAAGGTGAATTTGACCTTGATATATTCCATGAAGCAAAATGTTCTCTCAGTATTGTGATTCCTGGAGATTAATACAAAGGATTTGTTAATTTGTTAGCCACTGAGGCACCTGTAGATGAATGTGCAGAGAATGCAGCTGACTACACTTCTGCTTTGTCATTCTACCTCCTTATGATCACCCCTACTTTAGTAATTTTGGAATCTGATGAAAAATTTATCAATCTTTCATATGTAATCAGAATAACAAAGCAAAATGGCTTGTCACCAGTGAGTATTGCATGTTGATGCTTAAACTTACAGAAGTGTCTCTAAAATATTTTGAATTTTGTTGGGGAAATGTGATGCAATTGCAGGGTTTGATCAGCAGAAGCTCATGACAATGCAGCTAGGAAGATATAAAGAAGCATTTCTGGTTATATGTGCTATTTAAACATGTTTTATGTAAGTTTATTGTTCACTGTATTTTTGGTGGTAAAATTCCTCCATCTTTAATACAAACAGAGGAAAGAAGTGCAAAATCTCCTGGAGGCATCAGTGTTCCTGTGAGAATCACTGCTATAACTGATTTTAATGTGTTTAGAGAGTTACAATGAGCTTAGCTGGATTCAGCAGTGGAAAAGACACCTTAGATCTTGTCTGTGTTCTTCCACAAGGACATCCTGATCATAGAACAGTTTTGTTGGAAGGGACCTTTAAATGTCCTCTATCTCCAACCCCCCTGACATCAAGAGGGACATCTTCAACTAAAACAGGTTGCTCAGAGTTCCTGATGGAGGAAGGTTTCCCTGCATTTGGGGGAATGTGTCTTTTCCATCAGAGGAATGTAATAGGTTAGATGTAGAAAATTGGTTCAATGTCATCCCCATCACTTGCACTGATGTCAGAAAAAGGGTACAGCAGGGAAGGGGATCCATATTGTGGAAAAAATACTTCCTGAGAGCAGGAATTGCAATCAGTTTTGTTCAGGCAAGTAAATATTAGGAAGATGCAGAGCTTGTTTTTTCTAAATGTAATTGACTTTACAAAAATCAATCTCATGTATCAGAGTAACTTCTATATGTAGCACAGGGCTGAAGGAGGGTTCTAGCACTGCTGAGACCTTTGCATAGGAGTGGTCACTGTTCCTCAACACTTCTTCACTCCTCAGATCAGGGTTGCCTCATCAGTCCCCTTGAGATCTCATCTCCACATATGGCAGACTATGACTGAGGACATAGAGAACACTGGCTGCAATAGCATCCTACTGCCTTTATTTGGGATATTTGTTTTATCAAGCTCTCAATTCCCTTTTTTCTAACTTTTAAAACTCAGATGATTTTCTTTTTGAATTTGGTTTTTAAAATGGAAGTAGAAATAATCCAACCAAATAATCAAGCAAACTGAAAAATCCAGCAATAAATCCCAGTCTCTTGCTCTGTCAGTCTTGTTAATTGTCACTTTATGTAATTACTTCCTCTTCTGCTGAAGGTTATTGAGGAGGGTGCTGAAGCCAGACACACTTGCAGTCTGGTATTTTATTAGAGGTTACACTGTGAGATTTTTATCTAGGCTCTCACACGAGGGACTCCTCTGTTCACTGGTCCATAATGACTGACCTACATATCTCTGCTGACCAGGGTTTTGCTGGATGACTGCATTACCCAGCAGAATTTGACTCCCCTCACTATATTCATTTGTCACAGCAATTAAATCCATGTGTTGATTTATTGAGTGCAGGCCTGGTGTGAAATGTAGGCACGCACAGGATTCATTCTTTTCTGTCTGGCATTACCTCTGCCTGAATGGCATTTGACTGTCTTATTATTTTCAACTTGCCTGGATTTACTTTTGTCTTTTAGTGACAAAGAATGACCACATCCCTTAATTTTGTAATATCTCATTTTCCCCCTTATTTCTTTCTCCTTTATTAAGAGTATGCAGAACCCCAAAAATTCATACAGTTCCAATGTCTCTTCAAATACTGATAAATTCATGATCACTGTGTCTCTTGAAAATAATGGATTATAAATGGTTTCACCACAGAGGCCATGGGATATACCCCCACATAAAAATTGACAAATGAATGATGAACGAGAGAAAAACGAGGGCTAAGATTCATCTGATACTTTGGGTACAAATCAGGTAATCTGTGTATGTACTGGGAAAACAGGGCTGGAAGGAACCTGGAGAGTGAACACATACTGAAATCTTTAATAAAATATTCACCCATGGTCACAGCATTTATGGCAAGGCACAGGAATGGTCTGATACCCCAAACCAGTCAGTATGTAACTCATAGAACCATAGAACAATCAGAGAAAGGATTCAGATAGACTGCACCTTCAAAGATCATTTTAGTCCAAACCCCTGCCATGGGTGTGGATGCCTTCCACTATCCTAGGTTGCTCCAAGCATCCAACTTGGCCTTGCACATTTCCAGATATGGAGCAGCCACAAGTTCTCTGGGACAGCCTGTTTCAGTGTCTCAGCACCCTCCAGAGCCTTCTCTTTTCCAGGTTGAACAGATCCAACTCTCTTAGCCTGTCTTCATGGAAGAAGCTTTTCAGCACTGTGATCAACTTGGTGACCTTCCTCTGGACTTGTTCCAACAGGTCCATGTCTTTCTTTTACATTGCTCAAGGAGATTCAAACTTTCTTTTTATTTTTTTTTTTTTTCCTTGACAGTCAGATCTGAAAAAGGACTTAATCTTAGGAGTCTGAGTTCAGTGATTGTTTTCATATCTTTGTTTCAACCTCCCTCCATCCCTCCTGGTGCCCAAGCTGTGCAGGAATTGGAATATTGCTGTGAGTTGGGAGGCAGGAATTTTGCTTCAGATGGGGCTGAACAGCCCAGTCCTAAAGTAATATACCCTGGTTTCTTGGGAGACACAGAGTCATTCTCTTTTAATGCATGTCTACTAAATCAGGGACCACAGCAAACCCTTGACCATTTCTCTTTATAGTTCAGCCCTGGAGTAAGCAAGAGCAATCCTGCTCTCTATTCTTCTTGCAGTGTAACACCTACATGGTTGCAAAGCTCCCTAAGAACTTGGTTCCTCCATGAAACCAAGAAGTCCTAGTCCATGGTTTCACCTGTAGAACAAAATCTTTGAAGAAGAGTGAGACAGAAGAGTATAATATTCACAAAAAGTGCAAGTTATCCCTGTCATTCTGTGCATAGCCAGATGCCTAAAGAGGGGACTTCAAGCCTCTAAAATCACAACATGGTGATTTTATAACTGTCAGTGAATATTTTTACTATTTTAATGTTGCGTTAAATGGGGAGAAATGGTGGAAAAGGATTGAGGTTTATTATGCATATTTTAAAGCCTTTGCTATCATACCATTTTCTAGATACAGGAACTCTGTGGCTCCCTTCAGAGATGGGCTTGGGGCAAAGAGTGGAACAGAAAATGATGTTTTATAGTAGCCTTGTGAAAAATCACCTAATACTGGCAAAAGGAAGGATCTAGAGCAACTTTCCAGTCTACTTCATCATGATGGTGTCCCCTGATCTCATGAGCTGGGGCCTTGGGGGGACTGACTTATCCCCCTCTGTAATGTGATCCCAGACAGGTTTCATTGGCATCTGAACACTAGAACAACATGAAAGTGAATTGAGACTATTTATTTTATGAAGGATTGTACTTCACATATATTTAAGACACAGAATAGAAACAAATAACACATTTTCTTGATTACTTGGCACATTATATACATAGTGTGTGGGACTGACAAAACAACACAGAATTAAGAGAGCTTATAATGTCAAGGAGACCTCCCATTTGCTTCAAGTACTGAAGATCTAAATGTTTATAAACAGCAAGTTCACACTCTTCCTTTCCACATAAGACTTGTCAATAGTTATATTAATTTCCTTTTTAAATTCTTCGTCTTGGGATGACCTTACACCTTGTCACAATCTAAAACAAACAAATCCAAAACACCAGTAAAAATTGTAATTTAATAAAATATATATTTATAAGTAACTGACTCAAATTATAAGTAACTGTATCAAATCACCTCCTGTACAAGAAGAGATCCCCAATGTCTGTTTCTCTCCACAGAGAGAGTCAGACAAGCAGGATGAAAAGAATAGCAAGGAAGGGTTTCCTTGGCAACGTGCTTGAAAGGATTCAGAACTTCTCCCTTCCTTCTAAGACTCATTTTTGTGTCATTTTTTGTATTTTTTTAATGCCTGTTTGGTTTTTTCCCTCCTACACAGTTTTGTGTGACAGGGAGGCAGGATTGTGGATCAGGCCACTGAACCTGATCCTTCCATGCTGCCAGAAGCAGCTGCACACATCTGACATGGGATTTGGGCTCCATTAGGGCTTTGAAATGGCTCCTGTTGAAATGGCTCAAGACTTTGGCAGCTTGAGTGAAAAGTGAAAAGCAAACTCTCCTTGATGTGCTCAGTATCAGCAAACACTATTGGTCCTACTTGAATCTGTGCACTCACAGGGTTTTGTTCTTTTTTTTTTTTTTTTTTCCTTCATGTTTTCCTTTTCTTTCCTTAAGGCTAAGACAAGAAATAAGGTAGGAACATTAGATAAAATAAGCACCTTAGCATAATTCAAAGATTTTAGATGATCTGGGCTAATTTCACCTGATTCCAGACAACTAAAAGAAAAATGGCCACCAGAGTGGAATGACTGCACATCCCCATTGATCTGGCAAACACTCAGAGTAATTCAGATCTCTGCTGGGTTGTTTTGTCTTCTGTAGACACAGTCCAGGTATAGGATCATGGAATCACAGAATTGTTAAGATTGGAAATGATCCTCAAAATCACCAAGTCAAGACTTTGTTGTTCATCCAGGGATGGTAGAAAGATTATGCCTCTGTCTTATGGATCTCACTGTGCATCTGAAGGATTTAGAGAGTCTCTATTACTATGAAAACACTGTAAAGAACAGAAGGGTGCAAACTTACATCAGCTTCCAGTCAGTCCTGCAATAACAACTCTGCTTTTCTTTTTAATCATTCCTCCAGATTTCCAAATCAAACAAGTATTACCTGAGAGTTTCAGGCTTCAGTTATTTTCAGGTCTCTGGAACTACCCCAGACTTACATCAGGGAACTGAAATTAAACCTACAGACAGTGCTAAAGGAAGTGCAGAGACAGGGGCTGGGCTCCATGACCCTGGTGAGTCCTTCTCAACTCAGCATATTCTGTGATTCTATGATATGAGATTTTGGTCCCTTTGAAGTCTATAGGAAACTGCCATCCTGTTGAGTAGAGTTCATAGATGTAATAGACTTGTCTTGAATGGGGAATCGACTAAAATACATTTTCTAGTTGATTTGATATGAGTGAGGCAGGCCACAGTAATATTCTTTTACCCTTGGTGTTCAATATATTCAAGTGTATTCTTAATGCTGCATCAGTTTTCAGTCCAGGCTGGTTCATGAAGTTTCATAGGAGAGTTTTTTCTGGGCATCTCAAAGAAACCTTGAGAAGGCAATTGAGGGCTGATGACTCTTTCCTGTATGTAGGCCATAAGATGTGCATGGTAGGAATTGGTAAGTTGTGTGGCCTAGGCTTCTGTCCCCTATGAACTATTCTGACAAATTTAGTAACAACAAAATTTTGCGAAAGAACATTGTGTGTGGATGCAATCCAACAGTTACAGTCAATGGCCTTGTAATAATCTGCAGTGTTTTTATGCTGGACACAGCCTCTTTCTTTGGAGTCCTATGACAGCTTTTTGTCATTAGACAGAATAAAAAAGACCTTAATAAGAGCAAAGTTTGGGATTTTCACTTGTTAAAAAAAAAAAATAAATTGTCTTACATAAATGGCCAAAGACAGGCATTTTGGAGCTAGGATGAATTAATTTTAAAATTGGAGTCAGGGAGGGGAGTTCTGTGACCTTTAGCAGGCAGGAAGTCAGGAGATCAGAGAGCCATAGAAGAGCCTGTGAAATAGAGATGGGAAATACAGACTTTCAAAAGGAGCAGATTGGGATATAGGGCAAGAGGCCTTATTTGCTCTCACTGAGCTTTGATCTCTTTGAATTTAATATCTGGGGTACCATACAAAGCAAAATGAAGTTTACTCCCTTCATTTGCTTATTTGGAGAAAGATTATATGGTATTGAATGTAATTAGGGTATTTTGGTGACTGTGTTTTTTTGTAGAAATTATTCCACAAATTCACTTTTTTTTTCATAATAATTAATTTGAACAAACTCCAAAAACATGTTTTAATACATCTGCAATTCCCACTTGAATAAAGCAAATTGCATTTTTACATTCGAGGACAGATCAGTGACTCTTTCTTCTGGATGCACTGGAATCAGTAATATAACAACCCATTGGGAACCTTGCAAGGCCTCAACTTCTGATTTGTTTAACCATAATTGCATATTTATAAATTAGAACAGACTTTTCTAATTAATTTTGTACCATGTGAATAACATTGGTTAGTAACAACCTGCTGGATTAGTAAAATCCTTGCCAAGAACATAGCACTGTGGAGTCACATTCAGTTTGAAGGGAAATGAAAGGCAGCCAGAGCTGTGACTTGCCTTTTGTTTCACTCTTGAGAGGTAATTACCAACTCCAAAATACAAGGATAAAAGCCTTTCAATAAACTGACACCTTCTGCACATCAAGCACCCAGAATGTTTTTAATTCTGTCAGGCACAAAGGAGATGAGCAAATAAAAATGCAATTTCCAGTCAAAGTAACCAAAGCAATATTACCTGGCAAAAAAAAAAAAAAAAAAAAAAAAAAAAAAAAAAAAAAAAAAAAAAAAAGGTTGTTATGATGGATTTCCTTTGTGCTTAAGCATTCAGCAGATGGAACAGTGCACAGCTTCATACTAAGATATGCAGAACTGTCTTTGGTGACTCTAGGTGCTCAGGTCTTTCTGCAAACAAATTGCTTTGATTTTGTAGGCAGGGCATCATTTGGGTATGAGCTGGCAGCAATGAGACACAACTTATGGGAAATCCATAAACCACAGCAGCTGTAAACCAGGCAGGATGTCTCAGAGGACATTAAATGCCTGTGTTTAGGTAACTGAATCCTTCCCTTGATCTCTACAAGTCCATTGTACAAGGTCTTTATTCTGCCTGAGATCAAGCCGCTTGTAAATCCCTTCTGTTTTTACAAGGAAAATCTTGTTATGGCATCCACTTGTCAGAGCAGGAAATTGCTTTTAGTGTAATTAATGTATTTACTTTCTAAGAAAAAATACTACCATTCTTATTAGGCCAGGCATATTACTATACAATTACTGAATGGATTAGACAAAATTTGGTATTTACTCCTTTCTTGTTACGTTTTTACCCTTCGCCTTGCAGTGTCTCCCTGAGTGCCAAGGTCAGTGCTACCTGCATTTCCCAAGGAGGAAAAGATTGTGGTGAGTTTTGAGTTTCCCAGTTCTCCACCCATCTTCACATGGTGCTTATAGTGAGGAAGTTCTAACTCCATAATCTTGGGAGCTGCCTGGGTGTTCTTTGATGCTTTCTGAACACAGTCTGATTTTTTTTTCACTGCTTTTAAGAAAAAGGGAAGCTTCACCACCACCTTCTCCCTCTTCAATTAACACAAAGACATGATTTTTTTGCAATGACTACTCAGGTTTGCTAGACTTTTTCACACGTGACATTCAGAGACAAACTAATGATTTAGGCTAAAACAATGTGGGTAATACTCATCTGACAGCTGGGGAATTTTTATTACACCTAAAACAGGCTAAAGTCAGCTCAAGACTGAGACAAGGCTGGATAAATTCTCATTCCAGCTTTTGTGAGTTCTTCAGTGTTTTACCTGATGTCATCACCTAAGTGGCACAGCTGGAGCTGTCAAACAGTGCCAAAACCTGTGCTCTGAAAACCCTTCCAAGCCAGGGTTTAACTAAGGGTTCCTCTCCTGGAAATGCTCAGTGGGGTCTTTTCAAAGATCTCTGAGAATAAAGAAATAGTTTAAGTGGATATTTTGCCTGGAAGATATTTCAGTGAAAAGCTAGCTGGGGACTCTACTCTCAGTTTTACCATAGACTTAAAGGTTTCTCTTGGGTTGTGGCCTCTCTTTGTACTTTGCATTCTTACCTTGTATAAACAATAAAATTTAAGTGAGGATTGTCCTGCACTCCCAGGGCAATGCTGCAGTGTGCTGCCTGAACATTAAAAAGGTCACCAAAATCACTGACCTGAATACTTCAGCCAACAATTTTTCTCCTCAGAAATGTGAAAATTAACTCAGGAGTTAAAGAAAGAAATCCTGAAAGTTTTTTGTCTCTCAGAGAAATAATGAAACCTTACAGAACAAAGTATTTTTGCACGCCTTTATGGCTGATGTCCCTTCTGTGGGTTTTCCAATTGTTTTTAAAACATTTTTCTTTAATAGTAGCACAAATCTGTTTGGACATGAAACACAGGCAAACAAAACTCAGTTCTGTTTCTGAAGAAATTATGAGAGAGAATGAATTCCCCATGACCAACATTAGTCTCATCAGTTGAGGTTCTGTTGGCAGGCATCCAAACATTGCAGGACAATGGTAGAATCATAACTTATAAAGAGGACAATCATACAAATTATTGGAACTAATACCTCTCTTGTCTATCTCATTTGCTTGAACAGTAGCAGATGCCTACAAAAGGTATTTTGGTATTTTTAATGCAAATCCCAAATGCAAAGAGGAGTTTGGAGGTGTTGTTGCAAATTACTAAGAAATCTAGGACTTAGGAAAGCAACTACTGCCTTTTTTTTTTTTTTTTTTTTTTTTTTTTTTTTTTTTTTTTTCTTTTTTCTTTCCCAAGAGAATCTATGGTTCTCTGGATCTGTAAAATCTGATTCACAGTCAATGTAAATCAGTGTCAATGAAGTGCACTGGCTGGCCCTCAGGAAACACATGTATTTGGTGAAAACAGAGAAAAACTAAAAAAAATCGGTAGAGTTGGGGTACTATAAATGCCAGCTGAGAATATGGCAAATATTGTTCCATTCCTATTCTATTGCTAACAAGAACATGAGAAACAGTATCTGCCATTTCTGTGACCATGTGAAAAGTGACAGTGGCTAAAGATTATCCTATGCTGCTTGCACTTGGATTTTTTTCTGTTCCATTATGGCAATTTCTGCATTCAGGATTAGCAGTCTCAGTTGTAATGTGTTTGCTTACATGAAATGCAAGTTGTAATTAAATTTCAGGCTGCTTAATTGTGCCTTCATTTGCAAAAATAAGAAAAAGAGAAATAATATAAAAAACACCTTTCATTTTCATTCCCCTCTCAATATTGCATTTGAATTAATAGTTAAATAGGATGAAACAAAATATATTTTTTTTAAGAATCAGTGTTAATTAGCATTTCCCAGCCTGGGAAGGATATGTTGCCACAGTGCATGTATCACTTGTTTCACAAAGACAAAATGCTTCAATAAAATGTTTTTCTGCCCAGGGAGTGAGAAATGAGCACCAGCTTAGCAAAGCAGAACTCAAAGACTTTACTTTATCCTGCTCATTATGGAGCCAGCTCTGAGAAGGGATATAGGCTTTTAAGGTTGTACTTGGGCAGAATTAAGGCACCTGAATCCAAAAGGACACAGAACATTTGTTTACTTGGACTTAAGACCCTTGAATTTGTGGAATTGCATTTGTACTAAACCATATCAGCTTTCAGACACCAGGCAATCTCAGGTCCTCAGGAATACACAAATACAATACACAGATAAAGGTGTGGATAACAGGCTGGTTACCTGTATTCCCAGAAGTGGGTTTGCCCATGGGCATTGCTGTCCTCAAAGATACAAAACTCGTGGCAAACTTTGCTAGGTGTGGTGTTACAGGGAAATAATGGTTGCTCTGTATTTCCTCCTTTGAAATTTTGCCTGTGAGAATTCATAGAAACATAGAATGGCTTGGGTGGGAAGGGACCTTAAAGACCACCAAGATGCAACTTTGTATTATCTTAATATCTATCTCAATACTTTGAAGGCATTAAGAAGAAATTTTTTTACTATGAGGGTGGTGAGGCACTGGCACAGGGTGGCACTGGAGAAGTTGTGAATTCTCCATCCCTGGAAGCATTTAATGCCAGGCTGGATGGGGCTTTGAGCAACCTGGTCAACCTGGTCACCTTTGAGCAGCCTGGTCTGCTGGAAGGTGTCCCTGCCCACATCAGGGGTTTGGAATTGGATGATCTTGAAGGTCCCTTCTAACCCAAACTATTCTATGATTCTCTGATTCTCTGAAGCTGCATATAGGTACAAATTTTCTTGATGGAGAACAAGCAAAATCATTTCAAATGTTGAGAAAGTTGTGAATATTGAATCAGCATTCACTGAGCCCTAGCTGATATCTCTTATTTATTTGTTGCTATCACTGTGACAATTTGGATATTCTGGGTGTCCTCATAAATCACCAGCAGCTTATTAAACCAACCTCCCTGTCATCTGAGCACTTGCTGCCAATGAGAGAGACATTTTGAGGTCTTTGGTAGACTGTTTTTTCCTTGCAGTGGGGTCTGAAATGAGGGAGTTTGTGCTGATATTAGCCCTGACAGAAGGTAAAGGTGAAATTGGCTGTAAGGAACAAGCAGGACAGAAGGGCCTCACAGCAGTAAGGCATGACTGGACTGAGGTCTCTCTAGCAAACCTCAGGCAGATGGTTCCCTGTGCTCTGGGGATTGTCCCAGGAATAACACAGGACAGGGTTTCTGATCCTAACAAAGGAGCACACACTGCAGGCATTGCTGTGGGCAGGCACTGCTGGCTCTGCCTTCTGTGAGGTTTTCTTGCCTTCCTCATTACACTGGAAACTAATGGGGACACTTGAGAGCAAACCAGCACCATGCACAGAGGCTGTAGCTACTTTAGATGCAAAGCAGACAGGGCTGCATCTTTGAATGTTTCCTTTGTGTCAACACAGGTCTGGTTTGTCTGCAACAAGAAGGGCTCATTCTGCATTGCACAGGGCTGGCATTGCCCCAGGCTGGCACACAGAGCATCTTCAGCAAAGTCTGTGCCAGGGCTGCCTCCCAGAAATAAGGACTAATGATGGCCACTTACTTAAATCCATAACATTCTGTCCCATTCTTTTTCCATGTGGAAAGATGATTGATCACACACAAAAGAAGTTGGGAAAGGTTCTGAAGTTGTTCTATATGTTGTGCTATGTGTGGGCATAATGTGGGAATACACAAGACAGCCCATGTAGGGATATTCCAGGGACCATCTCTGTTCCCAGGGACATCCTTTGAAACTATTCACCTCAAAAGGAAGATATGGCTGGAAAATCATGACAGAAAGAAGAAAAAGTTGATATTCACTCAATGATCACTCACAGGTTAAAGAATGAAAAGATAGATTAATTAGACTTGACTTTCAAATAAAATGTATTTTCTTAGTTTTGGGGTGTGGAATACTGACAAAGGCATTTTTAATTGTCCAGCTACAGTTGAAGGTGACTCTAGTTAACAAGTATTCCTACTTATCTTTAAAAATCAGGGCCTACATGAAAAATGGGGATAACCAACCTTCCCATCTGTTTATTTGTTTCATATCAATGTACCACAGTAAAGAGAATAAAAAGTTGAATCAAATCCTTGGTTGGGAGGGGAATGAACTGCAGCCCTCTATAAACCCTGAGATTTCTATTCTTAAAGAATGCTCACTAATTCTCTAAATCTGAGATTTGGAAAACAGAGGTTCCAGCTCCACCATGCACATGTAAATTTTGTTTTTCTGGGCTTGTTTGGGGTGTTCTGCTGCAGAGGTGTCTTTGGAAGAGCAGTGCAGCGTTGCAAGAAGCAATGCAGCCATGCCAGAACTCCTCATTTGCTTTCTGGGATAATCCATAATCTCATCCTAGTTTCAGAGGTGTTATTTAATTTCCCCAGGTCTTCAGTTTTCCATTCTTGAATATTTTTTTTTTTTTTTTAACACATGCTATTTGTGAATCATTAATCCAGACCACTCTTTTCCTTTTATATATATATTATCAAGCAATATATTGCATCAGATTGAATCATACATTTAATAATCTACTATGAATATTCATAGTATAGTTGGCTTCTAATGCTTCAATCAAGGGAAAAATCTTATGACACCCCTAAAATTTGTCCATATATTTTTTAAAAACACTAGCAAAATAGGAATTTAGAAACAAACCCAGTTAAATTTAAGTAAATTTGCTGTAATCTTCTTTTCACTGTTAACATGAAAAGAACTTGTCACCAAAGCAAGAGGTACAGTCAAATAAGTTCCAGGATCAAGCAGACTTGAGAATGACACTTTCAGCTGCTGGCCAGATTTATCTTTGATCCACCAGCTGATGCATTCCTAATCAAACTGTTCAGAATCTTTTTAAGCCTTTATCACTATTCATGAAGGTGAAATCATTGCACATGCAAAATTAGAGTTACCTGCTTGATAAGCCTGTGATAAAAGTGTAGCTGACTACAGCAGAGCAGCAGCTCTTGCACCTGAGAGATAAATCAGACAGGAGGCATTTCTTTACTCTGGCTTGGAAGGTCAGGGAGAGGCAGAATTTGGGTGTGATACACTTTTCTGTCTCTGGCTGTATGTCTTCTTGTCTTGCTGAAATACAGACTGGCAAAGAAAATGGATCACTTCTGAACAAATAGTTTGCTAGTAGTCATGGTAGAAATTTTTTTATTATTTAAGATCATGCGGAAAATAATTTTTCACACGTCTTTACTGATGAAATAACAGAATTTAACATGAGTTTGCAACATTTAACAACTACATTGAAATAAATAAGCAAGGGTTTGCTTTCTTCCTTGTTTTTTATTTTTTTAATTTATTTTGAGGAATTATAACTATCATATATATAGACTTATCACTGATAAGTCTACAAGCATAATGTTTCAAATCAGACAAAATGCTGCATCTGGTCAGTTCAGTCATTGCTGGCCAGCACTCCCAGATCCTTTTCCAGTGGGAGCTTTCCAGCCTCTCTAATCCCAAGTTGCAGTATTCCATGGGGGTTTTGTAAGTTTAGTGCAGAACATGACACTTCCATGAAAATATAAGCAATCAAATATAGCCTTTTAAATTCATATATTTCAACATTTGGTGCCTGAGATTGTAAAGACATAAAGAACACCACACAATTTTAATCAGACTTTTATTTAGGATTCCCGTGAAGTGGGAACAGGTTCTGCACCTTTTTCATATCCGTCAAAATCTTGAGTTTCCTCTGGAGACTTCATCTGAGTTATAAGAACTTCATTAACTCCTGGAATATATGTATGTCTCGTTACCAATTATCTTAGATGCATAACCTTATCAAAAGCTTTTTGAAACTCAAAGGGATTTTAACCCTGTGGTTGCACATCTCATCATAGCAGGAATGACTTCAGAAAAGTTTTATCTGTTTCTTTGCTCTGCACATTCCATCCCAACACATGTGGAAATATGATGACTATCATCAATAGCTTTTTATCTCTCTCCATTATAAAAGAAACAAACAAAGCACTCTGGTGTTAAAAAAAAGATATAAATTTCCTACCCTGGCCTTTGCCTCTCTGATAGCTTCTATATTGGGCTGAAATATTGGGGTCTTTTTTCATTTCTTGTCCATTAAAATGTTTTGGGAGAATCACCTGTGGTTATTTAGCCAAATTAAAGAAAAATCCTATGGTGTAACTCAGTGATGAATGAGGAGCAAAAAGGGAAATGCTTCACTAGATATAAAAAATAAAAGAAAAAATAATAAATATTGGAGAAATAATTCAACTAATTAGATTTGAGTGTATCTTTAAATATCTTGTCTAACAATATAGGGGTCATGTTTAAGTCTCAGCAATATTTTTCTTTCCAGCATAGAGTGTTAACAGATAACAGTTTATTTCCTTCTTTCAATTACTGACACCATAAATGTCTGCCCTCTCATCCACATAGCTATCATTGCACCTTACTATTTCTCTTTTCTGCTGTTTCTTTTTTATAAATTCAAAGTGATCTTGACTGTCCTTTTAAAATTTTATTGGAATGCTTTAAATTTTTTGTGTCTCTGAAACTGTTTCTTCTTTTAAGTATTTCACTTCTAACCATCTTGAAGTAAATCTGAATGAACTACTGCTGGATCATATAACTGAGATGTTGTATTGACACAGTATTTATACTACACTTCTAGCCTTTAAAGGCGGCAAGGAGGCATTTATTTCTGCCCTGCCTTTTTTATTTTTTCTTTTTTTTTTTTTTTTTTATAATAATCTAGATGAGAGGTTTGGAGGGCACTTTTATTATCTCTTTTTGAAAGTTACTATCTCAGAAATACATTTGAAGTGATTAAACCATGGCTCCTAGTAATACTGGAAGCTTTTTGGCATGTTATTTGTATACCTATAAAATTACGATTTGCATACTTTTGGGACAAGGAAGTGTGGGAGCCCAGGGTGTACCCCTGGCCTCCTTGGGGTTCTCAAAACCCCCCTGGCAAGGGTCTCAAAGGCCTCTGAGTGAGACCCTGGTGTCACAGGTGCTGAATTCTAACCCCTGGGGGAAGTTGTCAGCACAAAGAGAATGGAAACAAGCTACCAAAATTAGTAAAGTGTAAATTAGACTTTTAGAACATAGATAAATAGGTTTTTTTGAATGTTTATGATAAGGGACACATGGCCAAGATGGAGAATTTGGGGGGTGGACATTTTTTCTTCCTTCTTCTCCATGTCATCCATGTTGGGTGACACGTTGGCCTCTTGGATTGGATGGGGTCAGGGCTGGACCATTTAATAAAATTGTACTGGGAAAATTTTGTAAACATGTAATACGTAGTACAAACTATATAAGATAAGCCCTGCCTTCACCAGGCAGATTCCACCATGGATGCCAGGCTGAGCAGACCCTGCTGGCCAGGCAAAATGTCCCTGAGATATGAAACAACAAACAATACTTGGAAAAAGAGAAAACCACCTCTGGAAGTCTCTCTTTGGCTGCTTCAAGAAAAACCAGGGTTTGAACAACCTTCATGTCCCTCTGGGTGATATCGGGGCAAAGGAGAAACCCCAGACAGGGACACAGACCCTGTTTATCCATTTCTTCCTTGAATTCAGGAAGCTTTTTGAAGAAATTCCCACAAGATTTGGTTTATTTCCCTGCACTTCTTGTCATCTGAGGCCATTTCAGTGTGGTCACCCCATTTCGGAATTTCTGGGATTTTTTCCATCGCATTTCATTTCATCATATCTCCTTTCCCGCGGCTTGGTCAGACTTTGTCCTGTGATTTCAGGATTTCAATGAGCATCATTTGGGCAAGCTTAAGTCCATATCCCTGCA
The DNA here is from genome assembly GCF_903797595.1 of Erithacus rubecula. NCBI lineage: Eukaryota > Metazoa > Chordata > Aves > Passeriformes > Muscicapidae > Erithacus > Erithacus rubecula. The sequence goes on from NC_136689.1 coordinate 142,669,594, forward strand.
CTTCTTGTCATCCCATACACTTTTAATGTTTTCACTGGGTTTTGGAATATTCCCATGATTTTTTTTCTTATTCTCTTTATAGCAAGCTCTCTACAGACTCTTTTTTGCCCTTTCTTCCATGATTTCAGGATGTTTTTAGTGGTAATTCTAGCAAGTTTTGGTCCATTTCCCTGCACTACTTGTCATCCCATTCACTTTTGGGGTTTTCTATGTGTTTTGGAATTTTCACTCGGTTTCAGAATTTTCCCTCAACTGCTCTTACCATTTCATTTATATAATAATCTCTCTAGAGGCTCTGTTTTTCCATTTCTTCCTTGAATTCATTAAGCTTTTTGAAGAAATTCCCACGAGTTTTGGTCCATTTCCCTGCACTTCTTGTCATCTGAGGCCATTTCAGTGTGGTCACCCCATTTCCCAATTTCCGGGATTTTTTCCATCGCATTTCATTTCATCATATCTCCTTTCCCGCAGCTTGGTCAGACTTTGTCCTGTGATTTCAGGATTTCAATGAGCATCATTTGGGCAAGCTTAGGACCATATCCCTGCACTTCTTGTCATCCCATACACTTTTAGTGTTTTCACTGGGTTTTGGAATTTTCACATGATTTTTTTATCTTATTCTCTTTTTAGCAAGTTCTCTACAGGCTCTTTTTTGTCCTTTCTTCTTTGAATTCAGGATGCTTTTCAGAGAAATTCTAGGAAGTTTTGTTCCATTTCCCTGCACTACTTGTCATCTGAGGCCATTTCAGTATTGTCACCCCATTTCCAAATTTCCAGCACAACAAGCCACCAGGATTCCAAGGGGAATGTTGGCAGACATGAAGGAAAAAGGATGTGAGCTTCTTTGCAAGAAAGATATAAAAGACTTAAGGACTGACAGTGAAACATGTTTGTTTATATGCTGTTGTATTTTATCTTTTTTCAACTGTGTTAGGTAACTGAGCAGAATTACCAGTGATGCAGCCAAGGGAGAATGTTTGGGAAAATTTAGCATGGACAGTGGGATTGGACACAAAGTTGTTTGAGGCATTCCAGGCAAAAAAGCCAATATGTCTGGTGGGATTGTCAGTGAAAGTATGGTCCATTCCAGAGGGCATCCATTCATGTGTGATTTGAGTTGTGACAACTCCTGTGAATGATGGCATGTGTGGGTTCAATTTCTCCCTGTGGCCTTTTTCAAACCAAAAGAATTAGAAATTTTTGCTTCGACAATGGACTTTTGAATTGTATTCAATGTTTTAGGAGTGACAAAGGACCAAACAATGGATGTTACTCTGAGTCAGAATGTATACAGCAATTATACTGTAGTCTCAAACAAACCATCCTTCCAAGTTCTAGCACAGTTATCGTGGCTGGATGGTCTGTTTGACCTTTTTGATCTTTTACCTTTGTAAAAAGAAATTTTGAAATTATGTTTTTATATATTAGTGGGGCTTGTTGCTGTTCTCATTGCTTTGCCATGCATCATCCCATGCACTCGGCACGCCTTGAACAAAGCTGTGAAAAGGGTGTTTTTGGTGCAAGCAGTGTGGGGAGATGTGGGAGCGTATCCCTGGCCTCCTTGGGGGTCTCAAACCCCACTGGCAAGGGTCTCAAAGACCTCTCAGTGAGACCTTGGTGTCACAGGTGCTGAATTCTAACCCCTGGGGGAAGTTGTCAGCACAAAGAGAATGGAAACAAGCTACCAAAATTAATAAAGTGTAAATTAGACTTTTAGAACATAGATAAATAGGGTTTTTTGAATGCTTATAATAAGGGACACGTGGCCAAGATGGAGAATTTGGGGGGTGGACACCTTTTCCTCCTTCTTCTCCATGTCATCCATGTTGGGTGACACGTTGGCACTCTTGGATTGGATGGGGTCAGGGCTGGACCATTTAATAAAATGGTATTGTATTGGGAAAATTTTGTAAACATGTAATACGTAGTACAAACTATGTAAGATAAGCCCTGCCTTCACCAGGCAGATTCCACCATGGATGCCAGGCTGAGCAGACCCTGCTGGCCAGGCAAAATGTCCCTGAGATATGAAACAATAAACAATACTTGGAAAAAGAGAAAACTGTCTCCAGCAATCTCTCTTCGGCTGCTTCAGAGAAAACCAGGGTTTGAACCACCTTCATGTCCCTCTGGGGTGATCTCGGGGCAAAGGAGAAACCTCAGGCTGGAACAGGAAGAACTTATCCTTCAAGTTTTGAAGGGACAACAGTGGTAATGTCCTTTATTTTTTCAACAGTAGTGTCCAGTTTTATAGACTCATAGATTTTAGCCCTCATAGCATGAGAAAGCTGTTCTTGATATGTGTGGAATGAAGACTTTTGTGAAGAATTTCTACCAATTGTCTGGTTGCCAAGGATCCTGAGTCAGACAGCAATCCTGTATTCAGCTAGTTATTAGCAGTCTTATTCTGCTATTCAAAACACAGGCTGTGAATAGCCACAGGAGATGAATGGGGATCAAGAAGCAGCTGAGCAGAAGTTCAGCTCACAACTCTGAAACCTAAGGACTGCCAGGTGGATCAAAATGCTCTTGGTAGAGTCTGAATTGATCTCAGGTTCTTTTCACACCAGAGAGAGGAGGTCTGTAAGCAGAAGTTACAGGGCTGCAATGTCTAACATGTCTTTTTTTTTTTAAACTTTGTCCTGGAAGACTGCCTTGAAGATGGAAATTATTTGACTACACTGATAAGTCAGAAGCCTTGGTCAAAGAGCACAAAACTGCTTTTCTCTTTAGCAAAGTGATTCTTTAGACCACTGATTTCATATCTGGATCTCACAGTTCCAAGATGTTCCTGGTGTCTAATATACAAATATTGTTGATGGCAGTAGGAGGAGACTGAGGGAGAGCTCATTCCCCACCAGGGGAAGCAGAGACTGATCTCTCCTCTCTGGTCATCAGTGGCAGGACCTGAGGGAATGCTGGAGCTGTGTCAGGGGAGGCTGAGGTTGGGTCATGGGAAAGTTCTTCCCCAGAGAGTGGCTGGGCACTGAACAGGCTCCCAGGGAAAGTGTCACAGCACCAGCCTGACAGAGCTCAAGCAGTGCTTGGAAAAAGCTCTCAGGCACACAGTGGGATTCTTGGGATGCTCTACACAAGGACCTGGACTGCTGATCCTGCTGGTGCCTTCCAACTCAGGATATTCTGTGATTAGAGGGAAAGGACTTTCCACCCCCACTAATGCAGAATGATCTCTACTTTATTCAGAGAGGCATCCTGAGGATTAATTTACTCCTGGAAACCACCAGTCCGAGACAGAATCAACTAAAATCGCAGAAACAAATATGAGAGTGAGAATTTTATTAGCAAAATTTTTGGAGCCTTTATTCCATCTACCTGCACTCTCATCATGCTATGACTTGCATGGAAGTCTTAGTTCTAACTCCCTCATTACCCCTCCAATTTAAATGCTTTGAAAGATTCAGCTCATCAACCCAAAATGCAATCAGCTCAGCCAGCTAAGTGAACACAACAGAGAAATCTATATCATTTGCCATGCAAGGAAGAAACACTGAGATTGATTCATTAGAGTCTGTCTTTCTTATGCTAACCTGCTCAATCAGAAAGCACATCCTGTTGAAAATTTAAAGGACTTCCTGATAACTTAATAACAATATGGGAGCAGAACCTCTCTGTCAGCAGGTTTAACTCTGTAGTTTTCCATTAGCTTTGAATTCCCTTGTATAAATCACTCCTTTAAATTTCTCAGATGTTAGAAGCAGAGGGTCTTGAGTCATGAAATCACTTATATCTGGTCATGTCTTCCCTCAAGGGGGGAAAAAATAGCAAAAGCAAACAAACGAATAAAATTAATTCTGCCGCAGTGTATTTAGCATGAATAGGCAACAAATGCAGCCTGGAGGTACCACAGATGATAATCTATCATGATCAGAATAATTTATTTCCAGATTTTCTACACTGCAGATCAGAATAAAGAGAGAAATCTCAAATGTGCAAAGGACTTTTTGTGTACCTGCTACCTTTAATAGTAGTCTCAGCATTAATTTATAAATCCCAGACTTCTGTTTGGATATGGCAATTTACCTAACTGTGTATCCTCAAAGGTTTCTGCTCAGTTAATGAACTGTGAATGGGTTTCAGAGAGGAGCACAAGGCTTTTTGTATTCAAGTTCTTCAGAAATAAAACACTCTGGTCCAGTTAAATGGGCATTCTAATTTAAAGATGCAGCTACCCGTGTTGGATCATCAGGCCTACATCCTTCCAGCTCAGAAAAAAATATTACCATAAGCTGTGAACTGTCTTTTTAATGCATGAACTGGCTGTTGAGAGTGTTACTGATTCACCAGAGAGCCTCTTCCCTAGTGCATCACTCCAGGGGCTGTCTGAGCCTAAGTGGAAGCAATAGTGCAGCTTCTGTGAGTAACACACCCTGCAGCAGTGTGTGCCAGCCCTCTTATATATCTCACTCAATGCTCCTGGACTGTGCAAACAATAAAATCTCTCTAACCTTATTAGTCAGACTTCAGGTGCCTGACTCATGGCCTTTGTCTCTATTAACAATTTAATACTGACAGGAGTTGAAAATTTTATTTTCTTTAGACTTCCTATGTTGAATATTCAATTTTTCTGTTTGTATATATAGAATAATTTTTGGTGTTTTTTAATTTTTTTAAATTTTATTTCTTTGGGGTTGAATTAGTGTAATGTAATTGGTGATCTTAAAATGATAGTTCCTTCTGAGCCTCCCTCCTACAGACATTGCTCATTTAGCACAGTCAGTTAAGATTTAGCTCAGAATCAAGGTGCTTCCATGCAGGATTCTGTACACAGGACTTTATATATAAATATATATATAAGCAAGATGTCTTAGTTCCCATTAGAGATCTAGTTTGCTGATTAACCAGGATAGACTTTATTCTTCCCCCCCCCTTTTTTTTTTCTCTCCCTAAGCACAGATATTTAGTTCCATTTGTGAGGCCACAGTGTATCCATTTACATATTTTATACATAACCCTGCTGTGAGATGTACAATCAGGAGTGGTACCCTATGCTTATAATCCAGGGCAGAGTGAATTTCCATGTACTGTTCAGTACTTACAGGCAGATATCTATATGTAAGAACTGAAGCTGAACTCCATCCTAGCTCTACAGTAAAAAAAAAAAGGAAAGCTGCCTCTGTATTTAAGGTGGGACCAGGCTCTGTGTTCTCTTGAAAAGAAGACAAGTTTTCTTACCTAATCCCCAACACAGATTTTCCCAAGAAGTCAGGAAGGATTTTTAGATGGCTGTCCATAAAAGCTGAGTTGAAGAGTCCTCTGAAAATAAAAATATGTTGAATTCAGTAGGATTCATTTTATATGATTAAAAGTTGTGGTTTCACCACAGCCAGCAGCCAAGCAGCTGCTCACTCACTCCCCCACCAGTGGGACTGAGGAGAGAATTGGAAGGGTAAAAGCTGGAAAATTCATGGGTTGAGATAAAGAAAGTTTAATAGGGAAAGCAAAAGAAAGCACACAAGCCAAGACAAACAAATAATTGTTTCTCTGCTTCCCAAGGGCAGGCAGGTGTTCAGCCATCTCCAGGAGAGCAGGGCCACGTTGTGTGTAATGGTGACTTGGGAAGACACACTTCATCATTAAAAACATCCCCCACTCCTCACTCTTCACCCATTTTATATACTAAATATGATGTCACTGGAATATCCCTTTGGTAATTTTGGGTCACCTGTTGTGGCTGTTTCTCTTCCCAACCTCCCCTGCACCCCCAGTTTCCTCCCCAGTGTGGCCATGGAAAAAGCAGAAAAGGCCTTGGCTCTGTGTATGCCCTGCTCAGCAATAACAAAAAACATCTCTGTAATACCAACACAAATCCAAAACACATCCCCATACCAGCCACTGGGAAGAAAATTCTCTTTAAGAAGAAAAAAATACTACCCCAGCTGAAACCAGAACCAAATATTCTTTGTACATCCATTAATAATGAACAGGGAAATGGAAAGCTTTGACTTGGATCTGGGCTGTGTATTGTTTGGTTTTAATCCAATACTTTATAAAAAGGTAGTCTGTTTATTAAATATTTGCTGCTTTCCCTGTGCATTTGAATCCATATTTTATGTTACAAGTGAGTTTGTTTCAGAGCTGCAAAAGCAAAGCTATTGCTTTAGACATTGTAAAGCACCTGGTTAAGCACGAGCCACACATCATTAAGATTGGGTAGCATTCTGCATGTGCACATCATCTAGAAAACTAAATTAGAATTGAACAAACAAAACAAGCAAACAAGCAACAACAACCAAAAAATAGGAATAAAAACTGAGGTGTAGGTTTCAGCAATTTAAGTCTCGTTCATCTTCAAACAGACTTAATGTGCTGTATTACAATCCAGCCAAATTACATTCAGATCAGCATGAAAACAAATTCAGGTGCACAATGGGCTTAATTATGCTATAGAGAAGAGCATCACTAATAGAAGAAAGGGGCACTAGAAACTAGCTACTATATTTTCTGAATTTGTTTCTTCTTTTACAATCACCTTAATATTTATAATATGCATTAAATGCATGCAAACAGTCTCATTTATTAACTAGTTGCCTTTGCACTCTTTCCCAAGGTCTTACTGGATGTACTGGGATGTGCATCCCACCTTCAGCCTTTGCTTTTTGTGGCTGCTGCTCTTGAGCTGCTCCAAAGTTGCAGAGGATTTGGCCACCTCAGCAGGCCCAGCAGGGCTAAGTGGACCCTACAGCAGTTTCCTTTTAGTAAAATGTGAGCAAACTTGCAGCCATGCAGAAACAAAGAATTTCTCTCCAAACAAAGCATTATCTATTAACCCTTTAGAAGAACAAAAGCACCTGAAGCAAAGTACAAAACCAGCTGAAGGGGTGAAAACTGAGTAGCTCCAGCAGCATCCATATATTTTTGGAACTTCCCTTCCAAGAACCTGGAAAGCTCTCTAAAAGCAAAAATAGTCACTATCTCCTCTCAGTATCAACATATCTTTGTCTTTCCCATGATAAATAGATCTTTTTTGCCTCTTATATTAAACCAATTTCACTAAAGAACTTTACTTATTCCAAGAGCTTTTTGATATTCAGTTTCCTTTGATTGCAAGCAAAATCTTAGGAAAGAAAACTTTTCCAAACAAGGCAGTTAGAAAACTGTGGCTATACTGTTATCCTAGCTAGAATTAAAACTATATGGGCTTTTAATCTTGGTAATTATTTAAATTTCTTTGGCTTCACTCAATTTTGGTATTCTCAAATTTGTATTTAATCAAATTTGGTATTTGGTCCATCATCATTCAAACTCAAAAACAGAGAAATCTTCTTAGAGCCACAGTAAGGCTCTCTAACTTGAAAATCTTCTGTGTGCAATACAGTTTCTTTCTCTTTCTATTTTTTTCCTTTTTTAGGTGCCAGAAGACTCTTCCCCTCCTTTGAGAAGCCATAGACCTTTCCATGGGCCAACAGGTTTTATAGCCAGATATATCTTTTTTATTTATTGTCTTTTGCCATCTGTTAGCTAAAGTAAGGAAGATGTCCTACCCAAGAAGGCAACATAAGCTAAATTTCATATATTGACATGATTTACTTGGAACAACTTTGTCTCATGGAAGGAGTCTGTGCCCATGGCAGGGGGGTTGGAAGTAAACAATATTTAAAGTCCCTTCTAACTCAAACCCTTCTAGGATTCCATGATTTCTGACTCTTTAATTTATCTCAAATTTTCTATTATTAAATTTAAAGCTATTATGCTACTCTTTTGAAGAGACACTCAGAAATCTTTCCTTTCCCAAGTGCCCTGAAATGAAATAAGAAAGGGAAGAAAATATGCTTTAAAAAATTATACTGAGGGGTTATGGTAGATGACACTGCAATTAGAGGTTAAGAAAATGCTAAAGGCATGTTGTCCTTTTAATGGAGGTTCTAATTCAGATTTTTTTTCTCCCCATGTAGAAGCAGGTATACGGGGACTCTGAAATAGATGCACCCAGGATCTGCTAAATGTGTTTCTAATTGTCTGAGTTTAATAATTGATAAAATAGACAGAGCTTGTGAATTTTTCTTTCACATAAAAGATAATTGTGCCTGAGTTTTGCACAGTCTGAAATTAAATGTGTTAAGTGCTCCAGGGACCAGCATGTACGTGCTATGAAAGATCATTCCTTTTGATAAGAAGGAGTTAGAATATGTAATAAGTTTTATTTATTTGGACTGTAGTGGCATTCAAAGAGCTAAAGCAGGGCTGGTGAGCATGGTGACGTGCTTCAGATTTCTCCTATTTTCTACTCCAATTTAGTTTAAGAAGATGGATTTCTCAAGGACTGAGAGTAGCAAAAGGCACAGGGCATACGAGGGATGGCTTAGAAGGATATAAGATCCTAAAATTTGGAGGAAACAGAGGTCTGAGTGCACCAGAAGGAAAAGAGAAAAAGTAATGCTGAAATAGGGTTGATGAGCAAGATGAGACAGTAGGCAAGAGAAAGGAAGGAAGGAATGGAAGAGGAAGGAAGGAAGGAAGGAAGGAAGGAAGGAAGGAGGAAGGAGGAGGGAAGAAGGAACACGGAAGAATGAAGGAAGGAAGGAAGGA
>NC_136689.1:142678240-142773240 GCF_903797595.1 Erithacus rubecula
AAAGTGTGTCATAATCTTTAAAACATTTGTACAAAAAAAATGCAACAACATGGGCCAAAAATATAGGAAGAGTCTAGAAATGAATGGAAGAAGAGAAGAACTATGAAATACAAAATTATTCATGTTTACATAGGTCAGAGTTAGGTCTGAATAAAAACCCACCAAAATCGAGGTCAGTATTGTGTCAAAGGGCTTTGGATTGGAATTCTATGAACTCTATGTTTTGATACACCTGATGAGAAGTGTTTTGGTTCAAAAAAAAAAAAAAAAAAAAAAAAAAAAAAAAAGAAGCCTTGTGAAGTTCTTATTGTGACTGGGACAGAAAAAAAGGTGCTTTCACAACATTCTGGATGCAGCCAAGTGTCCACAGGCAATTTGAAGTATTCCCTGTGACTACAATGACTCCCTGCAGTGAGATTTGGTGAGGGGCTGAGAAGGGCAATCACTGGCAAAAAAATCTTCCTGAATGTTTTCCATTCTGCTTGCTAAACCCAAAACTAATTTTGCAGGTCCAGATTTCTTGGCATTGTTTTTCTGGGAGGGTGAGCAGCAAGATCACCTTTCAAGAGGCAAAGTGAAACTCTTCTGTCCCAATATTCTCCTGCGTGGTTTTGCAAGACTATGCTCTTGGGTCATCAAATAGATGTGCAATGAATGCTCAGGAGATGGATTGGGTTCTTCTGGGCTTATTTGCTTTGTAATGATGCTCTTATACTAGCCTAGACAGTACAAATAATACTGTGCTGGCAAATCTTCTGTGACTTTCTCAAGTGGGCCTGCATTGAATGCTTTTATGTGTTTGAAATCACAAGCTTTCATCTCTCATTTGAAGGCACAGCAGCCTTTAATGCCTGTGGTCAGGTGCCTGCAATTGCTTTTTTTCAATGCAGAGAAACAGCACTCCAGAAAACGAGACACAAATCCTAATATAGGAATAACTCTAGATGAAAATTACTCCTTTGTTGTAATTCTGTACTAAAACTGCTTTAATATAAAGATTTCTCTTCCCACTCACACTCCTTTCCAAGGAAATCAAAGAAATTCTGTGAAGCACAGGAAGCTAGTTGCCAAATTAAAGAAAAAAATAGTTGTCACTATCACTGCAATCATCTTTAATTTTTTTAAAATATAGGTAAATCTAGCCATGAAATTAAGAAACTAGAATGAAATACACAATAGTTAATTTAAATGAAAAATTGGCTAAGGAAAAATGCTTTTCCAGTAGTGAGAAAATCTGTGTGAAATTACAGCAATGTAATAAATGGCACTAGTAAATGCACAGATTCTGATTGTGAAGATAAATGGCAGTGATGCAACATATGATCCTAAAATGTGGATTAAAAAAATCACTATCATGTTATAGCAGAAATAGATGATATTTAAAATTATTCATTTATGACAATTTAACAGTCATTAAAGCAAATCTAGAAATGAAACAGTGCTGGAAATATATTTGTGGTATATTAAAGACTTACTCATAAAAAGTTGGTGAAGGGTTACTAAGTGGTTAATCAATTGCAGAAGACTGTTCCAGAGTTTCTTCTTTCTCATTGCTATTATACCCTCAATAGACCATTATGATGCTTAGATCAAAAAGATCTTTAGATCATTGGTTTCTTTTTTGAGATAGTACCCTTTTTTCCATTCTTGAATTAGTCCCAGAGGTTGGTGGTCTTACAAAGCTGAGAACAGAGAAATGTCAGTTTGATATACTGCCATATAAATAAATAATTACCCTACATTTTCAAATAAGAAGTCACTTAAAAGATTCCATGCTTTCATTTAAAAGAAATGAACATGCTCTATAATGGAAATTCAATATTATATTCAAGAAATGTATGGACAAAGGAGACCAACATATCTCTTATAAATGTATATTTCTTAACAAAAATGCTTCTTGAGCATGGATCTTAATAGCAGCATTCCTTTCATATAATTTATTAGGCCATGTAGGACTGAAAAAAGTTCTGTCATTTTATCTCCTCAAAGGAGGAATTTGGATAAGGTATAGTAATTGTGAGGAAAAAAAACAAAACTTATTTCCTTTTATCATAGTATGAAATTTATGTAGGCATACCAAAGTCTGTGCTGTTTTCCAATGGAAAATCTATTGGGATATTCTGTACAGTCGTGGTTGGATTATGGGATTTAGGTTGTGAGTATGGAATTTAAGTTTGTTCATTAGTTATAACAGTAGGATATCTGTTTTCAGAGCTGTGTCTGTTGCACAATCAGTGCAGAGTCCTGCTGGCATGGTCCAAGAGGTTTCTGGCCAAGCACCTGCACAGGTGGGATAATGGATTGCCTGGAGACAGCATCAAAAGTCAAAACCAGGTGACTGATCCAGCTTCTAGAATTAAGTATTGGACTGTTTGTTACAGGAGCTATTCAGATGAGAATTTCAAATTACAAATTCCACCTGAGTCAGCTGCTGCTGCATCAGGACCAGTTTATACATCTAAGTAGGCTGAGTGAACTCCAGGGTGAGCTAAGCCAAAGATTTTTTGCATCAGTCCTTCTACAGGAGAATTGTGCATAGGTAATATCATTGAACACAAACAACAGAAACATTTTCTTGCAGGTTGTATAGGACTGTATTTTGTATGCAGTTAAGACATTCAAGGCATTTTTTAAAATATTTTTAAGGTGTATTAACAACCAAGAGTTGCATATGCCCTGGGGTCTCATGTCAGTTGGGCCATCTGGCTTGCACAAACTGAGAAAACAGTGCTTTGGGACACCCTTCTTGATTTGGGTGAAGATACTGATGCAAGGACCCACTCTTGTAACAAGGGCTCCCATCATCATCACACATCATATAGTTTGGGAAAATTAAATTGTCATGGCATTTCCCAAAAAATTTATCTCTCCTTCTAGCCCTTTCTCTCTCTCTTTCTCTCTTCCTTTCTCTCCAGTTTTATGTCTGTGTGAGAGTTTTGATCATTCCTGTGTAAATAAAAAGAATCAGTTCGGGTTAGAATAGATATTGAGACCAAATTATGTACACAGGCAATGAAAACCCTATACCTTGTGGGGTGTGCTGAAAGAGCTTGGCTATTTAGCATAATAAACAAAGACTGTCCAGGAACATAACTGTGGTCTATAAATATGCCAGGGGAGTGAAACATTAGTGAGAGACAAATACTGCTAAAGCACAAGGTTTTTACACAGCTACTGTAATGTGGCTATGGCTAGACAGATACTGAAAGCTAGACATTGATCCCCATGGAAGAAATGAGACATGAAGAGTAATATGGGCAAAAATATGGGAATTTTATACTGAATCTATAGTTTATTTAAGGGAACACACAATGCATGGCTGGGACAGAAAAATACTGGTCTTCATGGCCCAGGATTCCTTTCCAATATTCTGTGTTTCTTTTTCAAACTGCTAGAGAATTATGGTCTTTTATCTGTTGGATTACCTTTTCCTCTGCTAGATTGAGGTATGTAGTGACCACTATCACCATCACTGCTGTACTTGTGATTTTCAGCCTAACACACAGGGCTAGAGGGTTTCTGCAGTTTGAGTAATTGTCCATCTGGTAGATCTTCCTGCACCAGCCATGGTGATGCCTACTAACAGCTCTGGTTCCTGCATTAGTGTAAAATAGGGTGGGTTCAGAGGAATACAAAAGCTGAAGGGGACCATCTTTCAGCCCAGATTCAATCACAGTCTGCATAGCCTTGATTGATATCATTATGTATTATAAAGATTTAATAAGCAAAGATATCACTGATTTCTGGTGGAATGGTGCTATCCTCAGCTATGTTGGTGATCTTAATTAAAAATTTGTTCAATGATTTTAACAAAGACATCAAATTTCTTATAGGATTCATTATGCTTCAGCTGCAATCTTTCACTTAGGCAGGATTCTCAGTGCTCCTGTCCTGCTCTGTAAGTCACTTGATGGTACTGTTTGTATGAGTATAGTGAACCATCTGCATAATGGAGCTAACAAGACAGGAGTCTGCAGGTCCTATCTGTCTGTTTTAATGATATTCCTGTTTGGCTAGACTCTTTCATAATGCCACCTCCTGAAGTGGGATGCATCTGCAAGATGGATTTTTCAGGAGAAAAAAAAATCAGTTCTTTTAAAGTAATTAAATTGAATTCCTGCTTTTTGGCAAGATCCCTAGGCAAGAAAAAAAAAAATACAAATGAAATAAACCAACAGCTGAAGGTAATCACAAGTCATGTACAAACAAAACCCTTTTTTCCAAAGAGGGTCTTTAATGATGACATTCACTCAGATTTCAGCAGGCACTCATCAACAGCATAGGAGTCTTATTAAAAGCAATCTCAGCCTTTTTGCTCATCTCTCTGAACACTCTTCACTTCAATAAGCTTCAGTTCAGTCCAATTAGTCAGTGCAATTTAGTTTGTTCAATGCAAGTCACTGGGTTTTAATTGAGTCCAATTAGGCACAAATCAATAAAAGTCAATTCAAACTAATTGTCTTCTATGCAAATCAATAGGATTCAATTAAATTCAATGAGGGTCTTATTCACTCTAATGACTGACCTGTTTCCCCTCTTCAGTTATAAAAAGGAGCCACACATTGTTCAATCTGGGGGTCCTTAACAAGTATATCTCTTTTAGTGAGGGGATATAAATCATTAGGGTAAATATGGAGAAATAATATGTAACTGGGTTATCCTTTTCCCATTTCTGACTCTTCTACAGTGAATTTTCTGCAGTGAAATCTTCTCATTCAAGTTATGCAGGGAGTTGAATACATCTGCAAATTTAGACATACCTACATGAAAACTGAGCTATGCAGTCACAGGATTTAAAAACTGAAGAATGTAATTACTCTCATTCACAATGTTTATTTTTACCCTAGAAATTTCTCTTGATTTAAAAATATGATTGTGCTAAAATGTTAAGTTTGTTGTTAGCCATATGTTTAATTTACAGCAGCCTTCTGAGGAGTTAATTAATGGAATAAAAAGTCTTCCAGTAAAGACCTTATTACACAGTTCTACAACATGTATTACAAAAAAAGCCTCACAATAAATAGAGGGAGGAAGGTGTATGCTATGATAATCACATAATATTGAGATACGTGCTGGTTTTTGGCTGGGATAAAGTTAATATTCTTCATGGCAGCTCACATAGTGCTTTATTTTGGATTTGAGACAAGGACAGTACTGAAAACACAGCAATGTTCTGGCTGTAAAAATACTGTTCAGCAAAAAGCTCTGCACAAAGCCTTCCACCATTTGAGCATGCTCACAGCTCAAAATGGTGTGTTTGTGCACTCAGAGAGAATTTGATAAGTTTTGATTTGTGCCCATTACCTTGCATCCTCTCAATCAGGAGAATCTGGTTCCTTCTCCTTCATTTCTTCTCATCAGGCATTTATACATGGGGGTAAGATCCAGATGACCTTTCTTTTTCCCAACCTAAATAGTGGCAGCTCTTTCAGACTTTTCTCATATGATAATACTGATAAATACCAAGAATAACTTATGTAACTGAACTTTTTTTATGGTATTACTTCATGCAAATATCTTCTTTAGGACCACATTTCTGACTTGTGTTTAGGAATCCAACATTTTCCTTTTGCAATTAGTACTCATTAAAGACCAATTTTCAGGAAAATTGGAAACAGAAGACATATAAAAAAGGAAGTCCATGCAGGTTTTCCTTACAGTTGTTAAGTATCCTTCAGTTTTAAGATATGACTGAGTCTGCAAGACTGCTCAGAGGCAAGACTTGATTGACTAAACGAGCTGGTCTAGGGGAGGGTGTCTCTGCCCATGGCATGCAGGTTGGAACTTAATGATTTTTTAGGTCATTCCTAACCCAAACCATTCTACAATTTTATGATCATATTATTGGTGAAGGATGTGGCCTTAAGACTAATGCCCCACACATCCAAGGTCAAGCCCTTTGGAAGGATGGAGCTCAGGGAGAGGCAAGGTGCAAAGCAGGTGATGCTGAACCCCTGAATGAGGACAGAGAACTGCACGTCACACAAAAACCAGGAAAGGCATGCAAAGGGGGATTGAATAATGAGAAATTAAGGAGAGAAATTGATAAACCAGCAATGAAAATCTAGAACAACAACACAGCAAGCTGGCTCCTAACTCCAACAGTCAAGTGGACATTCCTAACATAAGATCCATATTGATATTCCTTGAAAATGAGGGGAAAATGGTAAAGGCAACAGGATAAATAATTTCTGGATTAAAAACCATCTAATTATTAAAAATTGTTCCCTATTTCTGCTAAAAAATCCACTTCAATTTTGTTCACTATTTTGAAATAGAATATGTTGGTTTTGTTTGGTAGAATAGATCTTCACTTGGCAAGGTTTTGTGTAAAGGTAAGATTATTTTGTAGGGAATTATTTTTATTTGTGCATTAGATGTCATTATGTGTTCCTCTAAAAGCTAGTTTAAAAATAAAATTTTGTAGCGAGCTAATCAAACTGAGGTAGCCCTTGAACATGGAATTAAGGAGCAGAGATACTACCTTGATTTGAGATTAGAAATTATGTTAGACTATTTTAATGCATTAATTTTACACGTATAAAATACATTTTTGAGGAAGATATGATAATTTTTTAATTAATGAGCGATAACAGTGTACATGCTGGGCAGTTTTCAAACTTAGAAATAGAATCTAATAAAATGTATGGGTACAGCATAGTAGATTGATTTGTTTTGGGAAGCTTAACCCCAAATCCTTTCTTTCTATGTGCTTTGCCATACGTATCACATGCAATCAACATCTAGCAGACAGTAAAAACACCCCTGATGTCAGTTAGAAGTTTGAGATAAATTAATCAGCTTATTCATAAAGAGTGAAATTGTCTGGACATAGCATAGAATGGAAACATGTTTCAGGTGCAGAGATGTGTCATAATAATTGCTATTGTGATTTAAAAATCAAATATGTGTATAATGAAAACAAAACCCCATCTTTTTTAAATATGGGAATTGTGTAGTTAGCTGCCTTCTTTAGATAACAGCAGGACAAGGAGAAATATTTAAAACTCTTCAGTTGAACTCTGCAGTGCAGTTTGAAAAGTGTAGCTGGAGATGCAGTGCTGGGTTTGAGGAGTGGCTTTCATGTGGCATCAAACTGCAGTATAGGATCAAGCTATTTATGTCATCACATTAGAGAGGAGATTATTGAAAGTTGTATCTTATTTTAATGGCTTTCAAGCTTGAAATAAATTAGAATGTTTTTTTTGTTCCACACAAAATGGGGTCACAAGTAGAAGTGAAAATTTTTACCTTAAAGCCTCATAAGAAAAATAAAGCTAAATTTTTGCCCCATGTGTCTCCAATTTCAAAGTGCCTTGTTTTCCATTATATAAATTATGTCTTTGTACGGATTGTTCTTGCTCATGCTGAGTAGTAACTATCTCTGTGTTTCTACTGATGTCAACAGCTTTGCATGAGACTAAAATACCACCTGACTTCCTGCAGGGACCATGCTATAATATAGGTATGCAAATAATAAAATAGTGTTCAAATTATTATGATTTCAAGGCATTTTAGGGGAAAAAAGGTATATTTTTTTTTTTTTTTTTTTTTTCTTTTTTTTTCTTTTCTTTTTCTTTTTCTTTTTCTTTTCTTTTTCTTTTTATTTTTTTCTTTTTGTTTTTTTTCTTTTTCTTTTCTTTTTTTTTTTCTTTATTCTGTTACAGACACATATTTATTAAGAAAGGGGAAGAATGGATAGAATATTTCTTAACCTTAAATGTCCTCAATATTCCACCATTTCAAGTGCAGCCATGGCTTACAAAATCTATTATCAATTTGCAAAGTTTCTATTAAAGTAGGTGCTCAAAACAAACCCTGGATCAAATGTTATGGAGGTAATATTTGTCCTAAATATTTCTTAAATTCATGGGTAGAATGAGAACAAATAATAAAAAAATGAGACAAACTATTCCTCACTATGTAATTCAAGAATGCATATGAACTTGGAAATAAGAGCTGGAGGAGCATCATAACAAAATCAAATTAATGCTTTATTGAAATACCATGAAAATTCATCAGACGCATAATAAGTAATTTTATACTATATAAAAGGGATTGTAAAAAGGGAAAGTTCTAGATTGATAAGGAAAAGATCTACTAGTTCCACTTCAGGTATAACTAGTCCAGGCTCTGAGCAACCAGGTCTAGTGGAAGGTGTCCCTGCCCATGGCAGGAAGGTTGGAACAAGATGAATTTTAACGTCCCTTTCAATTCAAACAATTTCATGATTCTGTGACACTACAGTGCTCATTCCAGTGCCAAAAATAAATCATATCAATAGGTGTGAGTTGGCCAAAATGTGTAACTTCATGCTTTGTGTACAGAGAGGCCACACTGATACTTTCTCTGAGCAATCTCATCTTCCTGGGTTTTGCTGCTAAGGATTTTCCTGAGTAAAGGTGGTGACCTTGCTGCTTCACCTGCTGATGCTTTTCTCCTCTGTTATCTTCAGAAGCATCTTTTAGACTGTAGTCAAAGGGGTTCTTTCAATTCTGAAGGAAATCAGTCAGAATACATTCTTATTCCAGTGAGCTCCAATACTCTTCTTTCTCCTGATGAGTTCCATCAGATAAGTGTGAGGTGGTTCCTTCTGCATATCCCTAAAAAACTTTTTAGTAATCCTCTAATTCTATTGCTCAATTCTCTACTTCTTACTAAATTTTCAATATATGAATGATTTTTATACTCTCCAATCTATTTTCTTCTGTTATTTAATCCACTCTCTGCTATTAATTTCACATTTTTCATCAGCCTTATGCTGTATAGCACATACTGTTTCCTTGTGTTTTCCCTTTACCCTCTTGCTATTTGATACTTCTAACTAATTAGTGAAGGAAGATGTAGTTTGAAAAAAAGAAAAAGTTCTCATTACTGGAGATGTAAAGGAAAAAATATGTACAAAAGTTGCCCAAGACCTTCAGACCAGTTGAATGACCCATAAAGAATAGATTTCACTATTTGTTTCTTTATCTAGGAAAAAAAAAAGTAAAAAAAGTAAAAAGATAATAACATATTTAAAGAAACAATCAGCAAAACTGTTTGAGAGGTTCATAGAATATTCATAGAGTCATAGAATGGTTTGGGTTGGAAGGAACCTCAAGGATCATCTAGTTCCAAACCCTTGCTGTGGGCAGGGACATCTTCCACTAGACCAGGTTGCTCAGAGCCCATCCAGTCTGGCTTTGAACACCTCCAGGGATGAAGAATCCACAGCTCCTCTGGGCAGCCTAGTTCAGTGCTTCACCACCTCCCAGTAAATTGTATTTCCCCTAATATTTAATTTAAATCTAGTCTCGATTTGGAACCATTCTTCCTTATCCTATCACTCCAGGCTGTTGTAAAATTCTCTCTCTATTTCTCTTGTTGGCTTTTTCAGGTACTGGAAGGCCAAAGTTTGGTCACCCCAAAGCCTTCTCTTTTCAGGCTGAACAATTCCAATTCTCTCAGCCTTCCTCATAGCAGAGGTGCTGATCATCTTGGTGCTCCCCTCTGGACTGATTCCAACAGATTGATATAATTCCTGTGCTGGGAACCCCAGAATTGGATGCAATGCTCAATTTTGTCAATGTAATTTCCTCATCCATAAATTTGCCTTAATGTAGGAGGATGTGTGCAGTAATCTTGGAAGGATGGGAGGTTCTGCTCAACCAGAAGGAAGGGTGGGAAGAGGGAACATTTCAATTCTCATTCTTACAAAACAGAGTATTTCATGACACCAGCAAACATTGTCTAAAATTGGATTTTATTTCTTTCCAATATTTCTCTTGAGTTGTCTTGTAGTCTAGTGTCTTTTGTGTGTTAGTCTGAAGACAATTTAGGTAAGGGTGGGGAGAGTCTGAAGTATGTGACAGTAGATCTATAACATTTGTTTAGAGCATTAACAGATAAGTGGAGGAAAAGTTGGCACTTACAATTAGAATTTTCCTTCTGTTCCCTGTTGCATAAAGAAAGGGAAGTATTTAGAACCCAAGTTCCTCAAGTTGGTAATGGAAATAACCCTGACACTTACTGAAAAATTGAAAGGCTTCAATACTTAGAACTGATAGAGGATTCTTTAACAAGAAGGCTTGGACAAAAGACTGAAGGGGAATGGATAGACCAAATCCACATGTACTGATGACTTATTTTCATTTATTTTCCCCTTAGAAGTTAGATTTGTATTATTAACAGTAATAAATTTTCTGCCTCATATCTTAATCCCTTCAGTAACTTTACTAGTTCTTTAAAGAAGATCAAATTTCTCTAATAATTAAACCAAGGGAATAGGGACAATTTGGCTGAGATGAGCATAAGTGTTTTTCTGGACCTGTACCATGAGATTCACTTTACACACTGAACCCAAACCTCTTCCAGGTCCTCATAAACTATAGATGTCACACATCCAGTTTGTATCCCTCTCATCCTTTTTGCAGCTGGATCTATACTCAGGGGGACAAGGTATGAAGCATGAATTACACAAAGCCAGAATCTCCTCAGTTAACTCATTTGGCTTCTTCCCCAATCTTTTTTGATGTTTCAGTGGAACAAATGGGATGTTCTGGCCTGCACAGCAGTCAACAGGAGACATTTGTTTGAATTCTGACTTTGGCAAACGTTGATATAAATGTGGCTTGGGGATATATATGGTGTCTGGTAAAACCAGCTGTATTTTGTTAGGGTCACCTCCAGTGGTGGTAATTGAGCCAGCTCCATTTAATAACTGTTTAATTCTCTTCCCCTTTAGTGTCACATTGAATCAAAAGTTCTCATTTTTATTTTCTTTATGCTTTATTTCAAAGCTAAATGGACTGTACATATTACTCTTCTTAATCCTCCATGGAACTAGTGCAAATTGACATTTTCCACATCTCAGAGTAAGACAAAGATTAATTAAAACCTCATGCTGGTCCATTATCCTCCTGTATTAATTTTGTTTCTAATTCCCATGAATTTTTAGCTACATTTAAAATTATTGCTTTTCCAAATATGAATAAATCCAAGCATCAGACTCTCAAAAAAGAGAAAAACCCTCAGAAGGCACCCATGCATTGATAATATGCATGACCAAATGATGACAGGAAATTTCCCAAGACATACAATTCTCTAGCAAATCCCAGGACAGTTTTGCAGAGTTCAGAAAAATAAAGATGAATGCCCAAACTTCTAATTGCTCATCCAATTAAAGACAGTGAATCGTATGCATCTTAAAGGATTACTAGGAAGAAAAAAGCAGTGGAGTTGTGGGGAAAGCTGAATAGGAAATCACTCCTATGGCTCCCTGTTTTCCACATATTACAATTTCATTTTATATGGAAAGACATCCTACTATTTATTTGTGTGGATTTTTGTGTATTTTCTCAACCATAACCAACACACCAGTACAAGAAGATAATTTTGAATGAAGGTTTGACAATAAGGGCCTTCTTTCTTAGAGAGAATTGAGGTAGGAAAGGAAGATGAGGAAATTTGGCTGTTGCCACCTTGGACTTTTGTCACTTTCAGGATTGGCCATAACTGATAAAATTTATTTTTATTTTAATAATTATTATTAAATAGAAAAATTAGGCAGCCTAAACAGAACAGAAAAAAAAAAATGATGCAAGTAAATAAATGAATCATAATATTCTGGACTTTGAATTGTAAGTATATTCAATTCAGAATTGCTAGTATTTTGAAGAACTACAGACAAAATATATTTTCTTTATGTTTTCCTTCAAGTTTTACTTTCTACTCCACATCAGTATTTTCACCTGGTAGAATTCTTTCCATATCCACAGATTAGTGGCATGTTTTCCTTTTGGACTCACTTGCATAAGAGGAACACAAAACAAGACCTTTGCTCCAAAGAGGAAAGAGAATTTAAAACCCAGTGCACCCCTTGTAACTTGGCACAGAAGTGGAGTTCACCTTGCTCACATGCTCATACCATGTCCAGCTGCAGGAGGCAATGTCAGCCTTATTATTCCTCATGAAAAATACAGAACATGTTTATGAAAATCCAGAGGCAGCTGCAATTTGTTTTAATTTTTTAAGTTTTTTTAAATGAAAATTTATTCATTCACAGATTTTCTTTTCTCATAACTCTTACTGTCCTACCTGTATGAGTCTTTTGCTTGTAGATTGTCAGTTTGTGGCATTACCACAATATGCTGTTATTAAAGGACAAAAAATATTATAATTAGTTTAGAGTGGAGAATAGAAGATGCAATTCTGATTGTGTTCACATTAATCTGTTGGAAAACTATGTGATTGAACTGGATTGAATAATACAATTATACAAGATTTCCTGCCAAGTAATTATACTCCCCTGTAAAAAAAGTCAATGTATACATCAATTTGCAATCTTTGAAACACTGACTGTTTCAAAACAAATTTGTATTATTAAAAGTTCTGTAATCAGAAAGTCAGGAGTAGGAAAGAGTTATATAAATTATTTAATGTTATAATTTAATACTATTTTAATATATTTTCTACAGTTTATATATAAAATATTTCTTGTCACTAGCTGACTATTTCATGAAAGGAGAACACAGAATTTATTCTGTTACACAGGACCAAAAAAACCTTATTCTTGTTTTGATTCTACTCTATTCTTCACAGCACATCACCACCAAAAAAACATTGTTTTTATTTCCTAGAAGTCAGTGAAGCAATGTCATTAGGTCTTTGCAGTGCAGAAGTCCCTACTGTCTCTTTTCTTTCCCATTTCCTTAAAAAAAAAAAAAAAAAAAAAAAAAAAAAAAGTATTAGGCAAAGGTATTTTTAAATTAATTTGTTGTTAATATTGTTTGGTTTTTAACTGGAAGGATATGGTCCAATAGCCCATTTCCCACCTGGAATGGAAAA
Source organism: Erithacus rubecula (assembly GCF_903797595.1). Lineage (NCBI taxonomy): Eukaryota > Metazoa > Chordata > Aves > Passeriformes > Muscicapidae > Erithacus > Erithacus rubecula. Next base: position 142,691,069 of record NC_136689.1, read on the forward strand.
TTCAGTCAGCCTTAAAGTACTTTAGACACTGGAGAACTGCAATAACTCGCTGCCCTGCATGTTCTGACATCCAATTCCACCTGCCTGCACAGTAGGATGTGACTGGGGGTGCATGTGGGATCTCAGGCTCTTGTTTCTGTGCATAGACACAGCATTTCTTTAAGAAATTAGTTGGTAATTTGATGCTGCTGGAAAGTCTATTATATTTCTGTGTGGTAGGAACTTGTGTGCCACAGGGAAAAAGAGAGGGAATTCAGGAAAAAAATACATACAGCATCAGGAACACTGTAAATGAACAGCATCAGGAACACTGTAAATGACACATGTAGCTTCAGGGAAACAAACAGAAAAACATAAACAAAGCAAAACAAAACAAAACAAAACAAAGAAAACCCCACACCACTAAAAAATCCCCAAACCAAAACCACAAACTCCCCATAGGTTGCTCAAAATATTTTCCCTTTCTGTACAGAGATCCCTACTTTTCTCTTTTTAAATTTTTCATTTCTTGGATAAATAAACTGCTTTTTTTTTTTTTTTTTTTTTTTTTTTTTTTTTTAATGCCTTTGTAACTTGTTTCTTTTCTTTTTAGTAATTATCCTTCTGTATAAAATTTTGGAAAATGATGATAAAAAAGAGCAATGTCACTCGGGTGATGATGCTTTGAATAAAAATGAGTTGGCAAAGAACAACACTGGTAAATTAAAAGCACTGCTATTCATCAGCTGACCTGACTGTTATTAACTCCAAGGTCACTTGTGAACTGGATAATCTAAGCAATTATTAAAGCATGAATGTGAATTTAGCTAATGCCTCGTCCTCCACATCATTATCTTAGGCATAATCACCCTTTGGTCCTTGAATGTCTTTTTCATCTGAGTGCTGAAAATCTCAGCATGCTGCTGTCTTTAATGACAGCAAGAGAAGGCAAAATTCCCTGCTAACACAGATCCTAGGTTTTGCAGTATTCCTCTGCCATATTTGGAGGTTTGTTATGCCTTTCATTAAAAACAAAACAAACAAAACAAAATGAAACAAGACAAATATATAAACAATGCATTTTTTCAGTAGCACTTTGCACTGAAATATTTTAGTTCTAAAACTAGACTTGTAAGTGCCTCATGTAAACTGTGGGAAAGAAGACAGATTTATTCTACCAGGGAAGGTGCTGAGGGCAGGATGGATAAATTGACCTCTCCCAGTGCCTGCAGAAGGTTCCATGAGCAGAAAGGCTCGATACCTGTGCTTGCAGAGTGGGCTGAGTGAAGAGGCAAATGCTGTGTTCTCATGCCTGGCAGTGATCCTGTCACCCAGCTGAACAAGGCACTCTCTGCATTCCTCTCTCCTGCATCCCTGAGACCCAGTTTTGTGAGGTTTTCATGGGTGTGACTCTCAACTGTGCCTTAATTTGTTTTATCACCACAAGAATAATACCCATTACCGAGTTCAGGCAGTTCTGCTCTCCAGAAGCATCTTTTGTTAACCAATTAATATTTCCTAGAATCCTACAAGAAAAGATAAAAAAGGGAGCTGACACAACTGTAGATTACACAACTAAAGCCTTGTAATTAAATTTTTAATTACTATATCTACATACTTAAGTATAATGGCTGTTTGTGTGTGTGTTGCTGCTGTGACTGTACAACTTTTGCATAAAAGAGAGATTAAACCCCTTTCAGAGTCTGTTTTAGGAATTAATCAAAGTGTAATGTATGTGACCCTATGTTTTTATGTAGATTTGTGAGTGTAGGTGGCTAGAACTGCACCGGGTGTTTCAGTTCCAAAATTACAGAAATTTTGGTATATATAAGCTATTCACCTTCTTGTACTCAGTTTTCAAACAGTGTAGAAAATTAGGCAAAAGTCTGCTGCCAAGATATCATGATCTATGTTGAATTAAATAGCTTTTAGACTGTCTTATAAAGAGACTGTATATCACCTCTATGTTATTATTTGATTGCAAGCTTGTTCCTTGATACTGGTATGTAGGGTCCAATTTCATCTGAAACTTGACTCCAAGGAAATTGAAATCAAAATTGTCAATGGGATAGATTTTTTTAAAAGCCAGTTATTAAGAATTTATTTGATCAGAACAGAAAATACTTTTTGTATTGTCAGTTTTCCTTGGGATTTATTGACTTGCTCAAATATCATTTGAGAGAAAAACAAATAAGTTTCAGATCTACCAGTGGTTTGGAATTTATAGCTACTTGCATCGATCAGAGATTTAAAAGAAAAATGAAAACTGCAGAACAAAAAAGAACAGTGGCACAAATAGCTCCTAACTACCTAAATGATTTAGGCCACAACAAACTGCTTGACACAATGCAGCATGTGATCAAAACTTTTTAAAAAAACCTTCAGGTTTAGTTTACTCTTTTGAAGAAAAATGCAGATTTATAATGATTTTCTCAAGTCTACCACCCATTTTTTGTCTAGAAAATCTTGTGCCTGTTGTAGGTCGTGTTTCTCTTTAGCATGTCTGGTGTAGGTATCTGAGGTGGGATTCTTGGAAGATCAGCACAGATAATTTATTTAAACAACTTAGTCATGACTCTCTGGAATGGGCTTCCAAAATTACTTTCTCAGCATTTAGTTGGTGGCATTCCCCCAGTTTTAAATGCCTGGAAGTAATATCTCTGTTGTGTTCAGTTTATTATACCATCCCAGACCATTATGAGCAAGAGAAGTTGGGGAATTCATAGTGGGATTTAGACCTTCAAAGATGTCTATTCATACCCACGTTTTCTGTTTAATGTCCATGAATTGTTGAATTGTGACTGAAAGTGTTCAAAAATTAATAAGATGGTGTTAAATAAATTTTTTGTTATTATCTCCAAACGACAATATTATGTAACAAAATTCATAGTGAATTGAAAGATGAAAGTGTGGTAACTCACAATAAAGCTGGACTTGGATTTCTCATTTGAACCATGAGGGGTGGCTGTGGATTTCCCAAACGTGGTACAATTGTGCAATGCCCTCATCAATTTAAAGGCAAAAAAATGTACCTGAGTGTACAAGAACTACCATCTATTGAAGTATTAATTAGTGAGACAATGAGAAAGATTAAAAGCAGATTTAGTGATGTGGACTTTTATTTGCTCAATGCCTTAACTACGAAAGAATGAATACAAATTCTTCTAAATTTGGGGTTTAGGTGATTCAGTGCCTGCTGAGGTCGCCTCTCATACATTTACAATAATTGTTCTAGAAGAAATGGTCATAAATATAATTTGGTAGGATTCCTTGTGAGCAAGATGCTGATCTTTTTCTGTACTCTGATGGTCCCTTTATGGTATTTATACAATCATGGGAGGGTGAACTATTATTCAAAGAGGATAAAATATCCATGTTAGTGAATTCCTCTCCTTTGGGAATGTGACAGCATTTTGCTGTTTTCAGATAGCAATACTGCTCTTTCCTGCACTTTGAAGCCATCAACTCTATTTTTGTGCATCACAGATGTCTGATCCTCATAGGGCAGAGATTTTAAAAGGTTCATGTTTGATCAATCCTTGGCACTTCTACTCTCACAGCTACCAGAGATATCAATTAGTGATATTTACCATAGTGTTTTCTTGTGACAAGGACCTTTCCTAGCAATATATTCTACTGGTAATCATTATTCAGGCTTAAAAACATACAGTTTTATTCTGGGCCTGGGATTTAAAGAGCCACTTGAGCTCTAATTTTGTCTTATATGATAGTACTGCAATCAGGTCCTGGTGAGGCAATTGTATTTTAATTGATCAGCATTATTACCAATAATATTAGATTTATGCAATTTGATTTTTAATGAGGCACAAATCAGGCAGTTATTCTGTGCCATGTAACTTCTGGTCCCTGGATAGCTGCCTTTCATTTCAAAATTATGGAGAAGAAAATCCTAAATCCTTCTCTTATAAGCTTCCTTCTGTTAATTAATTAATTAATTTAAAGAATACATTTTAGACTTCATTCCTTCTTTTCTTACCATTGTGATAAAGACCTAACATTATAGTCATACTTTTAAAATAATATTATTTATTTTATTCTAGTTGCTATTACATTTTTCTTATTTGATTCTAGCTGCCAATATATTTCTGAACTATTTATTTTAATAGAGGTTATTAGTGAAAGCAATTACTAGCTGGGGAAAACCTGAAAGTAATTGTAGATTGGATGTTGCTGAAAATCTGAAAATTTTTTTTTTCAAAAAAAGTTGTAATATTTAACATTTACTTTCAATCAGAAGTAGGTAAAAAGTAAATAACAATAAACAGGAAATTTGATGTGATTAAGAAATGGGAAATAGTTCTGGATAATTATTGTAGTCAGTTGCAAGGGAATAGGGCAGCCAGAAGGATCACTGCTACTTAAATCATTCTATTTGAAGCTTAATTTCACTTTTCTTTAGTTCATGGTTGACTTTGGATGCAGACACATATTGCAATGATGAGAAGTTAGGGATGATCCCAATTTAAAATTTTAAAAAACCTCTTTGTTCCAATTTAATTATCTCAAATAGCTTCAAAACACTGAAACAATTTTGCCCTCTTTATTTTGTTTTGGTTTTGGGTTTTTGTGTGTTTTGTTTTGGTTTGGTTTTGTTTGTTGTTGTTTTTGGTTTTGTTTTCTACATGTCTATGAGAAGACTGCATTTTGCCATAGCAACCATTTTTTTATTGAAGAAAATAAATCTTGACAATATTTCTGAAAGTTTACTTATTGGCTTTAATTATCTCTGTGATTTTGTCTTTTTTAATAGCCATTTAAAATTAAAAAAAAAAAAGAAAAAAAAAGGAAAAAGGTGAAGCAGGGAAGGGGAACTCCAACTTCCTTGAGAGTATAACTTGCTATTGTCTCTGCTTGCATTCCAAAATTGGGAAAACCATTGTCACTCCCTTCCTCAGGACCCCTCTGAGCTGTTGGACACTGGGTGGAAAGGTCACTTTGTCATTGTATCACAGGCCCATATCCCTCTTCCTTTTCTGGGGATGCTCCAGGTCATTCAGATCTATGAAAACATTTGTCTCTGAGACCCAGGTTGTCTTTTCTCCCTCTTTCAAATTTTGGCCTTTTGGGAGATATTTTTATAAAACACCCCTTTATTAACACCCCTGCAATGGTTGGTCAACTCTGAAGCTCTGACTTTATACACAAATTTTTTTCCTTTCATCAGAAAATTCTCAGAAATTGCACCTCCTTTATTTTATTAATATTTAAAATTAAAGCTTTGGTGTACCCTTTGGTATAGGTCTTGTATGCATATATCACATCAAATGAGCAGAGAGGGTTTGGTATTTAGAAGAAGGCAAAGCAAAACTTCATGTTTCCATGTGAAAATGTACATAGTGATGCCTCTTTGGTCCTTCAGCTAAACTTTTCCTTTTGGTTGTATCAAGACCTAAGCAACAAAGCCACAGGACCAGCGATGCTAAACCTTGCTAAAACAAACAGTTGGAAACAAAAACCCAAACAAAGATAAAGAAGATTAAGGAACAATGGCTGAATGTGAGGTTTTCTTTTTAGATGGGCTGTTGATGCTCTGCATGAAGATGGTTAAACCTCATTTATCCAGGAACTTCACACAGATTCCCGTGGTCAATCCAGGCATATCTGCTTATGACTGCCAAGCTCTTCTGCTGGCAGTGCCTCTATTGACTCTCCACCCCATTCTCTGCCCTCTTTTTGGCAACACAAGCTCTTCAGACAAGTGTCAGCCTCTGATGATGCGTCTGCTGGGTCACCATATATGTATCTGTATATAACATTAATATCAGCAGATATACAATGAATGTCTAGCTGACCAGCAAAAGACATGTCTTAGGAAGGCAGCAATTAAAGAAGCAAATGCATTTTTGCTTTATGATTGACACAAATCAATGGATTGAATTTCCAAAGTTTATGAATTTTTCTGGCTTTAGAAAAATGTTAAAATGTGCAGTCCTCAAATTATTTCTATTGCTTTAAAAAAAAAATCAGCTGTTTACATTGTGATTTGCTAAATAAAAGGTTCTTTGATGTTTATGCAATAACATGTATTTCTGTTTATTTATTTAATGTTTGTTTATGCCAACAAAATGCATAATTTTTTGTGGATTGTGGATTGTGGATTGTGTAATTTATTCACCTAGGACAACTCAGTAGAGATGTAACATCTGGCTGCTCAATGAAATCTTGCATTTCACCCAATTTTCCACCTGGATTGACCAGAAGATATAAATCTAAAATTGATAAATACCAACCACTGTTTCTGTGACTGAGAAATTAATTTCCAAACTTCACTGTAAGACTGCACAGGCAAGCAGCAAAAATTATATTGTTTTAGTGTATCATATTGGCAACAACACCACTCACCTCTAACTGCTCTGCCTTGGATTTCACTTGAGAAATATGCAAATACAAGGTTGTTAAAGTAACTGATTGCAAAAATATGGCATCACTAGAGGTGTTAACCTTGCTGCCCTGGCTAAATTCCAGTTTAGGTAATTTAAATCCACCTACTTAAATTCCCTCATAGGTTTTATTTCTTCACTATCACTTAAACTATAAATATTTGGCTTCTAAACAATGTGGCTTTGCGTGTGTTTCAGTGTCTCACTGTGACCTGTGTGTAAATAAAAACATTCATAGTGTTTTGTCTACATGGATATCCTCCTTTATTCATGATAATTATGACAAAGAAATCTTGGTATGTTCACTTGTGGCAAATGAAATTTCCTTTTGATCCTAAAAGAAGAAAAAACTGTGATGAGAGTTTTCCAGGATGACACATAATTTCTTCTCACCAGATCTAGGAAACATCAAATTTTGATCATTTTTCTATGTGGAGGAACAAATATGAGAATACTTTAATACTGGTACTAACCATGGGGGGTGGGTTTTAGGAATCAGAATGTGTGAATCAGGTATTGGTTTGGTACAGATATAGAAAAAAAAGGTTTTTGGTGTTGTCATTAAGCCAATTTTGTGAACTGGGTGGGAAGAATGTAACATTTTGAAGCCATGGGAGAATGGTTTTACTATCTCTTCCATAACTGCACTGATAAGAGCAGGATTAACCTTGTAATTATGCCTGGCTGCAGATACAAATCTATATTAATGTTCTTCCTCCTAACTCTATTTTTAAGAAATTCTCATCAAAGCTAAAGAAACATAGATGTCTTAATTTTTATAAACCTATTATGAAGCTGGTAAAATAACACCCAAATTCATGGGTCTGATTCCCATATGGTTCAATCACTTGACAATAAAACTTGATGGTCCTTGTGGGTCTCTTTCAATTCAGAATATCTGTGATTCTATGAAGAGTATATTTAAAAAAGAGAGAAAAAATAATTTATTAATAGATTGATCACTTAGTCTTTCCTCTATTTGAAAATCCATTCCTTCTGCTCCTGGGCAGGGCATAAGAATGATAACCATCTTAAATGGTTGATACTCAATCTCTGGATAGTGTGGATCATGAGACCCCAAACCCTCCAGAGATTTAAGTTTCATTTTACATATTAAGGATCAAATTCATCACACCTTACTGTAAATGTTGACCTGAATGCTGATTTTGGGATTTTTAGAGAGTTTTATTAGTTAAAAAGGCTGGAACTGCAGAGACGAGATCAGTTTGTAGTGAAAAGTATGGCTCTGGCAGTAATTGTACTTCTGCACTGGTAAAGAAATACTAATGAATTCTATATTTTACGTATGTCAATTTCTAGTGACTGTTAGGAAATGAGACCTCACTTGCAAACAAAAGTTGTGGATATTTAAGTATTTCCATTTTAAAAGTGGCTTATATAAATGGGAGGAATTTTTTTTGTACAATAGCAATACATTGAAGCCTCTGTTTTCAAAAGTGCCAACAGCATCCAGCAACTAAAACTGAAAAGATAATTTCAGTCTACCACAAGATTTAGAAAATTTTGGTTGTTTAAAACTCAGTGGCAATCCCTCATGGGAAACTGCTTAGCCTTGGATCATGTTCTTTGACCTGAAATTAAATTGACATTTGCATTTCTACCTGCAGTGAAGCTCAGACCAGTTCATGTCAAATTCAGGCTCCTTTCAGTGTTACTATAGAAATGAAAATGATTTTTAAGTCTATAAGGCTCCCTAGTTTTTAAACTGAATCCCATGCTGAGTTCTTTGCAGATTCAGAGTTTATTAATTGCAATAATACCAGTCCTATTTTGTCTATGCAAATAATATTACTGTCAGGTCCACTTTTTATGAATGCATCCGAACATAAGGGTGATTGCATGAACTTTCATTTCCATCATGTTCATGTGGCAGTTCATTTTTGCCATAGAGACATGAAAAATACAGTAAAAGGAGGCTTGAAGTTTTCAGCTTCAGCAAAATTGTAATAAAACCTATTTTCTGTGCCTTCACTTTTATTTACCAAGGCCATCAACTTTGTTATTGCTAGTAGATATTTTACAGTTGACACATTTAATCCCTGGACCTCCTAATTCCAACAAAATCAACTTTTCACATTGTAATATAGAATTGCAATAAATGTGAGAACTAATTGGCTTGAAAGAGTGCATTAGGAGTGTACCATCAGGTCATTAATCGGTGTCTGAGTTCCTACAAATTCAAAAAATACTCTGCTGACTAGTAAACCACATATGAAGAATAAAAAGATTGGAGACTGGGCTATTAAAATAAAACTATCGTATACTTCTCATCCTGATATTTAAGGAATATGTCAAAAATTAAAAATTTCCTTGTGCCCATGATGTATTATTCCATCAGGACTATCTTAGAATCTCCCACTGTTGACACTTTTTGTGATTATGCCATCCTTTGCAGGATAAAGTTTCCTGTTTGTTATTCTGATCACTTTGGAGCAAAATAAGACTGTTGCATATAAAGAGTACCTTGCCTTTTATTACTGGATTGGGTTTTTTTTCCTTCTAGATTTTCTGTTCATATTTATTGATTTTTTTACAATCTTTTCTTGCACAATTACAGGAGTACAAGATTTTTCTATTTATGAAATGTTTATTTTCATTTTTTTCTTTATTTGAGTTTATTTGTTAAATATATACACATATACAAATGCTGGATATATATAATCCATTCTTACTCCTTATTTTATAGAAATAAAACTACCTGTTTACCTGAAGGTAGGAGAGATGGCATTTTGTAAAGTCTGGCAGATGCCCAACTAGAAAAATATGGTGGCAGGATGCTGGAAAATGCACTTTTAAAAGTGCAAGACTAAGGAGGTGAAACTGGACAGCACAGCTATTGCCAGGACATTAGGTCCTCAAGGAGATGATTGATCATATGCCATTATTTTAGCTGATTAAGTGGTTTTGATGAGTCACAAATAATTATTTAATAGATATGAATTCTTTGTTAATAGGCATTTCAAAGGCCCAGCCAGTTGTTTCAGAACTGTTACAAAACAATGTATTTTCCTGTTATAACCTATAACCATGCTCATAAAATTGCTACTATTTTATCCTACTGTGATAGCACCAACAGTAGGCTAATAATTGGCATGACAAATAATAAGGCACAGTCTGATAGCTCAGTTTAAGTCTTGGGATATGTCAGGGTGGTAGGAAAAAACATACCACCAGTTGTTATGTAAAACACATATTAGTTATACTTACTGACTTTCTTCTCACCTTTTCTTGTTTGTACCTTCTGGTACTGCAGCTGGAGTGATCATATGGAAGGATTTGAGGGGAAAAAAAACTCAGTAGTTTTATAGAAAGTGGATTTTCTTTGATTATGTTTGAAAAAAGTTCTTACAGCGTAAGGTTTATGGGATAAAAATTTCTAAAAGATTTGTAGAGTGGAGATTTCAGGGTTTTTTTGTGTAAGCATTAGGGAGAGTGAACTAACACAATGCCTCAAAATTAGCAGGATGCATTCAAAGGAAAAAGAACAGTAATTTAATGTGTATACCAAAGAGGTACTTATTTCCTCAGTGCATTAATTTTAGAAGATGGTGAAAATGCTTACAACTTTGGCACTAATCAACAACTTTGGAATGTAAGTGTCCAAAAGAGTGCAGTTTGGAGGTAAAACAAAATAGCAGAGACAATAAAATCAGACAAGATTTTAGGGTTAGATAAAAGGGGATGAACAGATGTTAAACTATAACTCCAGGCAGTGACACTCACAGCTGCTCACTCTCTCTTGCTGGTTGAGATGGGGAACAGAAACAGAAAGGCAAAAGTGAGAAAACCTGTGGGTGGAGATAGGGGCAGTTTAACTGGTAAAGCAAAAACCAAGCACTCAAGCAAAGCAAAACAAGAATTAATTCACCCTTCCCATGCCTGCGAATAAATTTTTGCTGGACTATCAAGTATCTCACTTCCCTTGAAAAGAGACAAATCAAGTTTAAAAAAAAAATAGATTTTTAAAACACTTATTCTTGTTTTTTAATTTTAATCCTAGGATTTTTTCACCATAAATTTTATCCAACTGAAAAATCTAGGTCTGGAGGAGAAAGGCAGTAATTCAGACTCTTCTAAGTTTTGAATCTGCTCTTTCCTAGAATCAAGTGGATCACTAATGTTGGCACTTGAGTCTTCCTATAATCATCATAACTTGGAAGAGAGGACTTGCACTTATGTCGGAAAGTAAATGAGAGATGAGATCATCTCTGATCAGTAGTTTAGTAAAGTACATATGGAATTAACAGTAACAGAGAGATAAAGCAAAAGATGTAGGCTTTTAGTGGATGGTGTATGTTAGACTGTGGTTTACTTCGTCCTAACCCTGAATCTATTTTTCAGCTATAAAATTCTGTGGAGTGAGGCAGGTCATCCATCATTGAAATGCTCATCAGACGTGAAACAATTAGAGTGTGACTGTTGTCCTGAAATAATGAGGCACTGATCATATGCTTCTGTAGCTGAATAATGAAATGGAAAAGAAAGAAAAGTGGATAAAGAGAAAAGGAAATATTTCCTATCCCATCTCAGAACTAGATTTTAGGTTATGAGCAGCTAAAAATGCTGTCTTCATGTCACTGTATTGTTGCTTTTTTGACCTTCATGTAATGGGGAACATATTCTTCTAAAGTATTTCTTAATGTTGCACTGAAATGTAAATCTGTAGTTACAACTGCATACAACTCAAACTTGAGCATAAAGAGATTAATGTGTTTTCACCTATAGTGCAGACAGAATTCTGGAAATAAGAGTTATCCTCGCTCCTTTTAAATTCTCTTTTAGATAGTTTTGTACTCTCTCTTAAAAATAACCTAATTACTTCAGGTGGAGGATCTGACAACACTGCATGTGACAGTATTCCAGTACCATGTGGACAAAAGTCTTATGGATAAGGGTACAGGTATTTTTGTTTGAAAATTCCTTGCTTCCTTCTAGAATTAAAATAGTTCAGACCCTTCAATATTAATAAAAAAATATTCTCCTAAAAATGTTGTTATCTGGCCAACACCAATGATTTTGCCAGATATTTTAATGTAAATGGCTTGAAAATAAGAGAAAATATTAGACCTGGCCCTTTAAAGAACAAGTTTTGGGATTAAGGATGACTGCTATGTGTTATAACTCAAAATTGCTGACTAATTTAAAAGATTTTAGTAAACAGACTGGAAGCTCGCATTCATGGGCAGAATGGTGCTAGTTGCACTGATTTAAATTTAAGTTCTTTTGACATCAGTACAAGCACATTACATATCTCTGTATTCTCTGCACAATGCTTACTATAATGTTATTGTTTTTAAATAAAGCTCTAACAACAACATGATTTTCCTCCTGTTAAAAATGAATCAACTTAAAAGGAAATGTCCTTGGTTTTCCACCTTGTCTGGTCATTGACTGATGGCTCCTTGATGGAAACGTGTTCTGACCACTCACCTGTGATTTCATTGCAGGAAGAAACCTTCTCTTATGTGAGAATAAACATATGAATCTAAACCTGCAGAATCAAGAACAGATGATTGAGTATTTGACCTCTTATTAGGTTTTATGGTGTGATGGTGTCCAACCTATCACAGAAACTCTGGATGTCAGTGTCTCCAGTCTTCCACAGATCTTTGAGAAAGTACCATTTTATGAATCAGCATTTTAAAAGATTTTCTTTTTTTACTTCATTTGAGAGAAAAAAAAAAAAAAAAAAAAAAAAAGAAAATAGGAAAGAAATAAAAATATTTTTAAAAAATTAAAAAATAGTTTTCTTCTTGTGAATTCTGAGTGACGAAGATACTTGCAGGGAAGGACACTCATTGCAGACATATGGAGTTTTTAATGAGAAACAGAAATTCCTATTCTAAGGTTGTAGATTCAATTTCCAGGGTCTTGACCCTGATAACAGAAAAACACTGATTTGTTTTGTTTTGGTTTTGTTGTTTTATTTGTTTATTTGTTTGGTTTTTGTTTTGTTTTGTTTTCTCTATTTTCCCCTGCTGCATACACTTTTTTTTGATGGACTCTGGGAACTTACCCTCAATCACACCTCCTGCCAGCTGGTAAGAACCCAGTTGCTGTTGGAAAGATTTGCTGCCTTAGCTCTCTGGTGGGTGGTTTTTACAAGTGCATTAGTGTGTTATCTACAAAAAAAAAGGCAGTGATTAGAGTGCTTAGAATTAAGCCATTGATGTCATTAAAACTTCCCATTTACTGTGCACTCTGATTCTGCACTAAGTCATCAGGGATAGGGCTCTGGATGATTTTTTTAAAGACTGATAGGGGTTTGGGCATTGATCACAAGTTTGGACTGAAGGTGATGAGCACCACCCTTGATGGTCACCGTGGGAAGAGGGATCCAGTGTGCTACCTGTCTATTGACCTGTTACATCACTTATTTGTGCATCTTTTTCCTTTGCTGCACAAAGATGATTTTCAACACTCTCAAGTCTCAAAGAGGCAATGATGTGACAGATTCATTTATATAGAGAAGAGATATAAATGCTGCTTTGCTTATACTTATCCTAATGTTCCATGGAATAGAAGGAACTTGGTTTTGTTTGCTACTCTTCCTGGTCTCTCTCTCTCCAAGTGATTAAAAAAATAGCTTATAACTGTAGTATCCTGAAACTTGTGAAAAAGAGAATAAAGTGTAGCTTATTAAAGCTTTAGCCTGTTTTTTGTATGCTTCATTTGGGAAAAAAGTGCACACTGTCTATCCTTACTTGGACTTTGGGGGTACCATCCCACATCACCTTACTGATAATATCCAACCTGTATCCCAGGGTCTCAGTCTCCCCACAAATAAGCCTGACTAAGCTAAACTAAGCTAAGTTAAGAACTTCCATCATTGTGAAGAGATCAGAAACACCATCAAATAGAAGGGCTATTTTGTCCTTTCTTCTTGTCATATATTTTTATTTTTATTTTCCCTTCAAATCTTTCATGAAAATATTTTGTTCTGAAATAAGTAAATTTAATTAACAAGTTTAATTTATTTACATTTCCAAAATACAAAAAACTTTCAAAATATTTATCTAAAAGAAACTCCGGTGTCTTTATTCAGAGGGCTTCTGGTAGTCCAGTTTCATTTCTAAAACCAGTGAGGAGAGAACTGCAGTAACTTTTGCAATAAATCCCAGGGTCCATACCACCAACTCATACTGAGCCAAAAAGAACCCCACAGCCCTTTTAGGTTTGCATTTAAAAATCTCTCAAAGCAAGGTGATTTGCTTCTTGTATGAGCACAAGTACCATTTCCACTATTAACATTCAGAGATACTTTTTGCCATTTGAAAATGGTTTTTTGGGCTTCTGCTCAAAATTTCCTGTGGAACTGACACCCAAGGTCTTCTAATATTGCAATGCTTATAAATAATGACAAGGCATGACTGGTTTGTTCCATTAGGACCGTGTTAAGTGGCTTTTAAAAAGAGTCATTTCAAGGTCACTTCTGTTTCAAGGCATCTTTAATCTGATAATTGCTGTAACTGGGGCTGATATTTCTAACTATGTGATATTTTCACTGTGTGAAAAATCAGTGTGCTTGTGTGCTTTCCTGGGGTGTCTGATACTGATAACTGATAAGAGAAAAACATCTAACCTAGGCTGAGCAATAGTTTAAATTGGTGATAATTTAAATTGCAGATAATTTTCTTTACTATTTGGAATTGTTATATAATAAAAATCATAAATTTAAAGATTTTATTAATTCAAGTGATTATTACTTCCTCTCCTTACTCCTGCCATATGTTTTACAGCATCTTTCTTCCAGTATCTGCATTTAAATTAGGATTTTGAAAAGTATTTCTCTTAATTTTGAACGGGAATTATTCAAAGCTGCATCAAGAGAGGTTCAGACTTGAAGTTGTAAAATAATTATTTGCTGAGAGATTAGGTCAAAAACTGGGACAGTCTCCCCAAAGATGTGATCAATGCCTCTGCCTTTGTGTTTAAGAGGCATTTGGACAAGGTGCTTAACATGATTCATCTTTTGGTCAACTCTGAACTGGTCAGACAATTGGACTAGATGATCAGTTTAGGTTCCTTCACAAAGAATTATTCTATTCTATTCTATTCTATTCTATTCTATTCTATTCTATTCTATTCTATTCTATTCTATTCTATTCTATTCTATTCTATTCCATTCCATTCCATTCCATTCCATTCCATTCCATTCCATTCCATTCCATATCCTATTATATTGTTTGGGATTTTTTTATCTCTTCAGATTGAGTGTTGAGATACACTTAAACAAATACAAAAGTAAACATGTCAGATTGGTATTTCTGAAGAGTATTAATTGCCATTTCAAGTGTTTTTTTCAAATATTTTGAAAGGAATATTCTTTTTCTGAAATGACACATTCTCAGGTAGAATAACTTCTGCCTTTTGTTCAGTCTGAGTTTGTGTGTTGATGACTAGAATGTTAATGCAATAATTTACAGTTGCATTATCTTTATGGCTGTGTATTATAATAACTTAATGGAGCAGAAATGCATTGCAGATGGACAGATAAAGACTGGCTGTGAAAATTAGAGAGAGGGGAAGTGGAATGTCTTTGAGTAGAGTGTACTGCACTGGAAGCTAGATTGGTCCTGAATATTAATATAAGTAGGAAATGTTTTTAACCATATTTCTTTCTATATTCTATGTTCCAGGCATGACTTTGCAAAGATATATGTTAGGTTAAGACAGTGTGAGAATTGTGAGTATAAATACAATGGGGAGTTTACATTTATTAATAGTTCACACAGACACAATTATTAATTCTCATTTGTTTCAATGTTCAGAAAGATTTTTCCCTTTGGTTGATATTTTTTGTTAGTTTTTGTTTTTTAGTTTTTTTTGTTTTGTTTTGTTTTGTTGTTTTTTGTTTTTTGTTTTTTTGGGGGTGTTGTTTTTGTTGTTGGTTCATTTGTTGTTTCCCCAAAGTGTGTTGTTGAATCTTCATCTTCTGCTAAGTCATTGACAAGACAGGCAGGTGCAATATCAATTTAGCATCGTGACTGCCACTATGATGCTGTAAAGACTGGACAGGAACTGCTGTCAGTTGTTGTAAGTACCATGTCAGGGAGAAAAGGAAGAGAACTTGATGAAGTAAAGGTCATAAGTAGCTTTAATAGACCAAATTGTGGTAGAAGACAAAAGAGAAAAAAATACCCTAATAGCTCTGTTGTCTTAGTTTTTTGAGCAAATATTTTAATAATTTGAGGAATAGGAAATGAGTAAATGTCAAGTGAATTCCACTGCTAAAGTGGTAAGTTAGAGAAAAATTAATGATTGTAGTGAGGAATTGTCTTTCCATTGGCAGATCTCAGCAATTATTGCTATGGCTAAAGAAAACTCACATATGAATTTTGGGGCTGAGGAACGTGAATATTAAGAGCTGGGCATCATTTTATTGAAATGCTCTCTTAAATACCTTATAGCCAGTGAGTGTGATAAAGTCATGTCATTTCAGAGTTTACTGCACAGGCCAGAGTTCAAATATCACCAAGATGGATAAAAAATGGCTGATGAGCTTCCTGGGATACCAAAGGAGAGGAGAACTGAGGAATTAAAAGGTGTTATGTGGGATTTTGAAATTAAGCAGAAAATGACCAACAACGACTTCTCCAAATTGAAGGTCTGTGTTAGATCCTCTGTACAAAGCCTTTGCTCTGCTCTTGATAAGGAGGAAAAAAAATATTGCAAAGAGAACAAAAAACCTCTGAGGAGCCAGGTTTATTTTTGGTGAAATTTTTCTAAGCCAGAAAACTACCATTAAAGAAACAGCTTTCATCTTCTTCACAAAAGAAGGTAAGATTCTCAAAAATGTAAGAAGACCACCACATGTATAAGAAAATTTATTTAGATTTAGGATTTGTCTTGTAGAATTATCTGGATTCTGTATAATTGGATGATGTAATTCATTAACAGAAACAACATTCATTTAAATATATAGTGACCAAACTATATATAAATAACGTTTTATGTTTTGTATCACTGAAAGCACGCAGTAGTCTCTCTTACTCAGCATAGGTTCAAGTAACAGAAGAAAGTGCACCAAATTTAGAAAAGAAAACTTTAAAATGAAACATCAACTGCCACAGAGGATTTCTATCATAATTTAAAAAATACTCTGAGGTGTTTCTCTGCCATATGAAGGCAGTTTTTAGAGTTTTTTCAGGGGAACCTGGGTGAACAACTGGATTGTGCATAACTTGCTATTTTCCTTATTGTTATTATTATTGTTATTATTATTATTATTTACCATATTATTATTATTATGTTTAGCTGTATTTTAATTTATTAAACTATTCTTATCTCAACATGCAAGTTTTGCTTCAACTCTCCTGCCTATTCCATGTGGGTGGGCAGACAGAGAAAGGGAGGTTGAGTGAGTGGCTGTGTGGTGTTTCACCTCCAGCTGGGCTTAAAACCACAACAAATGGATAAAAATCAAATGCATCTGTGTGTTATAAACAACAGTCATAATTAATAGATGGAAACTCGGGCTTGCTGTTGTGCCAGCTCACTGCTGGGTGCTGCTGATGGCTGATAAAAACCAACCCACTCCTCACCTCTAGTGAGAAGAAGGATAAAAAATAATAGTTGAAATCTGTAGTGAGAGGTTCTGCTTACTTGCAGTTTTCTGATGACCCCAGAAAACAGTTGTTCATTCCTGTCACTATTATTTAATAAATACACTATTCATTGCAATAGTTAAGTGAATTCTCTATTTAGCCCTAAAGGCTTTTTGTTTGTTCAGGTTTGGTTTGTTTGTTTGTTTGGAATGGAGGGGGTTTTTTTGCTTGTTTTTATTATTATTTTTTATGATTGATTGTCTGGGCTTTTTGCACTGTTCATTTTGACTTTCAGTGCTAAATCTTTTCACATTTTCTATTTCAGAATACCATAAAAGACAGAGTACAAAAGTATAGAGTGAAGAATGAGAATTAGCTTTATGCAGGGACTGGCATTCCAGGGCAGAATTCATTCATGTCCTTTGCATGATTCTAAGCCCAGACTTGTCTTGAGGCTCAACTATGCAAAGTACTTGAAATTCATGCCAATAAACAATCCATTTCTGCTGTTAAACAAATATTTTGGAAATATCACTCTCTGATGGCTGACTGCAATAGGAAATTTGGGGATAAGATCCATTTCATCTGTTTGTTGATTTTAAAATATATCTCTCTACAGCTGAGCTGGCTATTTAGGTTTCCACAATAGTCAGTGTAGCCTAATCAATAGAGTCAATAGAGTTTAATGTGATTAATTTGGACAAATGTGTTTATTTTAGGGTGAGATACAGTTGTCAGATCTCAATTCTGCTGAATTTATTGACTAGTCCCCCACAGACTCAAAAAAGAAACTCAGAATAATTTGATCAAATGTCTCAACATTGAAGAAATCCATGGGTAGTTAAATGAATCCTGGAGTTTGTGATGTTTGCAATCACAGAAATCAAAATCTTTCACAGGCAAGTCTTCTGAATTGCAAAGTAAGGATTTCTCCTCTGGAATTATGCTAGATTGGGCATGATAAATAATTGATAAAATTCCCCCCCTCCCTATCCTCCCCCCACCAAAAAAAAAAAAAAAAAAAAAAAAAAAACCAACCAGAAAAAAATAAATTCAATCTCAACAAAAAGAAAACTCTTCATGACAAAACTCAAGGGTATGAGCATCTTACCTTTTATAGAAATATACACTACCCATACAGATTTCCTCAGGAGTACTTAACCTTGACTTATGCATAAATTGAAAACTTCTTGGAATACAGAATATGCAACACGTCACCACAGGCTACAGCTGCCTACTTGTAGCAGGCATTGCTATTTCATATCAAGGAAAATAGAAATGTCTGTGAGCAGTCTGTGCTGAGCAGAAGATAGAAATAAGGTTTTTCCAGAGTTATATTCCCAAGATAAAATCTGCCCCTGGTCTTGTAATTTCTTGGGACAAAGGATGGCACAATATAAACCACCAAAAAGATTCTTCTTTTGTTTATTTTATATATATATATTTAATATCCCTTTATGCCCTCTGCCTTTTACAAAAAACACTCTCACTGCATTTTCTTTATTTCTTTCATATTATTATAGGCAATTTATCTCTTCTTCCAGCTGAAGACTCTGTCTCCTTAACCTCCCCTGGCATCCAAATCATTCTGCAACGTTGGTCATGTGCTATCTTTGTCTATATTATTGTTTTTGCAGTTTCATTGCATTATTTGCAAAAAAAGAACCAATCCTACAAGGCCTTTTCAAATACATAATTCACTAACTAGCAATGAACTAAAGGATAAGCATTTCTTTAGACACTGGTTCCAGAGTTCCTAATGGGGAGTTTAGCTTGTGGTAAAACACACTGACTTGGAGGTTCACAGATTTCCAGGTTAGTTGGGTCTGAGCAGGATCTGATCTCTTCTTCCTGATGCTCAGGCTTCCCAAAACACACCTGGGAAGTGACTGCTTTCCCAGCTCCTTTCCTGTGGCACTCTGCCATCACAGACCTTGGACAGTGGAAAAACTGCCCAAGCCTCCTACAGAAAATATCAAACCCCTTGTGTTAGTTTTCATGGCCTTTTTTTTGGTAGCTGGGAAATCACAGAGGTGGCTTCTGTGAGAAGCTGCTGAAGCTTCCACCATGTCCAGCAGAGGCAGTCCCTGATGGCTCAGAAGATGGGCATGATGCTGGCAAAACTGGGACAATGAGAGAGGCTGGTAATGCCTCTGTGATGGCATATATAAGAAGAAAACCAAAACAAAAGGCACACAGTCTTTGCTTCTAGTTGGAGAGCAGAACGAGGTGAGAACATGTGAAGGAAACAACCTGGAGACACCAAGGGCAGTGGAGAAGGAGGGGGAGGAGATGATCCAGGAACTGGAGCTGATGGTCTCACCAGACTGGGAGAGACCATGGTGAAAAAGCTGTGCCTGTCAGTCATAGGGATCCACAGGGATGCAGAGATCCACCCACAGCCCATGGGATCCACAGGGATGCAGAGATCCACCCACACCCCATGGGATCCACAGGGTTGCAGAGGTCCATCCACAGCCCATGGGATCCATGGGGGATGCAGAGATCCTGCCACAGAGGAAGGGTTTGGGGGAAGAAAGGTGTTTTAAGGGCTTATTTTTGCTTCTCATTGTCCTCCTCTGATTTTGTTAGTAATAAACTCACTGTGCATTTCTAAGATGGGCTTGGTTTGCCCTTGGAGTGTTTTCTTCCAGTCATTATCTCAACTCATGAACTCATACAATTTTTTTTCTCTCCTCTGCCCAGCTGTAGCAGGGGAGGGTGAATGAGTGGCTGTTGTGGTGTTTGGCCAGAGTCAAAGCATGACACCAGCTTTCACAAAAGGACTTAGTTATTTTCATATGCTTTTTGCTATCCCTCAGCA
Organism: Erithacus rubecula; assembly: GCF_903797595.1. Lineage (NCBI taxonomy): Eukaryota > Metazoa > Chordata > Aves > Passeriformes > Muscicapidae > Erithacus > Erithacus rubecula. Next base: position 142,710,841 of record NC_136689.1, read on the forward strand.
CTTCAACTCTTTTTCATACTTCTACATTTCTGCTTTTTCATAGAAAAGTTGTTGACAGCAGTGCCATATCTGCTACAGAACTTGCTGTCCCACCAATGTAGAATGTGTCAGGGATGGGTGCAGTTCCAGAATTCGTTGTCTATTTCTATTACAAAATGCAGCATTAAACTGCTGCTTACAACATTAATCATAACTGTTACCCTACCATGTAAGCTGAAATATTTGTCCTGAATTTTATAAGAAAGATGAAGAAGTGTACAGTAGATATGAAAGCCAGCCATAGCCTGGCTTCTAAAATGCCAGTTTTCTGTTGTGAGTTTCAAGAAATTTTGACTGGCTTTACTGAAAGAAATCCATTCAAACAGAAAGAATTTAAGTGTCATCTTTCATGTGAAACAAAATGTAAAACCTAATAATTATTTTATAAGTAGAAAAAATATTTTCTTCTCAATAGCATCTTCATAATTTACATCAGTGTGAAAATTCGTCCTAAAGGTGTTTAACTGTGTTTTCTTCATTAAACTCATTTCATAGATATGCCATCTCTAACTCTTCAGCTTATACCCATGATATGCCACAGTCCTTTGTAAGAAATTTCACTCAGCCTGCCCCCTATGCCTCTTGGCTGCTCATTTGTCTGTTTTTCTGGCTTCTTTTGAGATTCCTTCAGAGGATCTGAGATGAATCATTCAAACCTGAGTGTGCTCTCAGGTGCATGGTGTGGTTGTTGGGTGTCCTGTGCAGGGCCAGGAGTTGGATGTGATGATCCCTGTGGGTCCCTTCCAACTCAGAATATTCCACAACTTTATGATACTGTGAAGTGTCATGCAAGAGTAACCTTGGTGGAAGCAGACACAATATGCTCCTATCAGAGAACAGAATCCTGCCATTAAAGTGTTTACAAGCCATTCCTGCAGACTTAGTTTGACACTATGTCCATTTATCATCCTCTCCTTTAGTATTCCAGTATTATAATTGCCATAGCTAAAAATGAGCAATTGGGAGACAAAACCTTTTCTCTAACATTGAAATTCTGAAGAAAGGAGACAGAAGCAGTGAGCAGTAATTGCATGATTTTCCTCTTTTCTCTGCATTTTATTTATATTTTTACCTGGTAATATTTTAATTGTCCATCTGCCAATTTCACAACAGCTGACATCTTCTGTTTAAATGAGACACACTCTCAATCTTTGCTGGGAAGAGTGGCTAGAAAGCACACCAAAAATGAAAAGGATCAGAGGATGGATTGCCATGCCGGCATACATTTGTTTCCAGCTCTCATTTATGGCCCTTCTTGATCCAGCTTCAGTTTGGGGGAGGGAAAAGGGTGTAGCACTGCTTTAAAAGCCATAACCTTTGGAATTAAAATGAGTTCTCAGCACAAACTGAGCAATAAAAAAGCAATCATATCACCAGGCTGCTGGCCCTTATTATTTTAGCATCAGTGTGATGGGCTTTAAAAGCTTTAGACATGCTGGGAAAGTTAAATACACGTGTTCCTTTTAAAACTGACCAGCATTTAAATACGTAGACACCTGCCATGACAAGCAGTCAAGGGACTGCTCTTTCATTTTATAAATGGAATAAAACTACTCAGTGGAATGGCATGACATCTGTGTGGATATTTGTTTAGTTGCTACTGGTGTACTTAATGTGAGGGATTTAGAGTATTAGTCTCAGACAGCATTCTGCAAGCTCCACTTCCCCACAGCGACTTCTCTATTCAGTACAAGATTTAAGTAGTTGAACAAAGTGATCCTTTTGTCTAGGATAAAATAAAGAAGTGTGTAGGGGTGAGGTGGCTTGTCTCCTCATTTTCCCTTTGTGCACAAAAACTGTTGGGTTTGCTGGCAGCAGGAGCCATACAATGAATGCACTCTTAAGATGCTGGCACTAAGAGGGGTGGGTGGAGAGAAGGAGATGTTTTTTTCCTCTGGGCAAATGGAACAAAAATTCTGTTTATCTGAGGGTTTGAACAGCAACACTTGTCTCTAATTAATTTTGGGATGGTTTAATCCTGTTAAATATTTTCATTGGAGTTAATGTTGAATGGAAAACATGCATTTCATTGAAACAAGTAAATACTTTGAATATATCAAAACTAAGTATTCAGTTTCTGAGATAGTTCCTTGCTTTCTTGAATTCACACACAATCATAATGTCCTGCTTGCCCTGTCCTCCAGGGTTTAAATTTCAGCATATTTTGAGGTGTCCCAAGTGTGCCCAGGGATGAAGAGATGTTGAACTTACTGCATGCTGGAAGTGTTTTGCTCCTAGATAGATTTTCCCCCATGATCGAATGAAAACACAAGCAGAATAATATAGGTAATATATAGATATAGAGCTTATTATATATTATATAATTATATTATACATAGATATTATATAGCAGATATAGAGCTGCAAGAATTGTCACAGATATCACCTTCTGTCCTTTTCCATATGTTTTTTTCCCCCCGGTCCATTCTTTCCTCTTCCTTAATGCAAGACTAGTGCTGTACATAGTTTTTGGGACTGGTACGTATTTTTTCATGCAACACTCCTCATTTCAGTATCTTGAACTTAGCTCTTCTTTCACCATTCATCTTTTATTTACAGTTATTTATGCTGGAGATGAAAAACTATAAAACTGAAGGAATAGAGTCATTTACACTTGAGGACTGTAATCTGCTTTCAATTAATCCAAAAGAATAATTTGTCAGTGTCTCATTTCTGACCCTTTGTAAATGTTGCCTTTATCCCTTTTTACAGTAATAAAACCATAAAAGAAAATTTGAGTGATTTTTTCTCCCACTGATTTTCTTCCTCTTCCACTCTAATTAAAAAATCACTTGTAAAAACATCATTTTCCTATTGCTACCACAATCCCAAAGTGAAAAAACACAACCAATCAGTCTTCTTTGTGTTGTGTGTTACTATTAGAGTAATTTAAAGAAACAAAAGCCACAGAAAGTGAATCAACCCTATGTCTTTAAACCAATTTCGTATTTTGTCTTATACAGTAGAAATGTGAAGATAAGTTATTGTGCTTGATTCTGCTGCTTCTAGATAATACTTTTCATGTCATAAAAGAAAACCAGTGCTGCTTTAAATTCCATGATCCTTTCTAAGAGTGCAACTCCCTGTGTTGACTTTTATCTCTTCGAAACGGATATGTAGAATTTATATTAGAAATAAACTGTCTGACAATGTCAAAGAACAAAACTGTGAGAAATATTAAAAGAAAAAATCGTTATTATGTACATTTGTCCATTAACTCAGTACATGAGTATCCCTCAAGATTAATGTTTTAATACTACTTGAAGGAATATTTAAGAAGCAGAGAATTAAGAGCACAAAAGCTTGATTTCATCACAGATTTAGTTAGGGAAAGTTGTATCTGTGCTGGGATACCTGGTACCACACTGACCCCACAAACTCTGTTAGGACTTTGTGACAGTTTTCCACTCTTCCCTGAGTCACCTGGGAGGGAGCCCATAGCAAAAATGAGAGATGAGATGACATCAGAGCTCCTGAGCTGCTGGTGCTGCCTTGGAGACCTTCTGCATATTTAAATCTGTTTCCTCAGTATGAAAACTTGAATGGAAGCAAAAATCATTCTCTAGCTCATAACTGTCAGTGAATCCAAGTTACAAGAATCATTGGAAGCTACAGGAGAGTTGAGAGCATCCAGCAGGAGTCCAGGTAAGTCCTGAAGTGGGGTAGGCACCATTTAAATTTCTGAGGGCAAGGAAAGTCAATGGAAGGGCAAAAGTGTCAACAGGGTAGAGCAGGAATTTGCCTTAGTCTGTATCCTCCTTTCCTATATTCTCCCCAGCCACTCTCACTTCTGATCAGTGTTTAGGTATTTTTCAAGTTTCATCTTTTGTTTTGAAAACAAACAAATCATGAAAAAATATAGCATGGGTCTGTGGGGTTTTATCTGGTTATTTGATTATACTAATCACAATTTTTTTTCCCTCCTCTGGGACTAAGGTATTCTAGGAATACAGTAACAAAGTTTTGCTTCTTAAATTCTCTGGCTAGGATTTAATGACAACAGAAATCAAAACGAAAGCTTCAGTTCTTTATGTGCGAACTTGCAAATGCTGTGAAATTCATTTTTGCCTTTCTGAGGAAGCAGAGGAAAATTATAACAATATGAGTTATTGGAACACACATTTAATATTTTCTGGGACACGTTTGCATGTAGACAATACCCTGATACTGGCTTGGATAAATCTATTCATGTTTTAGCCAAAAAAAAGTGCAGTAATAATTAGTTCCTGGTCAGTAATGGCTCTGACTGGGATGAGTTGGCTCTTCCCAAGGCAGCCCTCCCAGTGCTGTGCTGGGCATTGTGGCTGCAGGGGTGTTGGTGGCACTGCAGTGTTTTGGCTCCTGCTGAGCACAGCACCAGTATTGTCTCTCTGACCCCAATGTCCACCTAAAAATCTACAGGCTGAGGGTGAGCAATCTGCTGAGAGGGGACAGAGCCAGGACAGCTGACCCAAACTGACTGCAGAATATCCCATCCCATGTGTTAATTTGTTCAGTAACAAAAGCCAAGAGAAAGGAGTACAAGAGGAGCATCCATTGCTAAAGGGTTTGTATTCTAAATGTGTTCCTGTGTGTACTAAGGCCTTATTGCCAGGAGGCAGCTGGACATTGCCTATAGAGAGGAAGTAGAGGTAATTATTTTTATTTTTCTTTGTCTTCCTGCATGGCCCTTACTTTTCTTTATTAAATCCACAAGATTTTAATCTTATTCCATGTCCCACTGAGGAGAGGGAGTTAAAGGGCCCCTTGGTGGGCACCTGACAGCCAGCCATGATCAACCCACCACATAAATAAACATAACAGGATAAAACAGGAACATTAAATTATCATTCTATATCAGCCTCATTTTAGCCATTTAAGGAGCTGAAATAAGTACAAAGAAACTCTTAATGTACTAGTATTTTTCATCTTTTGAATTCTAGACATCCAGCAGACAATTGCATATGCAGCTTGTCAGTTCATGATATCCTGTGACAAGCTATCATTAGGTGTTCAGGCAGCCTGCAATGGGCACCATTTACACTACTCAGCTCCAGCCAGGTCTTTATGTAATCTTATCTATGCACTGAAAAATGGTAAACCAGGTTATGACTCACAATTAAATGTCTCCTGCATCATCCCACACATGGAGCTTAAAAGAGCTGGTGAAGAAACTGGGATGTTCAACAATTTGGCTCTTACATATCCATGTTCACACAGTGTCAATTCCATATCTAGGACCTGTTAAAGAGCCTCTTCATTCTAGAGAACAATGCAAAAGAGTGTCAACCTCTACATTTATATCAGTAAAAACCATGGCAAAGCCTGAACACAGATCATGATTGTCCATGTAGTTAGTATTCAAGTGTATGCATACAAGTGTGGTGAAAAACACACCCAGGAGGATAGGATGTACTATATAAACAAAAAGGTAAATCCAGAGTTCAAAAGGTTTTGTGTCAAATTTTCTCTTGAAATACTTCCTCTGAATTTACTCCTGAATATTTTTGTGTCAGGTTCAGCTTCATATTTTAAACCTTTTTGTTCATGATCAGTCAACAATGAAAACTGCTTTTAATTTTCCTGTTATTTTTCTGTTCTACCTGCCTTCAGAAAATTTATTTGTGTAAGACCTTATATCATTTGGCTCTTCCTTCTTTGAATGAGTTATGAATACACTAGCTTCCCCTCCTACCTCCATCCCTAATATTTGTTTATAAACTAAAATTTTTTCTCAGAATCTTTCCAGTGCAAATTTTTTTCTTATAGCTTATTTGTTTATCCAGTGTTCAGTCTGTTGTCATAGAGAGACAGACTGAACTCTAATGCAATGCAGTGAGCACTTTGCTTCCTTGTGGAGGGCTCAGGGATTTTTCAACATGATAACCCTCAACAGTGCAAGGTAAAGTTGCTCTTGTACTTCTGTGTGAATATATACTCTATGTTTACACTTTATATAATGAGTACAAAACTTCTATCTGAGAACAGAAAGCACAAGACTGTGGGGAAAGAAAAAAAGAAAAAAAAAAAAATAAATAAAAGGCAGAGGCACAGTCCCCAGGATTGATCCAAGCCACAGAGGTTAATGAAAAGACTTCTGTGTGCACTGGATCAGGCTGTAACCTCATGAATAGCTGTGGATATATTTAATGCTGCCAGCACAGCTGCAAGAAGACCACTCACAAAAAGTAAATGATGAAGGGAGACTATTTAAATCCTGGCATCTGGCTCTTTTTACTGCCATTTGGAACAGGAGGTGGGAGGAGCCTTGGAAATAAGACAATTGGATTCTTCCTGCCACATTGAAGGCCATCTCAAGGCTTTAAAAGTAAAATTTTGCACCCTTTACTTTTTTATTCCATCATTTTGCTTTCCAGCCAAATGAATGCAAGGCGTCCATAATAGAACTTGGGACCTCTGTCTCTAGAAACAGAGGTTGTCTGCTGAAGAGCAAAGCAGCATCCTTTAGTTTAACAAAAACACAAAGTGATGTTCTCATGAACACAGCTTTTATATTACATATTGAAATGTCACATTAATAAATATCAGTATCAAGTTGAATCCAGCTCACCTGTAGACCCAAACTTTTCAGCTTAGATTCTCTTTCACGTTACAGAAAATAACCTCAAATATCTCTAATCTGTAGCAAAATTGTAGCAAAAAGTCAGCCACAAAGGCACAATGTGACTGTTTGCCCACCAGTTGACAGCTTCTTCCAAGACCCATCATTTAATACAATGAAAAATAATTAGCCATAAAAATCTTACAATACATTCCACACTTATACATCTTTTCCAGCTGCACACATCACAAAAAGGAACAATATAATTTAAGTAGCTTTCAAAAGTCTAAAATTTGATTCAGTTCAGGATTTAGGTTTAGATTGAATTGGATAATTTACTAATTGCTTTTCAAAATATTAGAAGAAAATGACTTTCTGTCCGAGACACTGTAGGCAAGGACTTCTCTAATGCATACATATATTTTAATTGGTTTACTGCTGGTTTAACTTAATGTGTTTTTCTAACTGAAGGTGTGTTTTGGAATCTAATTTAGATGCATGTTTTTCTTCTTTTAAATGATTTTGTAGAGAGTACCTATCAGCACTATTATAATTATACTGTTGCTTAGTAGTTTCTTTAAAGATTTGATGAAAATCTGTGTTCTTCAAGGAGGAAATTAACTCAAGTGACACATTTGTAATTTATCTCTACAAGAGCTCCTTGGTGCTACAGTGATTAAGCATGAAGACAAAAGGTTTGAAATGTCACTGTAGTAGCATCCCAGCATCCTTGCCATGGACAGGGTGTCTCAAAAACAAAGCTTCATTGTACAGGGCTAAAAGTTATCTCCACTCCTATTTATAGTTTTTCTTCATGGATTAAAAATCACACTGCCAGCTGGGTTGTTAAAAACATAATAACACAACATTCATGCTATTTTTAAAAAAATACTCTAAAATAAAGTATTAATTAAGTATTAATTAAGTATTAATTGAGTATTAATTAAGTATTAATTAAGACAGGGAGATCAGAGGCTTGTCCTTTTAAACTAATTCTGTCAATGATGTGTTTAAGTACATATTTTATAGCAAAAGCAACACCCACCAAGCTGTTGCCTTTCATCTGCCAGAAGGAATTAAGATGGGTCTTCATTGTTTCATGATATTAGTATTAATTCTGGGTTGTTTTTTTTTTTTTAAGACTGTACTAATTCATTGACTATACACATCAGCAAATATTAGATATAGGCAAGTAGTGGATGTTTTCTGCCTTCTTTCTGCTTTAGTATGTAAACAATTGTAAATGTTGAATGTAAACAGTTGAATAACTTAAATCAAACACTCTGCTGTATGACTCTATCCTTACTTCTACTCTGTTACCATAAAATCATAGAATGTCTTGTGTTGGAAGGGTCCTTCAAGCTGACCTAGTTCAGCCCCCTACCACATAGAGGGACATTTTTCAATACCCAGTTGCTCAGAACTCTATCCAGCCTGACCTTCAAGACTTCCTGGGATGAGGCATCCACAGCTTCTCTGGGCAACCTGTTCCAGAGCCTCATCACCTTCACAGAAAGTAATTTCTTCCTAATATACAATCTAAACCTCCTGTCTGAAGCACATTGGTCTTGTTAAACCTCATGAGATTCCCACAGGCCACTTCTGGAGCTTGTCCAGGTCCCTCTGATGGCTTCCAGTCCTTCAGGTGTGACTACCTCATCACTCAGCTTTCTGTAGCCTGCAAACTTACTGAGAGTGCACTCAGTGGCTTCATCCACATCATTAATGAAGACTCTAAACAGCACAGGTCTCAGGTGGATCCCTGAGGGACATCACTTGTCACTGAGAGCCATTGGGACCCTGGGCCACTGAGCACCATGCTCTGGATGCATCCAGCCACTTCCTTGCCCACCTAATAATCCACTCATTGAATCCATCTCTCTCCAATTTAGAAAGATGTTGAGGGGTACCATGTCAAAGGGTTACAGAAGTCCAGGTGAATGACATCTGTAGCCCTTCCCTTGTCCACTGATGTGGTCACTCCATTGCAGAAAGCCTCTTAGTTGGTCAGGCAGGACCTTCCCTTGGTGAAGCCCTGCTGGCTGTCCCAAATCTCCTCTCTGCTCTCTGTATACCTTAGCAAGGCTTCTAGGAGAGTCTGTTCCATGATATTCCCAGGCACAAAGGGGAGTCTGACAGGGGGGTAGTTCCAGGGTCCTCCTTTCTATGGTTTCCAATAATGGATACAATATTTACCCTTTTCCAGTCACCTGGGACTTCATCTGACTGCCATGACTTTTCAAATATCACAGAGAGTGGCTTGGCAACTGCATCAGAAAATTCCCTCAGGACTCTGGAGGATGCATCTCATTGAATCCCATAAACTTATCTAAGTTCAGGTTCTTTGAGTTACCACGAATCTGCCCTTTATATACAGGTGTTCAAAACTGTTTTTGTGCAATGTATGAAAATGCAGTATTTTGCTGGAGAAGGGTGACACACTGAATATAGCAACCTGGACTGCTTGAACATCTCATTCTTAGATCTCTTCAAAGCATTTTTCAAGAAGCCAACATATAGACAACAACAAAAAAGCCCAGCCCTCAAGGTCTGTGTTCCTGCCCTGCATCTGTGCAATGTAGAGCTCTCTCCCCAGAATGGTCTCCCCAGAGCTTCTCCCTGCCTAGTGAAAAATATTCCAAGCCTTATAATAGTTACACAGTGCTAATGCCTTTTGTAGTCCATCTGAGGGCATTTATTTGAGCTTGAATAGATATGTCTCTGCCAGGGAGCACCAACCCAGACATTTGGATTTGGGATATTGGCTGTGCTGAAAATGACTGTTCAGTAATGTGCTCTGCATAGTTTTCAAAAATAAAGATTAGACCTAAACATTTTGAGATACCTGTGAAACAAAATCAGTCATTTACTTTATAAAAAGTGGAAGAGCTCAGGCAGGGTTTCTGTGCAACTTCTTTTCCATAGGATCTTCCTCATTTCTTGCTTCACATTTTCAATTAGGCCCTAATTCCCAAACCCTGATTCACAGGGGCAGTCTCATTACAAGAAGAGACTGGAAGAGCAAAGGTTGTTTAGTCTTGCCAAACAAAGGCTGAGAAGAGACATGATTGCTGTCTATAAATATATCATGGGGGTAAACACAGGAGAAGGAGAAGCTAAAGGACAATGTTGTCATAGGAACAAATGGGAATTAACTGGCTATGAATAAATTTAGGCTGGGAATTAGAAGAAGGTTTCTAGTCATAGGATCAGTCATGTTTTGGAACAATGTGGGTAAGAGGAGAGTGAGTGAAGAGAGAAATAACCTATTTTAAAGAAAATACCATTTCAGGTTATGGAGAAAATTGGAATGGCAGTGGTGTGATAGCACAGTCCTCATCAACAAGACTCTTTTCAATCTTATATTCTTAGATTCAATTATGATTTTATAAGCATTTTAAATATTATTGGTTAACAATAATCTAATGTATAAACTGTATCAGAAAACTCTGAGCAACAGATATATGTGGAAAGAAAAACTATCTCACAAATGTTCAGAAAAGCATTCAGCTCATATCAGTACATTTTTTGCAAACTTCAGTGCAAAATAATTATATGTGTTAGGAGGCAAAAGGGATTTAACTTTCAAGAGTGGAAGAAAATGGAGGCAACAATAAAAAACAAGAAATGAAAATTGCAGAGGGGCAGGTACACACATGTACACATTCTATGGGCAAAGCAATTCACTCTGATGAATTGCACTGCACAAACCACAGCTGCAGCCATCACAGTGTTGCAACTGAGATTATATGATGTGTCTTCCTTTATTTTCTAAATTTTAAATGTATGCTACCTCAGACACCTTTATGTCGAAACAGACAGTTTGCAGGTTGAAAAGATGCACTTTTGTCTGCATGTGTATCTGAATTTGAAAAGGTATGAGAAGGTATATCTGATTGAAAGGTATGTGACAGAATCTGGAGGCAGGAAAGTGCAGTGTTGGCTGTCTAAGAGTTCTTGGTTCATCTGGAGGTCTGGTAGGCAGTTATGGCAACAACACTGCATCAGCCTCTTGAACACACTTATTAAGCATCTGCCACATCAAATTGAAAGGTTTCCAAGTACCACAGAGCTAGTGAAGCTAAATATTTAATTCACTGGGGTTTTTTTGCCATCACTGATTGATAAGCAATAGAGACACACCTGTAGATGTAGTTAACATGGTCACCTTCACATTTTCAGTGGCTGCCCTGCTCTGTTGATGCCTATTTCAGGCTTACCTAGAAACACAGGCCAGACTAAGTTAAAAGAACAAAAGTAGATATATTTAATGAAGGGTCTTCAAGTACAATAAGGGCAGACAAAGGCTCCCCAAGGGGCCACTTCCAAGATGGATGATGGTGGTGAGTTTTTCAGACAGATATAAATTTGGTCTATTAGCAAATCAGGGGTTAATCCTTCCATTACAGCTTCAGGTGATGGAATCACATGCTCACAGTTTGCTTCCCCTCAATTCACTTTTGTTCATGCTTTTCAAGGCTGTAGGGTGTCCTTGGATCTCAGTCCTGGAGGGATTGTTTTGACTGACCAAAATGTGAAGAGAGTTCACTAACACTCTATATGGAGTTTAGAGCTATGCACTAATGGAGTACAGTTCTGAAAAATAGAAAATCTAAGACCTTAAGGCATCACTGTGATGGGGTATGGTTACTAAAAGTTCCAGGTTAGAGCTCCTGTTCTTATTCTGATCTTCCACAGTTTCCTTCAGTTAGAAGTCCTGGTAGAAGTTTGGAAATCCTGTGCAACAGCAAAACAAAAATGTAGTTACTGAGTTGGGGAGAATAGGGTCCCAGAGAATGTAAAAGAAGGAACAGCTTTTTCCCAGGCTCATCTATTCACTGCATGTGAGGAGTAACTCAGTGTGAGTCAAACTTTAGTCTTTTGAAGGATAGTTTTTAATGAATGCATAATTTACACAGTATAATTTGCAAATAAAACCAGAAATACTATCTTTAAATGTGCCAGTTATGTAAGTGATGTCAGATTTCAGATCATCTTCATATGCTGCCTTGTTGAATAAATAATTCATACTGAGATAAAGTATATATTTTTACTCCTTTCCTGAATAGCTCAAATACTTTGCTAAACTAATCTTCCTATAGTCTGATTATAAAGAAGATTTGGTTTAAGATTTAAGTATTTTGTCTAACATCTCCAATCACATACAAATAAGTTCAAGTTATGTTTTGTTTTGTTTTGTTTTCTTGTTGTTTTTTTGGTTTTTTTTTTTTTTTCCTGTCCAAAGAGATTTTAGTGAGAGTTTACATATTTTTTAAGTGAAGAGAATTTTTTGATCCATATTTATGCACTGGCTGCTCCCAAACTGCACACCTCTATCAACATTGAAAGTAACACTGTAAGCAAAAGAAACTCTTCCTATTATGTTCTGTCCATTTTTGAAGAAAAAATAAATAAAGCCCCTATTGGTGCTCAGAGTAACACACAAAGAGAAAGAAAAAAGACATGTTAAAAGAACAGAGTTTAAGGTTATGATGGGAATTTAAAATTACTAACTGTGGAGACTGCTTGCATATATGATGAAGGTTTGGGGGTTCAAACTCCAAAACTTCCTCATTGGAATTCCTTTTAGGTTTCTCAGCTCTCAGTCTTTACACCCTCCCTCAATGCATATATCCACATCATTCCTGTTCTGCAGTGGGGGTGATTAACTATTGGACAAATCACAAATGGAAATTGTAGTAAAAATCAAGATGGAATGTTTTTCTGGAATGCATCCCATGACTTCTGGGTTGAATATGAAATAAATAATCATTTAATTGTGTCATTTAATTGTCCAGCATAAACATGAGATTATATTTAAAAATCTATAACTTTAAAAACCACCATAGCTTTAAAAATCTGCCAGTCTCCAGTGAGAAACAGTTATGTAAGAGAAAGAAATAAATTATTCACTACTTTCTATGCAGCTGCAGTCTCAAATTTACATTTCTATAGCTGGTGTAGTAGATATAGTTTTTTAAAAGGCAATTTACTGGTCTAAGTAATTTCTTAAAGGAAAAAAAAAAGATTTTAGCTTGCAATTTATCAATTAAAACTAAGTGTTGTTAATCGCTCAGATAAGCACTTGCAACTGTTTATCCTCTTTCCTCTGGGCATTTATCCATCTTCAGGTGAAAGGGTTGTACAGTAAATATATCTTGTGGTGCAATTGCAGTAAGGAATGCTTTCAAAAGTGACTGTAACTTGCAAATAAAAGGGGAAAAGGAATCCTAAATTGTGCTGTTGATTTGTAGCTGCTTCCAGAATTCAAAATGACAGCTCTTTAATGTTAGATAAAAATGATGCAATAAGTGGTTCATAAAAAGTGAAGAAAAAGCATCTCTTTTTCAATAGAAACTAGCAGACAAATTCATATAAAGCAGAAGTTAAAACTTTTTTTCACAGTCTCAGATTCAAAGCTGGCTTGTGAGGTGAGACCCATAACACTAATGTGGGTTTTTCTCTGGCACTTGATCTGACATCTCTTTCATTGGATAAACTGTATTTATTGTGTGAAAAAATAAACCAAGAGTCACAGATAAATGCACTGAGAGTCATAAGTTACCATTTCAACTTCCAAAAAGCTATTCAATCTTGTCATGCTCTTTAGCAAACAGTATTTCTCATCTTATCAAGAAGAAAGTGCTAAAGTCAGCTGAAAGACAACATTTCTACCTCATGAAAGTGACAGTTTTTTTCAGCTTCAAATCAGGACAATGGAAGGTTTGAACATGGGTCACCCATCACCTAGGAAATTGCTTGTAACATCAGAATATTTAGAAAATAGCTTCACTTCCAGATTTCTTCCAGACCATTGACATAGTCTTAAGAAATGCTTGCTAGAAGACTTGGCTACATTTCTGTGAATTTTTTTGCTGTTGTTTTGTTTGTTTGTTTCTAAAAGAAGTCACTTTAAGAAAAATCTTTTTTTTTTCTGGAAGATTTCGACTGGCTCTAATTCTAATTCCCTCAGGAAATAGGGCTTCTGTCTCAGATGAAAATTTATGGTGGCTGCTGAACCATCATCACTGAAGGATAGTGCTGCAGGCAGTTTTTGCTGCTTTTTGATTCCAAATAGAAAGTGGACAAACAAAGCAGGTGATCTTTCAGGATCTGCCCTATCTTTTTTGAGAAGGTGGTTTAGTGATGAGGATGGTGGTGGTGCTGGGTTCATCTTTGATCTTTGGGATCTTAGAGGTCTTTTCCAGCCTTTTTGATTCTATGAATCCTTCAAAGTTCTATCTTGCCTGCACCCATGTTTTATCCATACCTGTTAACATTGATATAGATTTTTCAAACTGAAGACATGAGTTAATATTGTTTCTGATTGTAAATAACAATAATTAATGCACTTCCACCCTAAAAAAGATCTTCATAATGGTGATCTGATGTTTGGAGTGAAACTTCATGAAGTGTAGGCAATGTTTGCTTTCTATTTTTTTTTTTTTAAATATAAATTTAGCTTTTAATTCCATACTTTTCAAAATATTGTGTCAAACTTATTACAGGGTTCTATGGACTGTGTGTTTGGTAAACCAGGAAAAAAGGAACACACTTACTTGAACTCAGCCTAACCTTTCACCTCCCATGACTGTGGTGGCCTCATTCACACTCCTTGTAAAATGGCTCAAAAAAATAGAAATGGCTTAGCTGGCAGTTTGAGGAGTGAGAGTTGATAGTAGAAGTTGAAAGATCACATTCAAGGGCAGTAGCTGAGCTTTCTCATGAAACCTGTGTAATGACTGTTTACTCTGTTTTCTGCTTCTGTCAAAGGCATTAATCTCACATTTCCTGAGTGCTACATTTGATCAAAACCATTTCATTTAAAAAGTTAAAGAACATGAAATCCTACTGTTGTTAAAAAAAACTGTGCTGAATAGGGCAACAAATCCTCTATTTCCCCTTTTCACTCTCTGACACTTGAGGGTTTTTTAATTAAATCTTGTCCCCAAGATGTATAGCTTATTCACTTATGTTCCTGTTATATATATTTATTTAATCTACTCAAATTATTTGTATTTTAATGCTATTTAAAAATTTGCTGAAAGGTTTTACTCTTCATCTTCTGTAGAGTTTCTTAAAGATTTTGCTCCTAAACCAATTATGCAAGCAAAACCCAAAAGAAAACATAGTCTTTTTTGCAGGCTTTCAGAGGGAAAACATGACCAAATTTGGTTCAGTCACAGACCTTGGACAGAATTACAGGATATGACAAGCTTCTACAAAATATGACTATTCTAATAATCTTGAACATATATATTTTAAAAAGTCAGACTGAACAGATGAACTTTTGTTATTTTTGAAAAAGATCTGACAGTAATATTTTAAGGCTATAAAAAGTCACTGATTGAACCAATGCATGTCTTCTAATTAAAAATCAAAGAGTGGTTTGGGTTGGAAGGGAACCCAAAGATTTCCCAGTTCTGACCTCTTGCCATGGGCAGGGACACCTTCCTAGAAAAGCAGTTAATGCCCCAGTTGGTAGCAATGCCATTGTCATAGCTTAGTGCTTGAGCTTGGGTAATATTTTTTATGGTTAAGCCCAGACTAGTAAACCAAACCTCAGATTTATAGAGCATCAGCTTTCAAGATGAGCCTTAAATAAGACTATGTAAACTGACTAAAATTCAGTTTATCTGAATGTTTGGTATAATTTGCACTTTTTCATTGATGGCAATTGAATACAGAAATGCAGAATTACAGATTTACCAGTCTTCTTGTATCTGCATCTCTTTTCCTTTTGCACTCAATACAATTCATTTTTTATCCTCAACATTTCTGAATAATAATATAACAATGAAATTGTGATCTTAGTAGGAATAATGTGCTCTTTCCTTCAGAACTAAAATATGAAAAATATGACCACACTTTATTAAAAGACTGAAATTAGTGAATATTATGTTCCCCTTGCTAAACTGGTCACTGTTGTAATTGAGTACTTTGTCACACCAGCTCTCCATCACAGTCTTGTTACACAGTATTACATTATGGAAGTTCAACACTGCATTTAATGTCCTGATTTGCAAATGTTTCCCTGGCTTAACTTTTCTCTTTAACATGCCAATGTGTCATTGAAATGGATAGTTTCATTAAGTTCTTTAAATTATTGGTATTTATCATTCCTACAAATGCACCCCTAGAAGTCACTTTCCACCAGAAAGCCAATTAGAGCAGGATTAGTTCATATAGAGAATATGAGACAGTCCCTGTCCTGCAGGTTCTCAGTCAGACATTCAAAGCTAGAAAAATTATTGTAAAACTTAGAATAAATTAAATTAAATTAACTATAACTGAAATGAGTGGTAGCTAGACACCTGCAACTGGTGGATAGAGGAATCAAGTGACTTTATGCAGGTTATGCAATCATCCTTTGCCAGAACTAGGAAAGAGTTTTATATATTCCAAGCTTTAATACCATACATTCACCCAAACATTATCTTATCTTTCAAATAGTTCACATGAAAAAAAATTAATGCTAGAAGAATTGCTAGAAACCAATTCAAAAAATTCTTAATCTGGGAAAGAATCATTAAAGAAATTATCAACACAAGAGTTCACAGGGTTGTTATGCATTGTTTCTGGGGTTTGATTTATTTATTTGTTTGATTTTTAATAAATGAAGGCAGGATTAATTGATTGTCCATTTTAGAAATTACACTGACAGATGTGCAACACTTAGAGTTTATTATTGACCCTGCACAGGATATTCTTTGCAGCAGGTCTAATTTTGAAAAAAAAAAAAAAAAATTGTTTGCTGTACAGAGCAAATATTGAATTTATAGCACATAATCCAGATGAATGTTACATGAGTGCATTTGTGGCAGAGTGGATTTACATAGAGTGGAGTAGAAAAAAGAAACACAAATTTAGGGAAGGTAACATCACAAATTGCACCTCAAATTATTGATGGTCCATCATATGACTTCCCCTCCACAGCACACAGTCATTAAAGAAAGATACAGAAGGAGATTAAACCTTGTATTTTTGTAATTTTCCTCAAGAATAGATTTTTTTTTTAAATAATGATAAAAACAGGTGCTATAGAGAGCTGTTTTCTTTCACAGAGAGGAGAATTTGCAGTGCTGAGTACAAACAGAAACTCTGAGCCCTTTGCCATCTACAGAGCTCCTTCCAGATGCTGAAGATGGAGTAAAGTTGGTGTAGTGGTATTT
Source organism: Erithacus rubecula (assembly GCF_903797595.1). Classification (NCBI taxonomy): domain Eukaryota; kingdom Metazoa; phylum Chordata; class Aves; order Passeriformes; family Muscicapidae; genus Erithacus; species Erithacus rubecula. The sequence continues at coordinate 142,727,593 of NC_136689.1, forward strand.
GGCCTTACTCTGTGGTCATTTTTTAGTGAACCCAGTCCACTTACAGCTACATGCCTAATCTTGATGACTGAAAAATTGATAAAGTAAACTTGTATATTTTCTAAAAAACATTAAAAAATTCATAAGGTTGTTACCACTGCAGCATTCAGTAAACCAGAAAAAAAAATTAAAAAGCTATTTGCAATTGCTGAAAGATTATATCTTTCCTGTTCTTAATTTTCCTGTCATTTTGATTCAATTCATGTGCTTGGTGGGGGCAGAATATATTTTATTTTTATCTTAAATATATTCCTACAGTCACTTCCTGGGTTTCTTGCTATTGTTTTATGGGCATCAGTCATTCACATATCACTGTTTGAAGTAAGGTGCAGGAGAAAATCAGTGTGATTAACACAGCAGTAAGGTTGGCTGTTCCAGCTCTGAAAGTGTCATTCCAAGGTGAAACTGGAATCCTGTTGGCATTTTGTGTGAACTTTACATAAAGCCTGTAGTTTGTTTCAAATTAACGTTGTCCATATGTCTGATAATTCATCTGCCTATGAATTTATTTTCCTGTAATGTTCTTAGCTCAGAAATAGCTATAGGAGCAATGTTCCCAAGTCTATCAAAATAGGCAGGAATTTTGCCACCTTTCTGTACAGAGTACTGAGAGTTTCAATTTATTTAAATTTCAAACTCTTCAGGTTCTCCTTTTTATGCACCCAAATTCTGTCTGGGGATAATGTAATATAATGTTATATATAAAATAATGCAACTCTTTCTGGAAAACACCTGGATAGGATCAGGTCTGATGCATCACAAAGACTGGAGCTACAGCCACCCTGGCCACCATGTGTTCAGTTCTCTAAATATATTAAAAACACTATGAAATAATCTTTCTGGTAATCCTTTAAGCAACCATAAGTGCTACCAATCATCCTGAGTTCACAAAAGACTTTTGTCCAATTCTGTTTTCACAGATTATTTTTTGAGGCTGCAACAATGCAGATCAGTCTTGTTTGTATATTTTAAAACTCATGTCAGCCAAGAGCTTCCCCTCACTTTTCTCTTCTAGTTTGCTCAGAGAGAACTTCAGCTCGTTCCATCTTGATCAGGTTTTCAGGAGATAAATAAATAAGCATTTGATTATGTTGAGATGTGGTACAATTTGTCTTTGTTGATATTCTTTGTGGCATACTTAAATGCTATTTAGATGAAGACACTTTCCAAGGAAATTACTCTCTGTAGGAGCCTGAAAGTGGCAAATTTATTAAAAAAAAAAAAAAAAAAAAAAAAAACAACAACAAAAAAATAAATTGGAAGCTGTGCAGTGTTTCACACATGTGAATAGCTGGAAGCAGCTGGTTATGGAATTTTAATGGCTAGATTATAACCCCTATTTCTATAAAGAGGCACAGTTATTACAGTCTGAAGTATGTTGTAATTTTTAAAAAGTAATTGTACGTGGATTCTGCTAAACCAATAATATATCTCAGACTGATTTCCTGCATTTAATATATATTATGACACAAAAAGTCTTCAGCATGAGCCTTAGGAGCTATGGAAAAAAGTTGCAATTAAATTATGTTTATTCAGAAGACCATTTTTCTTCTGTAAATCTGAAATGTAGATTTGTTTGTTCATTGCTCTGATTAGAAGTCAAAGAAAAATAGAGAGAGGAAAAAAACAAGAGAAAAAGGAAGAAGATCAGATCCCCAGAATGAAAATGGGAGATAGGAGTTGTAGAAATAGAGGTGTTAATCTCAGTCAGCCCCTCACTGGGTCTGGGACCTGGATAAATTGCTTTTCTTTGTGGTTTTGTATTTTTTATGGCATAATCACACAACTCTAAGATCATCCTTTTGCCTGTCAGGTCTCATCATGATGGGACACTGAAACTTCCAGGTGTAGTGTGATACATCATCTATACCTATATACTGATATACCAATATACCTTTGTACTGATATACCTATATCTAGAAATGCATTTAAAACTATCCATATAAAGTTATTAATTTCAGTCCTCATGCTGTTTCTAGTCTACATCACTGAAATATATGTAATTTCTGTGACTGCTGGGACACAGAACTGAGGAATTTGGAATGGGACAGTAAATGGCTGCAGGTGACCATGTCCTGGGCAGCAGGAATTCTCATTCAGGAGTCTTGTATTCTGGGACCAGCCTGGACAGACCCTCCTGCTCTCAGAAAAGGCACTGATCAATACTGTCAGGTCAAGAGCCAATATGTAACTGGGATAGAACTCCCCTCCCCTGTAACTCAAATTCTACTTTGTCTTAGCAACTGTTGAGGTAAAATCACAAATATTAAGTGGAAGGTGGCTCATCTGACTGATTAATTTCTCGTGTCGTGAGAAGATACTCTATTTTTGCTGAAGAGGTCTCTTAAAAGTTCTCTTCAGAGACAGGGAAACTATAAAAGATCAACATTTTTTTTCCTCTCTCTCCTGATAATGAAGCTCATTGCTTGTTACTGTGTTTAAAAGTCCATTATCACTGGCTTATACTATGGTCAAGGCAGCAATTTGGTTCAGAAAATCCCGCTTTGTTTGCCTATTTGATTTTCATTTTTAATCCTTGTTATCTCCAGACAGAAAATGACAAGTTAGCAGCACCTGTGAAGAGATGGGTGTGGAAAGAGCAGCACTTACCTGAGTGGGCTGAAGGACTGGGAGAAGAAATCTCAGAGACTCAGAAAGGGTCAGAAATCTCATAAATCTCAGCTTCATGACACCATCCATGATATATTTGATTCAGCCAATCTGACAAAGTAATTGTTTCAGCTCCTATATGAGAGATGCATAAACTCAGCTCTTTCCTGCATAGGCAAGCAATGGACCATCCTTTCCAGACATGGATACAACTCCTCTTGGATATTTATGACTGCTTAACAGTCACTGGATTCAGTGGTAGTCAAATATCTTATTACATTTGACAGAGGATTAATATATCACAAAGCATTTTTTACTTCTTCCCTCCTATTTTGAATTTATTTCAGAACCTGATTATTCAAATAGCTAGAAATTCCCATTATTTTTATTCTGATAAATAAGCAATGTTATGGTCTACTTCCTATGCCAGCCTTTATTCTATTGCAGTTTTTATTTCTTTTCAGTGATTCCTGTCCAGTCCCAATGTCTACATTGTCGGGATGAGAATCTCTTCTGGCATTATTATTTTTTTTAATGTTATTGAGCTTTTTTGTTTAAATGCACATTGCTAGTATTGTTATTGTTTTTAATTTATTTAGTTTTCCATGAGAGTTATATTTATTTATTCCATTTTGAGTTCATATTTTCTGTATTGTATCTACTACTTCTGTCAAAGTTTTATCAAAGCTGCTTAGTAAATGTGATTTTTGTTCTCCACTGGCATTGTTTTGTTCTGAGCCAACTTTGGATCCCATCAGCCTTTTCCATGGATATGTTGCCCTGGTGACCCACAGTCATCCTGTGATTTACAAGTACATCCAGGTCCTTGTCCCCTTATCTGTATGTTGAATTCCCAGCCACTACCAGTTCTTATTGGCTCCTAATAACACATCTTTATAGTTTGCACTATTTTTTTTTTAATTGCTCCAATTCAGACATTTTAGGCTACAAGGTCATCTCTTCCTTCCCCCAAACTGAGAGAAAAGTGCCTCCTAACACTGTGGCAAAGTAGTTTTGATTATTCAAAAAGTTTTCACATTGTATGACCTATACTTCCTTGATTTTCCCCTTCTTTAGAGTAAAAATTTATTGGAAAATATTTTCTTTTTTCTTGTGTGCAGATAGGGATGTCAATTTTATGCAACATGTTGGAAAGGGAAGAAAGCAAAGTTGTTATTTTGTACGAAGTACCTGAAGTCTAAAATCTAACAGATGAGAAAATATGAAAGAAATGAGCAAGTCCCTAGATGTGAGAATATGTTTTAGAATTAAAGCATAACAAGCAGGTTACTGAGGTACCTAAAGTGGATCTTTCTGTTCCAGCTTTCTATCTGCATCTTCCAAATATTGCACATTTGGGAATGTTGTCAGTAACCACTGCTCTGCTGCATCCAGCCCTTGGATACCTTCCAGGGCTGCCTCTGCCTCCTCTTCACCTTCTCATGGGCTTTGCACTCACTCTCAGTTAAAAAGCTTCCTGAGTCTTGGTCAATTCACCACATGAAATACTCCAACAGGAGTTTCCTAATTCACAAGTTTATAATTCCAAAGCTCCAGGTCAAATCCCAGTCAATTCACAGGGGTTTTTTTTGGTATTCATCCTGTGCTCTCAGACCCCAGTACACATCTGTATTGGGGAGAACCTGGCTCAAACAACAGCCCAGTTATTCCTCTTTGTGAATGAAAATATGGAAATATACTTCCTGGTTTTTATGGTTGCTACAGCAATCAATGGCAAAAGGGAGAGTGGTTTTGGGCAGAGCAGTGCAAGAAAAAAAATGCAATAAATTAAGGGAGGAAAATTTAGTTGGCATGAAGCAGCACCAACAAGTTGGGCTTAAAGCCTTTCTTTTTCTTCTGTAGAGATGAAATTTGCAACGAGGAAGACTGAGTACATTTTCCAAAAAAAAAAGTGGAATTGAAGAATAGGATTTATTTTTTATCTTTTTGCATATACATGGGACACTGGTCCTGTTCCCTGACATATTTAAAGAAACATAAAAATATTTCACATTGCCTTTTCTAGTTTATTGGGTGTATACTAGATAAGGTGCAGTGAAATTGTGCATCCTGAGCATGAGCTCTAGTGTGGGCACCTTCTTACCTCTGAGCATCCACCAGTGTGATGGGTGTAAGTTCAAGTGCTGGGGCTGAATCCAGCATCACTGACATGAATTCCAGCTCAGCAGAATTAAACTGCTCCTGGCTGCTCTCATCCATATTCAGGCAGATAAGGTTTGAAAGAACATTAATCCAAGTTGTCCACAATATTCAAAAGCTCCTATATAGTTTAATAACTGCTACAAATTCTAAAAGCTCTGAAAATTGGACCCTCTTTGTACTTTGCTTCCAAAATTGTACTGCTACTAGAAAACTGCAGATACTCCCTTTAGTCTACCTCAGTTTCCCCATCTATAAAAGGGAGGGAGAGGGAGAAATCCCGTCCTCTATATAAAAAAGGTTTTTGAAATGGCTAAGGAAAAGTTCACACAAAGCAAATCACTTAAAAAACATGATTACAGATTTAATCAAAATGTTTTGATTTTTTCCTTTTAAATATATTTGGTGAGAAATTGTCTCAGTCCTGAACAGTCAAACTCAGATAACTTTACCAGAGCAGTTAAGAAATAATAGAGGAAAATGTAGGATAGAGAAATACCCAAGCTGAGATAAGCTTTTAAACTGAGAGCTGCACCAAGAACACAACCCATTAATTATAATAATTATTTATATTTTGCATTTCTATAGAACTGCTCATTTGCAGAAAGCTTTTATAACTATATATAGATACTGCAGAGTGGCTCCATAGTGAGAACCTTTTCTACAGCAACTCTTCCTGGAGCATGGTATTCTGCTGATACAGGATACTTACCTCAGAAGTTGGGCAAAACAATTTTATCTAAAGACTCCAGTCAATCCCAGAGAAAGAGAAGTTAGTTATTCCAAATGCACACAAAAGGCAATCCTCCAGGAGTTTAAAAACAAATTAAATTCTTGTTTTCTCAGTGCAGTTAAGGAGTTTGTGGCACCTTGAGAGAGAGTTTTCTGTTCAAGCTGCAGGCTTTGCATGGGACAAAGCTTAAAACTGGAACATGTTGCACTGAAAGTTATAAAATATAAGAATAACCTAAGATTGGCTGAATCAAAGGAAGCTAGGAATTTATCTGAAAGGAAACTACTGCCTGCCATTAAGCAGAAATCTTTTTACCCTCTTCTCACTATGAAGGCACTCTTCAAGTAAGTTTAAATTATTTTCAGCAATAAAGAGTAAAAACTTGCCCTATAATGAAAGCCAATGGTAAAATGTTATGTCCAAGGAATCTGGACTTACCTATCATATAGACCTTTAGCAATTTTTTTCCCTTTCTACAGAGTTCCAAAGGAAATTTTTGCTCCTCTGATTCACCTGTGATGTATTACTAGTTACATTAACTGAGGGGTTGTTGGAGTTTGTCCATAAATAAAATTCAAGACTGATTTGTGCAAAGGTGTAAAGGATCTTTGCCAATGTTGACTTAAATTTTTAAGGCTTTAACTTATGTCATGGCAAGACGTTACTGAATTATATAGAGAAATAAAATAGTAGTGATAATAACAAAAATAATAATAACAATAGCAATAACAACAACTACTATTACAATAATATATTAATACAACATCAGCAATTCCAAAATGTTCACTCTCACTCTAAGCAATATAAAGGCTAAATGGACAAAACAAATTTGTAACAAGCATCAGTAAAATAGATTCTGCATTTGCAGGTGAAATTAGGACCTGAGATAACTCCAGCTAAAGTGAAATGTTTTAACCATTAAGCTCTTGTTGGTTAAAAAAAAAGCAAAACAAAAACCAAAAACCTCAACAACAACAAAAACCCAAACAAACAAGAAATGAAAACAAATTAAAAACCCCTTTGACATCCTTTCTGCAGGACAGCAGAAACATGGTTCCAAGAGAGACAACAAAGACTGGCAGAGCTCCAGGTCTACAGTTTCTGCCCTCCCTCTGTAGATAATGAAAAATACAAAGGTTTCGAAACCTAAAACAGTATATTCATGTTTTGGGACCTGTTATAAGGGGAGTGGCTGTTCCTCTGCCCTTGCACAGAGACAGATCCACCCTGGCTCTCTGAGCCCTGTCTCCTTTGGGCCACCTCAGCCAGGTGCACAGAGGTTCCTCATTAGCAGAGGTGACAGCCAGAAGAGCAGTGAGCTACTGGTGACCACTGGCACCAGTCTGAATTAAAACATAAACAGGAAACAGCACAACACTGGGCCACTATTTCCCTATTTTCTCCAACAATAAATGGTTCTGTGTGTATCTATGACAACACTACAAGGATGGAGATGATTCCAGTGCTCACAGGATGTGTCTGATTCCAAACTTGCAGACAGAACAAGAGCAATGGAAGAAGGAAAGTTGATTAGCTGCAACTAAGCAAAGGGGGCTAGAAATATTCACAGACAGAAGCAAAAACGCAAGCAAAATAATTTGAAAGAACTCAGTGTAGAAGATAAGGGAACAGCATAAAATGTAAACTTAGGGAATAATAAAGAACTCAGGATTCTCTTTAAAAATAATTGTCTGAAAAGAAAGAGCTGCTTGCATTTTATTGTATTTACACTAAACTGGTGATTAAAAAGACATATAGTTTGGGGTTTTCTCCTTTTCTCCTTTTTTTTAAGTAAAATGCAAATTTTTTTACAAACTGAAAACCTGCTTTAAATGCAATGGGAAGATAAAAAGGAGAAAATTAAAGGCACCTACAGTTGCCAAATGTACCAATAGTAACATCAGGAAACTTATGATGGACTATCAATTATTTTAATAATGTGTGGTTTCCTATTTACAGTTTTGGTATTTAATAAGCCTTTCTACATAGATCAGGAATTAAACTTAAAAAAAAAAATCCTCTGTGCAGAAATCCCCTTTCAAACAAGGTGTATATTGTTAGTGAAATATTTTACTCACTCTGAAAAAATATGAAAAACACTTCCTAAGCCTAGCTCTTTCCTCCAGGCTTTGTAGGAACTTTGTTTTTTTCTATATTGTGGAGCATCTCTAATATTATTATTGTCCAAATTGGCAAATTTCTTATATTTTTAAACCCTGTGCACATTTTCCTTACATATTGTTCGGGGTTGAGTGTTTTTCTGTTACTGTGTCAATTGAAAGAATGTTTCCCATTATCATGCCAATGGAGCTGGCCGGGTTACACCCAGGGTCCCTGATGGGTCCAGACAAAGGGGGTGGGTGGGGACGGCCCCCGGAGGGGCCTCTGAGGCTTCCGGGAGAGCACTCGCGTTTCCGGCGAGCCGGGAGGAGGACGCCTGTGATCGTTCAGCCACGCGGCTGAGCACAGCAGAGCCAGACCCTCTGCGATCACCTGCCCTGCATCTGCCCCGTTCCAGCCTCCTGCCTCTGCGGACACAGCTGATCCCCCGGACACACACGGTGAGCGAGGAGCCGCCGCCCTCAGTGAGGGTGAGCCCGTTCCCGCCCGAGACCGGCGTGGCCGCTGCTGCCCCTCCCCCCTCCCTCCTGCCTTCGTTCCCGTCTGCCCTCTGGCAAATCCGGGCTCTGGACTAAGCACAGAGACAGCGTGCTTGCATCTAAAGGGACTGACACCGAGTTATCTATTTCGTTCTGTTAGCAATTTTAACTGTTATTGTTTTCTGTTTGTATAGTTAGATATATTAGTAAAAGAGCTGTTATTCCCACCCCCTTATCTCTGCCTCAGAGTCCTTGATTCAAACAATCGTAATACTTGGGGGAGGGGAGTGGAACCAAAGTCTTTATTCCAAAAAGGGAAACTTCTGCCCTTACTGGCAGACACCTGTCCTTTCAAACCAGGACACATATTTAAACTTCCAAATAGGAATTTTGAAAGGAGGGATGAATTCATATGGGCTTGTGCACACTCAGTGCCATGGTTTAGCTGACAAAGTGTTGTTTGGTGAACGGTTGGACTTGATGATATTAATTAATAATTCTATGATCTTAATTAATAATTCCATGATCCTATTTCTCTCTGAATTAGGACCCAAGGGTCAGGTGGGGTATTCCAGGGTTCTCAAAAGGCATGGGAGGCCTCACTACTGGATAGTTGTATCAACTCTCAAACCAAAAATAATTCTGAAGAAAACTGAAGCTTTGCATCTACTCAGGCAGGTACTTCTCCAGACTGTACTGAATGTAAAAATTTGATTTTTGCTTATTGTCGTGAAAAAATAGAAACTCTTGACATGTTTAGACACCAACACATAATTGATTACAGACTGGAGCTAAATCTCACCTGTTGTTTCTATTGGAAACAGAAGTAGGTATGACCAAAGAAATTTAAAAAAAAAAAAAAAGGGGGGAATAAAACATTCTATGACTTTGCCACCATAGTGGATAAATAAATAAATAAAACCCCAAGAACCTTATTAACTTCTGTTAGGTTATACACCCATTTAAATTACACTGTGTGTTTAAATGTCTAGCAAAAGCAAGGTCATAATGTGAAAGGAAAAAAAAAAAAGAATCCCAAGTGAATTCCACAAAGTGAAAAGTGAATGCCTAAAAAAACAAAGACCTAAAGTATTTTTAAATTGTATTTTAATATCTGGGGACCTACATTCACATTAAATAATCTTTGATCTTTTACTCAGATTTTTTTTTGCCTTTAACAATATGTCCATTGTTGTTAATCATGCTGCTTTCAGAAACTAAAAAATTCCTAATTAATTACCAGTTCAGATAGATGTACTTAAATGCAGTTATGTATTTGGGGTTTGGAGTTTTAAAAAAGTCTCACTAAAGTTAACATCTGAGTTAGCTCTATTGAATCATTACAAGGAAAAGGTGTTTTTTGCTTTTTAGGTATTTTACAGGTATCCTATAAATTTCCAAGGTGCAGAATTCCACATGTCTTTTAAGAGACTAAATAATTTACTTCAAAGAGATGGTTCCATTTATGGCTTATCAGGGATCAGCTGATATCTCTCTGACACAGATGAATATTTCAGTTATCCTGCAAGACACAGGTTTAATCTCTAGCACCATGACTTCACCTGTCATTTGAGCTAGTTATAATGCAGTTAAACCAGTAACTAATTTTTGTAAGATGAATGGCAATTTGGAAGAATTTGTAATCCAAATGACATTGTGTTGCAAAACTATCTCTTTAAAAGGCACTTTATCAAATGCACAGCTAGGTAAATGCATTTGAAATAAAATTGGGAATCCAACTTTAAAATTAAAAAAAATTGTGAAGTATCTTGGTGCTTTTGGCCTTCTCACTTTTCTGAATATAATTTTTGGTGTACAAACTTCCTCTGCTCCTAGAGAATGGACTGAGGATCTAAATTTTCTTTATAGGGGTTGCTAGATTTGCCTTTCTATATTGCCTATCTTGGAATTCTGGCAAAACCCAGTTAATGTTTAAATGCCTGTGCTCCAGTTCCAGGCTGCTGCATTGCACCCAGATCTCTCTTATCAATACTCTTTTTGTTTTATAGCTCAGAGAGTTTGAATTGCCTCATCCTCTTATTCCCCATATGAATTAATCAGTATTTCAAAAGCTATCAAGGCCCTGCTTATACTTAAAGTAAGCCATATTTACATCTTTATGAATTATTGAAACCATCTATAATTTATCAAAATCAATTTATATTATTTTTAAAACCTGGATAGAGAATAATATGTTCTGTGCACTGGTAAAAAGAATTGCTCCAGTGTGGGCTGGAGCATCTTTCTGCCTTTCCCATGCATGAAAAACACATGAGAACTTTGCAATAGATCTATACTGGGCATCTAATTATCTTGCAATTTCAGTTTCTGTTGGTCTTCAGCATTTCATAGAAAAACAATTTATTTTTGATAAAAAAGGACCAGGGTTGGATTTGCACTTATAAACTTCTGTTCCACCTGTTCATTTCTTATCACTTTGCTCTGGTAACAATCTTTCTCTTCATGCATGGCCATATAATTCCCTGAAAATGATAGTTTGGTCAGCAGTTTTTCAAGACACTGCACTATCTCCTTGTAGACCATCAAGGGCCATTGCAGCATTTCATGCCCTGTCTGGGATAAATTATTAGGGTGTAATCTGCAGTTTCAAGTCAAAGCTACCATTTGAATTAATGTCTGTATTAAAGTGCTATTGTCACCCCCTACTTACAGCTCTGTGCTCACTGGTCAGACCTCCTGCTTCAATTTATTATTTTGGCAGCTCAAAACAGGTGATTTTTTTTTTTCTTCTCTGAAAGCTGTGGGACACTGTACTGAAACAATTCTCTAATATTGATTTAGGAAGAGTACCTATTACCTTTTGTTTTCTGTCACTGTGTTGTCTCAGCACCTGCAAAAATTGCTTCTAATAGCAGGGTGTTTGGTTCTCTGAAAAAGAGGGGTTTGGAGATAGGTTGGTTTCTCATTTCAGAAATGTTTTTCTTACAAACCCAGTAATGATGGAAATACACATTTTTAAAATGGGTAATGCTGGTTTTTTACATTAAAGAAATGTGTATGCCATTCAAAAAACAAATGAGACCTTTTGTGCAGGGTACAAGCTACACGAAAAAGTTTGCATGTCGTATTTGCACTCATTTTAGGTAATTTTCTTATATTTTTAACATTAGTCCTGATATATTTTTATTAGTGGTAGGAATGTAAGTCCTGAAATTGTCTATTAGGAATAAAACATTTCTGAGAGACAATTAGGAATTAATGTTGACAGGGCTAAACTGAGGAATTATTGGCAGCTTTCAGGAAAATGATCTGAAGGGAAAAGACAATTGATTATGATTTGATTTTCCCCTCCCCCAAAATATTAAAAATCAAGGTAGGAAAAATACATGAAAGGACTTTATATCTGCAAGCTTGTAAGAATGTGGGTTTTTCATGAGCTGAAAGGGGATTTACTGGTGTGTGATAAGTTGCTAAAAATTCGTGCCATTTTTCATATAGATTCTTTCACAGTGTAAGCCTGTCTTTTGTTGTCACTTAAATGCTAAGCAGTAACTGTAGCAGTTTAAATTGACATTATTAACATTTATTTCCAAAGCTAGATGCTAAGCAAACTTCATTTTTGCTTTTGCCTGTCTGTGTTTCTAGCCACAGTTTCACTGATGGCAGAATAATAGGAATCAAAAGGGATAAGAAAATGAAAAGTAAAGAGAAATCAAATACTTGTGCCAATCAATCACTAACTGTATATATTAGAGACAAATATAAATCTTTTCTTCCCAGAGACGTTAGTTTAACTCATCTCATAATATATAATTCACATTTCAAAATCTGTATAATAAAAATTGTCTTTTATATTCAAAATACAAATTGGCTGTTGCTCATTTACTTAGCTTGCTCTTCCTTTAAGTGGTATGAGGAATCTGGAAAAGCTCTGTTTTTCATAAACATGTCTGAAGAGACAGAGATATCCCAGTTTTATGGGTCTGTACTGACATAGAAAGGCTCTTTTCCCTCGGGTAGGTTTTCTAGTAGAATAGCGGTCAGGGACAGGAGACAGTGAAATAAGCAGAAGTGTGAAAACATAACACTGCAAGAAAAAAAAAATGTGAGAAACATTCCAGAGATAAAGGAAACCAAAGAAAAAACTCTCACATCTTTTGATGTGTTTTGGATTAATGGCTATCAACAGGTTCTGACAAGATGGGAGGCAGACCTACTGCCCTTCCTGTGGGAACCCTGATCTGAGCATGGCAAGGAAAATGAAGGTAACAAGATGCTCTTTTGGCCTGATGTGAACAGACATACAAAACTTTGTCTGCTATTGTGAAAAACTATTTTTGGCTGTTTTAAGAAGGATATTGCACACAAGGACTGTTATCCTTCTGAGTGTCTTCACTGAGAGAATGGACAGGACAGGTGCAGCCTACACAGGTCACCAGGACCATCCAACCTGTGCACTTTGCAGTAAATCCCTCCAAGAAGCTGGCATCACACATCCTTCCCTCAACATATTTGGTGGCTAGATTTGCCTCATATCCATTTTCCCTAAAGAAACACAATGTCCATGGAGCTGTTTTGAAGGTGTCAGTAGCAGTCACTGTTGTGTTACCTGTCTCTTCCAGACTCTCACAGGAAATATCTCCTTAGAAATGGTGATATCTCCATTTGGTGTGTTGTGTCACCCCTTCAATCCCCTAATGGGAGTCACTGGATGTCTTTCCTGGTGCTTTCTGGATAATGTAAAGGCTGCAGGGGAAGTCATGCTCTGTCTCTACCTTCCTTCTCAAAGCACTCTCCAAAGCCTGTAGAACTGTAACCAGCTCTAAATAAATTGAAAAAAATGGGTTCCAAATCCTGGGCTTTGTTTTGTTTTCTTTTCCAGGAAATAGCCACTAATATTTCTGATTTTGCTGTGTCAAGGATCACAGAACGGATTTGTGATTTGTACTCTTACAGATGAAGGGGTGGAAATGAAACATGCATATTCCAGGTTAAAAATACAGTAGCTTATACCACTGCTAGGACTATTTATTTTCCTTTTTTTTTTTAAAGTTTTATTTTAATGAAATAAACATTTCTCATATATAACTAACATAGATGGATACTCTTGATGGAATTTCTCCATGTCAGAAGTTCTATTTTGAGGGAATTTTTGTGGCTCAGAGGTTCTTTGGTGGCTTCTGAGCAGAAAGATGGAAGAGTCTCTATTTGCTTTCATGGCATGTTTATGAGTTATGAGAGATTGATGTTTGAATGCCTGAACTGCATAATGTGATTCAAGGACAAAACCTTGCTTCTGCAACATTCTACGTGTGTAACTTTAGCACAAAATCACTTTTTCTTTTTTTTTTTTTTTCTATGACTTTTTCTGAAATATGTCACATGAAAGGCAAAAGAAAACATACTTTTGACATCCCTAAGATTTTCAACACGCTTATTTTTGCTATTCAACAGACACCCATCATTACACTAATTAAGATTACATTCCTGAAAGTTATATATTTTTATTCAGTCTATAAATGATCCAGAAAGTATTCTTTCACAAAAATTATTTGAAAGACATTTAAGAGAAATAGAAAAATCTGTAAAGGAATTCATCTGTGATTTGTATCATATATATACATAAGTATTTCACATGCTTTTGCTTGCATTTTATTCAAGAACACATTTATCTTAAAGCAGACATCTGTAAACTTCACTGTAGTAACTTTGTTTTTCTTCTCATTGTATTTATCAACATGTGTACAAATAAAATGGGTCTTGGAGGCAGTTTGGATCTGAGTGTAGTTTTCAGAAGTGACCAGTGATTCCAAGTAGGGAAATATTTGGAGTGCTTTACATAGAGGAAGCTAAAAAGCCCTTCTCAAAATCAGACTAATTTGAAGATGTGCCTTCTGAAAGCTCTGTTGTTTCTTTAGCATTTTTTAACCCCAAACACTGAACATATTTCAGGTTGCAGTGTTTGGCATGTGGATCACCATTTTAGTTTAATTGGTATAACTAATTTATGGCACAAAGAATTGCCAAGTGCTACATAAAATGAAATTATTTTCTTCCTATCACACATGATGGGCATTTCAGCGGGAGTAGGAAGTGCTGAGAATTCACAAAAAAATTAGAGTGTTCACTTCTGATTCCCAAGGTGACTCCAAACACTACTCATGATGCCAGCAGATCTGCACACATATCTGCTTCTAAAAGAAGGGAAGATAAAATCTGGTTTGATATAATATATGAAATACAAGAAAAAAATCTCATTAATCTCCTTTGGAAGGATTCGTTTTTGTGCCAAGTATGGAAATGACACAGGTCATCACTGTGTCATTTTCTTCAGAACTCTTGTGTTAAAGAATGACCTGTCAGGAAATCCAACAGATGACAGCACCTAGGTAACCATTTGCTGTGTTGCTGTATAAAGTGTCTGCAGTCTCTGCCAGTTCAGTCTGTCTGAAATAAAAATATCACTGAATTTGTCTGTGCAGGTTTTACTGGTAGTTATTTTGTGTTGACTGAACTTTGCTAAAACACAGAGTCAAGTGGCAAACTGATCAAACATCAGTTATTTGGTACTCCAAAAATACAAAATACAGAACTTGTATTTTGATTGCCATGTTCTTCTGAGGCTCTGGGGAGTATCTGGTGATCTGAAGATTTGTCTTCTGGTCCAGCCCAATGAAAAGATATTGACTATTTATTTTCATTACTATTGGAGTTACAGTGACAGTTTTTATTAAATTGTTCAGTGCAGATATTTAACCATATTTACAAGTAAGATCCCTATGAATTAAATAAAAAGGTTTTGGCAATATCATCCAAGAGAAAATGTTATTTACCTCCAAGAGTAGTACTCAATGGCCCTGGTACATGCATGCTGTTGAACATCAACCAAAAACCACAATTCATAACTCAGTTTTCATTCTGAGTCAGGCAGTGCATTGGCAAGCTTGAGAATGGCACAGCAATTCTGGTGGCCAGCACATGCAAAGGAGCAACGTGGCATTCACTGCCTGCTCAGCCTGACAGATGAGGTATCCATTCACAGCTGGTCTGGTGAGGCAGCAACTGATAAAACTCTAACTTTAGAAAGCTTAGAATTTCCTCTCTGAATTTCAGTACAAAGACCTTGAGTTAGAATTTCAATATTCTATGAAGAGCATATTTCATGGCATTGCTTTGGAGTATTTCACATATACCCTACTACTTGCATAATCAAATAATCAAAATCTATGAATTTATACCTTTAATGAAAGATATTATTAAAACATGAACAAAATAGTAAATGAAATAAAAATCAAGTTCATCAGGCTAGTTGTCAAAATATTTCATTCCCAAAGAGTGGTAAACAATGTGTTATTCTGTCTCTCTAAAATCCCCATAGGGAATTCAGACACAAAATACTCAAAAAACTGTGATAGAATGACAGTATGTTAATTTAGAATAAAAAAAATTATATCCTTGCAAAAATTCATTTTGCACAAAGAAGTTTTCAGAGAAATGGCAAGAGAGGAAAATATTTAAGTTTTTGGTTTTTATAACTGAAATTGCTAAGATATTTTTTTCATGGCAGATAAATAAATTCATAATTTCTTATGTTAAGTCAGAAAGAAAACTTCTACCACTTTTGACTATATAACATTCTGTATTTTTTATGAGACCTTTCATTTTAAATAAAAAGTAGGGAATTTGTAAGAGTAACAATGAATAAGTATTATTAATAATCGATCAGCACATTTTATCTTGCAAAACAAAACAATGGAAGCTGAAGAACAATAAGACATGTTTAGTACAGATATAATTTTGCCTTCACTGATCCCTGTGTAATGCACCACATATTTTGTTGTGTCAGTAGAAACATTTGTGTTGCATTTTTCCCTGTTCTTTATTACTAATAAAAGCTATCAAAGTAAGGTAGATAATTGAAATTATGTTTTCTTTGGAAAGAAAAGCAACATCCTGGTTAATGGGTGCTTTGATGAAGTAAGTAGTAAAGAACAGTTTAGAAAGTGTCTTCACTCCAAACATGATTGTGGAGTTTTGGGAGCCAGAGGTGTTCTCCTCACATGGTTTGAGAACAGCCTGTGTCAGCTCAGGATATGCCACAGATGTCCTGATCCCTTTCTGTGGTCCAAAAATTTCATGTTGATTCAAAAGGACTCATGAAGCAATTCCTGTAATGATTCAAGCCCTGATTTTTGAATGGGATGATTCACATCCTCGACTCTCCCTACTGTGTTGACCAACACTGCACCAGCCATAAAGGTTGTTTAGATTTATTGCCTTCCTCTCTTTGCATTTTCCCTGCAGCCTCCATTAAATCAGATGGATCTTACCTTTCTGGGAGATTTCTAGCCTGTTTTTAATTATTGCCTGGAATGAGAACCTTCTGACTTGTATTACACATTGTGTCCTTTTTCAGGATCTCTGAACCTTTCCCAACACCCCAGACACCAGCTGTAAATATCATGGGGCATGATTCAAAAGACACAATATAAATATCTGTAAAGGCATCTAGGTTTGAGTCTAGAATCATGATATATCATATCATGATGTCATATCATTATATGATATGTCATCAAGTCATAAGTCAGAGAAATTCCACCCTTAGAAGTGCCCTTTTTCTTTCCTGACAAGAAACAGGACACCAAATTTGGTAAAAGAGATTTAAGATATCTTTGTTGTAAATATATTGAAAAAATGATTCTGTTTTCCAAATGCAGATATATGGTGCAAGATCCATAGGACATTTTTTCTGGCCATATTTTCCTCTGATAAAGACCTTATTTCTTTTGTAGATCCAGTGGAGTTACCACTCCCAAGGAGACGCCTCTGATATTGAAGGGCATCTTGAGCAGCACTAGATGTACATTTGATTATGACCCTGGATCCATTCCAGAGTGTTGAAAAAAATGTTTTTGTCAGTGATTTACAAAGCAAAATGTCTTTCCAGTGTATCTTTGCATTTAACTCCAATATGAGGTGTTAGGGTAATGGCCATCTTAGCCTTTTTCTGAAATTCAAAATTTGAATTTTTAAACTATCCTTTTGCTGCTCCTCAAAGCTTTGCTTAAAGGAACAGCCAGAAAAGATTTTCTGCTCTTGATTATTATCTTTATCCTTTAGGTCATTTATATGAGGAAGAGAGTCTTCTAGCCAATAGTTTTAACCTTTGCAGGATACTTTATTTATTTTTAGAAATAAAATTTCAAGTTAATTATTTTCAGAATACATTTGATTGTACTCTTTCATAACAAAGGGAAATGCCATATAATTATTAATCTAGATTCAAAACAGGAATATCTACTTAACCAAAATTAGTTATTTTTTTTTGCTTTGGGCTTTCAAGTATGGAGGTAACAATGACAAGTGTTAATTAATTATTATAGAAAAATTATATCTTATCTCTGCTGATTTGTGAGAGTATGAGGCTGGTTAATTCTTGGCCTGTGTCATTAATAATCTGCATAGAGCTGATGCTAAACTGTGCTTCTAATATCATAGGTCTTACTCTACCAATTTCTGCTATTTTATTGAATTAAAATTGTTATCCCTAGTACAATCACCCCCAAAAGGTGACCTAGAAATTGATTGTCCCCACTACATGGATCTATATATTTTTGTAACAGCACTCCTGCCCAAAACTCTGGCAGTCTCCACAGATAAAGAACAAAAGCTCTGATAAATTAAAATATCCATAAGGTTAGTCAAAGTGCATGTAGACATCTCTCAAATTAACTCAGTGCTTTTTAATTTAGATTTGACTTCTAAAGGTCTTCTTTTTGGACCCACTCTAGAGCTGTCAGGAGTTGCTTGAATTATTTAAACTCTTATTTTAAGAGAATATTTATTTTTTTAGTGTTAGCTGGATAAGTTTACTTATCTTATTCCATTAAAATGCTCAGACTTCACATTCATCCAAGCAAGATTGTTACCCCAAATATCTGACCAGTGTGAGAACCATTCTTTAAAACCAGAAAACAGATGGTGCAAGACAATTGCCTGACAACAAAATTATTGCTTTAGTTTCCTGTTGGAAACTGCTGGGCATATCAAGATGGAGAAATATTCAGAAAAATATTCAGAACACAACTGAAGGGAATTCTCCCCCTCTGCCAATGTGAGATGGTAAAAAAGGTGGAAAGTGCAGTAAGTTAAGGGGTAAGATAAACTCAACCATGATGACTAAATAAAAGAGATTAATCAAGAATTCAGTGATCATCAGCAATATTCTGCTTGTTTTGACTCACATCAGCCATTTAAACAACTGTTTCTGTATTTAACTACAACAGAAAGGTATACACAGTTTGCCTGAGGATTCTAGCCAAACAGGTTAAAGATACTTTTTCAATCAATAAACAAATAAAAAAAAAAGACTGCAGACTTAAAAGTAAATTCTAAATGAGGAAAAAAATAAAGCTAATGAAAAGCTGAAATATCAGTCCCCTTTATAAACTCATTTTATGTAAATAATTATTTCAATCTACCAATAGTTTTGTGCCTCTAAGTAGATGTATGTTCATATATTCACATAAACATGCAAACATACAGAAGGGTAGACACAGACCCTTTTTGTTGACCCAGATGAGCTTTTTCATCTGTTAACAGAATAACAGAAAATATGGGAAACAGTTACTTGTAAGAACTAAATAAATTAAAGTCTATATCTTACATAACATATCTAGGAGCTTTTTGAATACATCTAACAAATGTTCACTAGTAATTAATTTCCCCCAGCTTTGATTTTGCACTTCAGAATTCTCTGGCTTGTGTGATTGATGGCTATTGGTATTTAAATGAGAGACTACAAGGGAAAAAAAGAGTATAAAATATCAACATTTGATTTTTTCTTATCTTCTTACTTCTATTAGTTTTGCCATTCCATATGGCATAAATCTGACAATTGAGCACAGACACTTTTCCATCAATGCCAAATTCAGTGGCAGGCAGTTCAATGAGCACAGAATTATCAGCATTCTCATGCTTTTATTGGGACACTGGTGTGCTTTAGGATCAGCTTCAAACTTCTCTAAAAGAAAGAAAGGAAAAAACGAACCAAATCAACAACAGAACAGGATTCTTTCTGATTTATTTGTGTGCTTCACTCCCATTTCATTCAGGAACATTATTTTAACCTTTCTCTGGGTGAAGACTTGGCACTTGGCTATCTTAACAAAGCTCTATTGTGAAGATTTATTATAAATTATCTTCATGAAATCATTTTATAAATGTCCACAGACATCTGTCTTGCAGTTGGAGTCAGAATGGCATCATCCATGCCTGCTAGACCACCCTGGCCATTATTGTTATCCATCACATGGTTTTCTGCCATTTTCTGATTATATATTTTTTTTTCTTTCACAAGCCTCACATGTTGATTGATGGGATCAATGAACTGAGGGATATTTTACAGTTTGACACAAGGTTTTTATCGTGTAGTACTGGGCACATCACACCTCTCTGAATAATGAGTAATCTCTGCTGTAGTTTCCACCAGACTACAGAATACAAAAATGAGTTCAAAAGTTAAACCAGCTTCTTCTAAACTAAAATAAATTACATAATATTAAATATACCTTAATGGCTGAGCAATTGTACAAAAAATAAGCATTCACAGAAAGTCTTCAATGTCACTAATTTTGATGTGTTATGACTAGCTGGGATGTGATGGGACCCCAGTACATCTCATCAAGGACTGAGAAATTGTTGTGTCAAGTTCTGTAAAAGCCAAGAAACACAGAAGGAGATGGAGAATATGGTGAAGACTTTTTTTTTTTTTTTTTTTTTTTTTTTACTGCACATTTCCAGTTTGTCTAAACCATTAAATTATGCTGCTTTTGCTAACCATCACTTTTCTCAATCTTTTAAAAAATTGGTCTTTTTTCTGTAATGTTAATCTGGAATGCAAACTGACAATTAATCATTGTAAAACACAGAAAAAGTAAAGAAATGCAAAAGTTTTTCCAAGTATTTGGTTTAAACTTTTTTTTAGTATGAGCATATGTATGATATATTTGATGCTGGGTTTGGAAGAAATTATTTTGAAATTGTAAATATTTCTTAGGGCGAGAAAACTAGTTAGCATGAAACTTAGATCCTGCTAACTAGAACATTATTTTTTATTTTTTTAATATATTCAGCCAGGTTTCTATGACATAGTCATATCAGAATTTTTTGTATATTTTCATTGGCTCATATAAATCACGTGTAAATATAAGTGTAGATTCTAGTATTGTTGCAGAGGCTGAAATGCTTTTGTAATATGTGTGAGGAGAAAGTCTTCAGCAAAAATAAGAGAAAGTGGCCATTAGATAGAAGGGTTAGACAATTACAACAAAACACAGACATCGACACCAAATTTTGCTAAAATATATAAAATAGTGGTTTTATATAATATTTTCTTAATATTATTTATAACTCCTTCTACTGTACACCTTCCTGAGATTTTTTCAACTTTCAAGCATGCTCAATTCCATGCAGAAAAATGAATTTAGATCTAATAAGGACTTAGATAAAAATTTGGAAAATACCAGCTAAGCATAACTATGTATAAAATATTCTTTTAATTCTTCTAAAAATAGATTGTTTTCTCTCTTCTGAATTATTTTGATAAAACAGTAATATTATCAGTTGATTGTCCTTTTTTTTCTTAAAAATTGAATCTTCTTAATTGTGATTTCAGATTCATTATTCTAATTAATCTTTCTGTTGATGAAGAGATTTCAACTGATGCTGATTGTTCAGTTTTTCTCAGAGAAAAGCTCGTGGTGAGTGTTAATTATGGTCACATTCATGGATTTAAAATGCAATAGATCTGTATTCAGCCTAAATGCACTTGGCATGATAAAGCTTCTTTGTTACATGATGTGCAGTCAGTCTTGAGTCACATCACCTCAGGCTCCGACAGTGCTCCTCTCAGAAAATTGATTCTTTTACAGAAATGCAGGTCAAGTACAACTTAGGGGGAAAAAAAGGCTAAAAGGAACTGGAAAATTATACTGAGCTATTGATCCAAGTCCCCCCCCCAGACCTTTTCCACAGCTAAATGCAAAATTCTGCAAAGTGCAATGATCTCTTTTGTAGATAAATTTGGTCTCTCTGTAGCTCTCTAAGTCACTAAATGTCTTATTTTTCTTAAGATAGTGTTACCAACATGACTGATGAAAACTTAATTATCTTGAGATACCAATTTATACCCCAACCAAAATCTGAGGACTTAAGATCATTATTCCCTGACATTGCATTTTACATCACATTACATTTAATGTATCACAAAACCACCACCTACATTGCAATGAGCTCAGATCCAAGCCTGCATACAGCTCCCTTTACCTTGCAATTCCTATCTCTATAAAATATTTATCTACATACAGGGATTGTCATGAAGGTGGGTGTAAGAATTCTGCTGAATATTGACAGAATGTTTTTTTGTGCAACAAACACAATTTTCAAAGGAGTTATTTTAAATTTCCAGCACCCTTTCTGTTTTTTGCCCAGGTATGACATTCATGCTTGAATGAAAGATTCAATTCTACCTGCAGTCACCCAGTTGACTGATCAGCTTGCTCAAAGAAACAACAAGAGGTGATAGAGATCTAGTGCAGAAATTAAATGACAGAAAAATCAAAGTTCTAGCAACTCCCTTGCCTAAGTGATTTCAGAGGTCAAAACTCCTTGGCTGTGATTGCTAATAATTAATTGCATGTTATTTCTGGACTTTGTACAACTTTAGGCTGTTCAGTGTTTGCTTCCAGGAGCTAATAGGTGACAAAGTAAACCTTTGAAAATAGCTGAGGGGGGAAAAAAAGCTAACAACTAGAGTTAATATTATTTTAACTCTGCTTGCAAACATTACATTAAGTAGAAATGTTACTTTTGAAAAATTATGCTGGAACAAATAATTTTATGTGGGAGAATAATATCCTTGTAATATAGATCTGAGAGGCTGTTTATTATGTTCTCCCTGAAAATGGAAGGCTTTTAACTGCAGTGCAAATTATAGAGCTTCACCCAAACTAATTTTTAAAGTTAAAATGGTCAAGCTGCCAAGACCCCCTTGGTGACTCCCTTCTCAAGCTGAAGAATTACAAATGCCAGAATATTGACATTTGAGCTCTCTAATATTATTATTTTTAATCTTATTGACTATTAAAATCTACACCTTTCCATAAAAAGAGAAAGACTGTTGTGTCAGATGGATTCAGATTAGAAAAAGAAGATATAAAACATTAAAAAAAAATAAAGGAACACAGAAGTCTGTACCTAAATGGGGTGGGAGGTGGTCTCTGCAAAAGAATAACTTAACCAGATCAAAATGAGGAGACTGAAAACTAGGATGGATTTTTACCAGCTCTGAGGAAAGCCCAGGAATTTTTTTGGAATATGTTAGTTATCACAGGACAAAACCACTTGAGAGACAGTCCTGGTTCTAATATTTAGACTAGACATTTTTAAATTTTTAGCTAGGAATATAATCATTACCATTCTTTTTGGTGTCCTGTGTTGTACTAGAGGTCAGATCATATTAGTTCATTCTCTTTCCTGAATCTTGGATTTGTGCTGTCCAGCTCCTAATGGAGATTGCTGTGGAGTTGTCTGAGTCTGACCCTGTCAAAGTCATACTGAGCAGAATCTAAAAAGAGAGACTTCAGAGAAGGGCAATTTAGAAAAAAAAATATGCCCTATAAAAAAGTGGTAGATCTCAAAATGCTACAGCTGCTGGTTTATCAAAGTTTTCTCCCATTTTAAACACCTTTATCAGCAGTTCCTTTCCTTCATGCACCATTTGATCTACAAGGGCTTCATTTTTTTTGTGTCAAAGTCACTGTTTTCCTCAAAATAAGAACAATTATTTACACAATGATTTCTTAAGTTCAGCCCTGAGCCAGGAGATGGCAAATATGTGAAATGTCAAGTAACCCAATATAATAAATGGAGAGTCAGTGAGAAGGAACAGCAGTGGCTGTAACTGGGATGCAGGATTGCACCAGGGGACAGATTTGTGGAATTACTCTGGCAAGTGCAAGATCACAGAGCCGTGGAAACACAGAATGGTTTGGGTTGGAAGGGACATTCAAATCCTCTGGTCCCAGTCATCCTGCCAAGGACACCTTCCACCATCCCAGGCTACTCTGAGCTGATCCAGCCTGGCCTTGAACATTTCCAGGGATGAGACATCCACAGTTTCTCTGGGCAGCCTGTGCCAGGGCCTCACCAGCCTCACAGCACAGAATTTTTTCCTAAAATCTAATGTCAACTTCATGCCTTTCAGATTATAATAAAGCCTGAAGTACTGCTGCTGTTTTCACAGTAGCCACCTTCCAGAGTTAAAGTTTTACCAACAAGATTTTGGAGGTGATGTTGATAAATAAATATCATAAAATTTAAACAGATTTTTAAATGAAGCTCATCTCTGTTGCAGTCAGGTAGATAAATTATAAAAAAGAAAGGCCTCATAATATCAGGCCTTGCTCTCTGCTAAATGAATAGCTAGCTTGTCACTTATTCTATGTGCAGATGAGTGGCTTGCAAGTTCCCTTGTGAAAACAATCTTAAGCATGAAAACAATTAACACAACAAGCTCTTCTGGTAATGAACTGTTTGCACCTGCAAGAAACAAGAAATCTGTCTCATGGGAATCAGTGAACAAAATATGTAAACTAACCAAGAATAAAGAAATTTGACAGACAACTAAAATACCTTTTACTAACTGATGGAGTAATTGGAAGGAAAAGTATGAGTCAGTAGGAGTTGCACATGAGGTCTGTAAAAACTGTATAAAATAATTGTGTGAATAAAGAACTGGCTTTTCCTGCAGGAAGAAAATGGTGTCTCAGGTGATTTATTGCAACATATCTCCATCAGCTGCAGTGCAACTCATACACTAAACCCCTAATATTCTCTTATATATACACTAGTTTGAATTTTAAAAAATCACCAATTAAAGTATAGATTAAGTTTTAAATAAAATGTGGCCAGGACAGAATAAGATTTCTAATGACAGTTTGTGTTCTTGCCAACACTATTGTACCTAATTTTAAGAGTAATTGTAGTTTCATTCACTTCTTGAACACATACTGCTCATATAAGAAGTGAAAGACAAGCACAAGTAACACAGGGCTTGGTGAACAAAAAAAGATAAACAGAAATTCAGAATGGCCTCTTGTTTCTCAGAATCCTTTCAGGACATCCCACCTGCTAACCCTGCTGCAGGCCTAGAAACCAAAAGAAAAAAAAAAAAAAAACAAAATTGTGGAGGCTTCATTCATGGAATTCAATAAGCTTGGCTAAGCTGAAAGAAAGCTTTCACTGCACCCACTATTAGTTTCCTGGGTTGTTTTTTTTTTTTCTTTTTTGTCATTATCTTCTGCACACACCAGAAAACAGACTTTCAACAAAAAGTTATTTCATAAAATAGCAAATAACACCAGATTTCACAGTTGTTCATTGCAGTGCCTTCCCAGTTTACATGAGAAAAAGAATTTGCACTTCTGGGTCTGAGCACTATGGCAGGTACAGCCATGTATTCACAAATTTCACTAGGCTGCTGCAGGGGCTGTAACTTCCCTTGCATATTAACTCATTCTGAAGTGATGAGGGAAAACTAATTTATACCTGAAATTTTTAAATTTTGTTTTCTTAGGCAATAGAGATGACATGCCACTTATCTATTCCATATGCCACCCTGATCTATTTCTAGTTTTATTATTTCCATTTCCATTTCTATTTTTACTTCTATTATAACAACATAACTTGTAACACTTACAAATCTCTCATTTTCACCTACTATTTTTACTGGAATAATCAAAAATCTTAGACTAACACCTTGTTGCACAGACTTTAAGGGCAAGGCATTATTCTCAAGGGTAAGGGCTTTTTCAACAGCAAATTAGGGACTAGTGACAGAGACAAAAAAAAAAAAAAAAGGAAAGAAAACAAGCTAAAAAGTGTGTTATTGTTTAAAAAAATCTCTTTAGAAGTAGCAGTCCTGCAACTTCTCCATTCATATACCTCAATATTTTTTAGCCATCACAGAATAACCGTGGTTTCCAGGACAAAGTTATCCCTAAATTCTACTCTTCTAGTAGCTTCTTTTAGCAAAGGGGAAAATATGAGGAAAAATAAAAAAAAATGCATCAGTGGATGGCAAGCCTTTTCTATAGGAGTATATTGGGGGAGGAAGATGCCCTTTACTTGCTGAGTAAACATGAGTTACATGTGCATATGAAGAGATTTAAAAATTGACACATGGGGAAACATGAGAACTGGCATTCCAGAAGAGTCAGAGTTTGCAAGACAAGGAAGAAGAAATAAGCACAAGAGACAGGAAGAACACCCTGTCCATTAAACAAAATCATGACTTGAAAAACTCAAAATGAGAAAAGGAGCCTTGGGAACAGATGAGATCCCTCACCTCCTGACAATGGGAGGGGAAAAAGCAGTACAAAACCACATGAAAAATAAAAGGAAATTTGGGAAGGTGTCTGCTTGTGTTTTGAGTTAATTCATCAAAGAGCTCTTCATCCCTCACCTGGGAGACCAGGAGCCATTAGGGGCTGTGGCCATCAGCACCACAAAGTATCATTTCCATGGAAATGCATAATCAGAGCTAATTAGCAGATTAAGTGTAAAAGACTAACAGCTTTAATGAGAAGTACAGATAGTGATCAACCATTAGCACAAAGTGTCATCTAATGAATGTAAACAGTAAAAATTCCTTTAAAATTTGAAGCTTATCTGATTTAACAGTCTGCTAAAAACTTTTGTGGTGTTATCTAGTTTCCTTGTTGATAAATACTCACCTTTACATACAAAAATATGTTCAGTTACAACACTGTATTGCCTGGATGCATCTTGAAGATTGGATGGTTAAATGCTAATTTTTGGCTTAGAACAGGTGAGAAACAAGTTCTGGAAATACTAAGTGGTTTCTCCTGGTTCTTGGACTTTTAAAATTATGAAAATTATGTTCAAATTCACCTTTATGTTTGACTACCTTTAAGAATTCATTTTTCAAGGTTGGGAGTCTGATAGAACTTGCTACAGATTCTCTGGAAAAACTGAGATTCCTTTACAATGGAGATGGAAAGACTGGGAGTTTTCACTTTCATATCCATGGGACAGGAGATGTGTTCAGATCCAGGAGTCCAGAACTTGGTGGTTTCAACTCTGACATGGTCACAGGGAGCATAAAGCAGTTTTAGGAATTTATCTCAGTGTAAGGATCAATATAGTAGCATAGGCAGGGAAAAGGAAGGAAAAAGGGAGAGGGAAAAACTCCAAACAGGAAGATTGTCTGTAAATATAATGTTAATTCTAATATTCTCTGTTTTCCAGGCAAAGGTTTAGGAGGACAAAAATGAATTTTCAAACATGAACTAGAGCTGTAATTAAGATGTAATTAATGAGAAATTGCTGATTCACAAGTATGCAATGTGTTCTTAGTGCCAAAAGAAGAAACCAAAGCTAATTAATAAGTTTCCTAAAATATCAAATAATTTTCAATCTGCTCCTCTTGAGTTTGATTCTGGCCTCAGGTTTCAAGTATCCAGCATCAAAAATGTTTTGTTATTTTTCACAATAAAGGATAAAAAGATGTGATCAACTTAGAAGCAAAGGCATAGTATAAAATATGAAGCAAAGAGAGTTCATGCTTTTCAGATTGGATTAATCAAATCTAATTATATTGAAAAAAATTCATTGTAGATCCTAATTTATTTAACTAGACAAAAATATATCTGTTCACATTAGAAGTAATAATTGAAGACTAAAATACTTTTTCACCAAAGAAGAATGGCCAGCTATTTCTAAATGTGTTAAAATAGCCTAGCAGTGAATATAGCATATGAACAGAGAAATTTTTGCACAAACAATACTGAATAAGATGTGACATTTAATTCTGCACAACCTGCAATTTATTAAGTACTTCAGAAAGTAGGTTTGGTTTATTGATTACTTGCTTGCTTTGTTTTTTAACAGATGATGTGACACTATAATAGGATGAAGGAAAGAAGAAATACCTTCTTCGACTGCTTTGTTATACTTTGAAAATTATGTTCTTTTCCATGTTACTTTGTCTCTCATGATTGTCCTCTGGTTTATTCAATTACTCTATACACTTTCATAGTAAGAACTTTAATTTATTATCTTGTTTTCTCTTTTATTTTTAGTTTTATTTTTCTTACAGAATCTAAGACTTTGAGGAATTGATCTCAACATGATCTCATGGAAACTACTGCTTTTTGCAATATTTTTTCCATTGACAGTTTTGTGATCTATTGATGATAAATTAACAGTAAAACAATTTCATGATAAATTGCAATTGAGATTATAAAAAGACACAGACAACAGTGAATATTGCACTAAGTCTGCCCACATGGCTGATGACAGACATTCAAAGAATTACAAGGGAAGGGAAGGGAAGGGAAGGGAAGGGAAGGGAAGGGAAGGGAAGGGAAGGGAAGGGAAGGAAGGGAAGGGAAGGGAAGGGAAGGGAAGGGAAGGGAAGGGAAGGGAAGGGAAGGGAAGGGAAGGGAAGGGAAGGAAGGAAGGGAAGGAGGGAAGGGAAGGGAAGGGAAGGAAGGGAAGGGAAGGGAAGGGAAGGGAAGGGAAGGGAAGGGAAGGGAAGGGAAGGGAAGGGAAGGGAAGGGAAGGGAAGGGAAGGGAAGGGAAGGGAAGGGAAGGGAAGGGAAGGGAAGGGAAGGGAAGGGAAGGGAAGGGAAGGGAAGGGAAGGGGACTTCCAGAAGTGGGCTAGAGAGAGCAGTGTTGTTTTTAGAGGAGCATCCTCCTCTCAATGCTCTTTCCAGTGTGAGTGCTAACAATTAAAATGTCTTTGCTGACATAGCTTGCTCCTGTTTATGATGCTGTTAGAGCTGAATGGATGTGCCTGATCAGGTGCAGGTGTCTCCAGCTATGGCAGCCATGCCCCATGAGAACCCACTGCTGATATCTGGGATTGCAGGTGTGAGGCAATGAACATGACAACAGCATGAAACCACAGGAAATACACTGCCCAAGAGCCACTGAAAAACTGCCTCAATTACTGAGGAAAGGATTCAAGAGTTGTGGTGGAAAGAGAGGCTGCAAAATTGCAGAAGAAGAGGCTTTAACATCACAAAAATAAGGGTATTTTGGGCAGTGTGCAACAAGACAAGGATTTCACTGTAGAAAACTGGGTGACCTCAAAAACGGGAAGTATTTTATTATCCAGTGGCTCAATGATACAGAATTTCAACATTACACCTAAGAGATGCCACCTGACATATTAGTTACTTTGGCTACATTTGAATTCAAAAGAAAGAAATTTCTGCAATGCATTTGTCTCATCCTAAAGCAGACTTTGAAATAGATAGGATGAATTCTATCCTGAAAATTTGGGGTTTTTTTCATTTCAGATGCAGTCTTCTCTACTAAGGTTCATGAAGAATACTCTGAGCTTTGGAGATTAATAGAACTCTCATCTCTTCACCCACCACGACTGAGGCAGCTGCCCAGCCAGAGCTCTGTTGGGACGATGCTGCCATCCCAGTGCCAGCTGCAGCCTGGCCCTGCTCCTTTGGCAGCACATCTGCAGCAGTGAGAATGGCTCTGGGGTTGAGCCCAGGGAGGGGAACTCCTCTGCTCCACGACAGAACTCAGGGAGAGGAGAGTAGGTTGAGGAATTAAGAGACAGGATCCAATTGTGACAAATTCCTGCTCTGGGCAGCAGGCACATCACCTTTGCAATGCCCTGCTATAGCAAAGACAGGACTCTGCATCAACTCTCCTACTGGACCAAAGGTGTGCAAGATGTTTCTTACAGCTTGGAAGTCTTAAGTTGGCCTATGCCCTGCATTCAAAACACTTCCAGAAAGGAGTAAAGATGGGTCATTGCCTAAGGAGATCCCTTCTGAGGAGAACAGAAGGCACAAAATACTGGTTGAACCCAATTCTTGACAAGACCTTCATCTCTGGCATGGCCCTGGGATTAAAATCCATTGCTGCTTTCCATGTAGACAGCAATGAAATTGCAATAAACAGTCTCAGGGCAGTCAAGGGATTCTTCAGGGCCCTTGGAGGTTAAGGGATCAAGAATGAAAACAGTGTTGTCCTCTGTCCTTCCAGGATATAGGAATTATAAATGAAGAAACAAGAAAAAACAGCTGATCAATTGCTTCCTGACAGGTGTCACAGGCAGAATTTAGGGGTTTGAGTGCAGATTAATCTATTCAACACCTCTGGGAATGGCAATATTGCATTACAGGGAGGATTACAGGGTGACACATCTGGTAACAGCCATGAGCAATGCAAGTGCAACTCAGCATCACAAATATTTACTGAGGAAGTAAAATTTATTTATGTCAGAATGAAATCTCAAACATGTTACTTCTGGAAAATGTGTGTAAATTCTTTTCAACATGCTTAGTAAATACTAATTGAAATGCAGGCAAAAATATTTCTTGGATAATGAAGTGAATGAAGAGCCTGTATTCCATGAGTAAATGAGAATATTTTGGCTTGATTACCCTTGTATGACGAAAGTGAAGAAGGGATGTGATTGCCATCTATAAATACAGGTTAGAGAGCAGGATGTGTGGGAGTGCATGGGAAGGCAGGGAAGACAGAGTTGTGGATGAAACACAACCTTGGCACAATGGCAAATGAGAACATTGTGTTTGGAAATCAGAGCAAAATACCTAAAATCTCAGGGCTGCCACACTGGGGAACAGCCTTTCAGGAAGGATTACAGAGACAAGAAAATTCATTTTCCAAAATGCCATAATGTACTGAGACTTCACTCACTGCACTGGCCTCAGTGCTGCAGACAGACCAAGCCAGTCCAAAACTCCTTGATTCTTATGACAGATAAAAAATTATTTTTATAGTGATGGCTAATGAGATTTCACAGAAATTAGTAATGAACAAAGGGTTGAGCAATGGATTCCCATAGTAACAGAACAGTTGTTAGGGAAGATTTATCTGGTGGGAGTTAATGAACTAATTTCTGATGTTATCCTTTGAATTACTTAAGGACATAATGCCTTTAAAGTAATTTAAGAGAAGCCATTTGATTTATTTTGCTTTGGATTGTCTCAATTTCTACCTGGAATAGGAATGGTTTTTTTTTTAAATGTATTTAATCAGATTTTGTTGAAATAGTTGAGAGAAAAAGTTTCAATGATTTTGTTTGATTTTTTTAAAATTACTAATTTAAAATTACTCTTCAGTGTTACAGTAATTAAAATACAACATTTGCATTTCAATGTATAACTTGCTCATGCGTCATGATAGTATTTTAACCAGCCTATTCTACTTTTTTTTTGACATTTGGCTTATTGAGGGGATCTATTTGTTGCTACCAAGTAACACAGCTTATGTTCTTTGCGGAAGACTATGGCTCTTGATATCAACAGGAATTAAAGGAAATTGGAATCTCAGGTCTGGTTAGAGCATAATCACTTAGACCATAAATTATGTCACTACTGAATAATATATCAAAATCTTCCAGCTAAACCACAGTTCTTATTAAAAAGTAAATAAATAAGCATTCAAATATAAGACTTGTTAGATGAGAAGTCAGAGACTCAGGTAATATTGCATCTTGGTTTTGGCTGGGATAGAGTTAATTTCTTCCTAATAGTTGGAAAAGTTCTGTGTTTCGGATTTAGGAAAAATAATAATGTTGAGATCTCTTTGATGCTTTGGCTGCTGCTGTGCAGTGCTTACACTCAGTCAAAGACTTTTCAGCTTTTCATGCTGCCCTGCCAGGGAGGAGGCTGGGGATGTACCAGGAGCTGGGAGGGGACAGCCAGGACTGACCCCAGTGACCAAAGGATGTTCCCTCCCATTAACACGGGGGGACGTGGCCACAGGGGGTTAATCCCTGCCCAGGGATGGGCATTGAACACCAGGGGGTGAGAAATTCACTGTGAGTCACCCAAATCCTGCAGGTGCTTTATAGTGTCCTGGGCTCTGAAAAGCAAACCCTCTTTGGGGTGACAAACTCTCTTATTAACACTATGGGAAATAGGGTATAGAGAAGCAATGATGTTTCTGTTAGTACAGAGTTGCATCCACACATTGTGATTCCATAAATAACATATTTCTAATAAAGGCAAGATGTCCTGCCTGGACTACACCTGGTATAGTAAGCCAATTAAAAAAAAAAAAAAAAAGAAATATTAATTTGCTATAACATTTTAAAGGACATGTTAAAAAACATTACTAATAAATAAAAATTCATGTGGAATCTATATCTAAAGCCAAATATCTTGGTAATTATATTTTATATGACTATATATTATTATAATTTACAGGTAATTATATATATATAATTTATATTATATTATATTATATTATATTATATTATATTATATTATATTATATTATATTATATTATATTATATTATATTATATTATATTATATTATATTATATTATATTATATTATATTATATTATATTATATTATACTGGTAACTTTTAGGATTAAACACTTACTTGAGGTTGCATCATCAACTTCTTCATTATAAAAAATTTTGACTTTATTTCAATTTTGTTTCCATGCTTCTTAAAGAGTGTTCCTGAATATCTTTTGTTAACATATCTGATAATTATCCCATATTTATGAGGGTTTTTTATGTAGTAGAAGCAAAATTATATAAGGACTATACATATCCAATAATACATATCATATTAAAAGCCACCTCCCTTTTGTTGAAGGATTTCTTGTTTGTAGTTTATTTTTCATATTACACTATCATCCATGCTGTAAATTTTCAGAGTATGACCTCAGCTTCTGCAAATATGGATTAAAAATTAAAGTAAGCATCGAGTTTTCTAGATTCCTGTACTAATTATGAAAGAAAGGCAAATAATAAAATACGAACATATTTCTTCTGGTTTTATCTTCTGTTTTTTGTATCAGAACTCTTTACAAACATCTAACAGATTGTACACACCTGTGGGTTCATCAGTACCTACAGATAAAGTCCAGGTAAATGTTCCAAGTGGAGCAGATCCTGAAACCTGTAACTGGGATATGACAGCTGAGCTGAGGAATGAGTGGAGTTTCCCAGTGATAATGTCTCAGGTGTTTTAAAATGCCTTAAATTCCAGTTTATTTAGGTTCCCCTCCTAACACTGAGAATTTCAACACCTTGATGAAACCCCTTCAATCTTTTCAGCATGGTTTTGCTGGATTTCTTCAGCATGACAAAACAGCCCCAAGACTGCCCTCCAAAAGTCCAGGGCAGTCCAGTGCCCTCCTCATTTCTCTAAGATTCAACAATTCCATCCTTTCCTGCTGAGCCCAAGACAGGCTCCAGCTACCCCATCACCTACCATTCCTCCTCTGATCAGACTGCCTGATGGTTTTTTGTCTTTTCCAGCCTCTGACTCTAAGATTTTAAGGAATTCCTCAGTCTATTTGCTTCCTCCCAGAGCTCTGCCATGGAGCAGAGGTGTTTCCTTGCCTGGGCACAGGCCCACACCCTGCAGCCAGCAGCTGGCACCAGAGTGTTCCCACCAGAGCTCTTTTTATTATTTTTTATTTTTCTTCTTTTTTACAAAATTATTTTTCCATTTGGAGCTTTTATGGCTACTTTTATGTTTCAGATAAACAAGAGTCCTTCTTTATATTCTTCCTTTGCTTTTCAGTGTTTTTTGTTTCTAAAATAATTTATAGGACCCTCTCAAGCTTGTTCAAGATTAAATTTCCCACCTGAATAAAAATGGGACCTTAAATTACCTCTTTTTTTTTTTCCCCTTTTTGTTTCTTCCATCAGCAACTAAACTGAATTGCAGCCAAAATCTTCAATTATAACATTTTCCAAAGTAAATACCTGAAGTTCTTTTTGGCATCAAGCATTGCATTCTGCAATTCATTCATTTTTCTTCCAAGGAAGTATAACTGGCAACAAAAGCATTTTCATTTCTTTTCAAAACTTTTCTACTTGCATGCATAACCAAAAAGAAGAATTATGCAATGCATTGTACAGTCTTATCATTACAATTATGATGCAGGTTTCTGTAGAGATTGTCCATGACACCTTAATGGCACAAATTTCTTCTTGGGCTCTCTGTGTCACTGCTCATTTTGGGTGTCTGTTTACAGCTGTGCTGTTATCTCTGTATTGCCATGGCCACACAGCCAGCACCAAACAAAGCAGCTGCTCAACACCATGTCTGAAATACAGTGCAATATCCCTGAGAGTGGCAAAACCATAATTTTTGATGCCTAGGTGGTTAAAAGCATGGAGTAATGCCACAGAAGAGAATGGACAGATGTGTTGCCTCTCCTGACTTTGAGGGATTTTAGTGGCTTGGCCAGGATCAGAACAAAGCAGTTCCAGTGGTAAAAATCTGAGTTCAGATAATTTTGGGGATGTAAAGAGGTTTTTGTGATATAACAGGAAAGGTTGGCCCATGAAAGGGAGCTTTGCCTTGTGGGATTTACATCAGAAAGATGAAGGGGCAGCTCCACAGACAAACATCAGAGAGGAGCAGCAACCAGGAATTGCTTATGATCTGGATACTGATCTGAGCTGAAATCAGAACTGGCCAAGGGCTAGAAGAAGACAAATTCTGCCTTAATTTTTTTTGAATAAGTGCAGTTGCTCTGACCAGATATTACATTTAGAGGAATATAAATATGATCACAGGCTAACCTGAACTAACTTTACTTTTCAGACCTCTTCATCTAAAGTCTGTTTTAGATGAATCCCTACTTAGGCATGACTTAATTCTCACATAAGTTGTGGAGAAGTTTGAACTTAGTGGTTTTTTACTCATTCCTCATTTTATTTTTTCAGTCATGTACTCCTAAGCAATCTAACCGTATTAAAATAGCCTTAGTTGTTTTTTTTTTCCCCTCTTGTGTCTAATGTACATATTTTTATTTTAAGTTAATATTAAGTTTAAATGGAAGAATTTTGGATAATAAGTTATGGATTTTCAGCAACTCATATCAGCACTGACTACATTATTCCAAGACTGAAACAGAACAGAATCTAATTTGAGCCATTTTTATGCTCCTAACAATGTCTTTGCAGTGAAAGAAAACAAGATGATAAGAGATGCAGAGGCTGACAGTTCATAGATACAAATACCTGAATCTGTTTGACCAAAACATGTGCCTGAGAAAACTATTTGTTCTTGATATATGAGATGAATATTCCTGACCCCAGGAAATTGAGGGATGAGAATCAGGTGGTATGATTAATGCATTTTACAAGTAAACCTAGAGCAGTGGAAATTGCTTTCCTTGCAGATGGGCTGGGAGGTTTATGACAAATCATTTTCTTTTTTGCCTTTCTGTGATGTTTTGCATATTTCTTTATCAGAATGAAAAATATGCAATCATAAAACCAAATAAAACTCAACTCTGCTGTCTTCTCCTAGCCCAAATTTCAATGGTTTTTGGAGGGTTTTTTTGCATGGGAAAAATTAAGTGACTCATCACAGAGGGAAATGGATTAAATTAGAATTAAATTTGATGCTTAATATAATTACACTTTCTCCACTCTAATGGTAGCATAAAACAATCAGAAAGAGACTTTAAAAATAAGAAATAAGCCACTATATGGAATATATTTGAAGTTTGCATGTTTTTATGAG
The DNA here is from genome assembly GCF_903797595.1 of Erithacus rubecula. NCBI lineage: Eukaryota > Metazoa > Chordata > Aves > Passeriformes > Muscicapidae > Erithacus > Erithacus rubecula. The sequence continues at coordinate 142,762,284 of NC_136689.1, forward strand.
TTTTTTCTTTTCTAAAAATGAGTATTTTGCTCCAGATAGATAAACAGGGATCCTCAGAAGGGTGACTGAATGGGAAGTTGAGTAAATACTTTCAGATATCTGAGACTCCAAACATATGATTAGAATCGATTCATGCAATCAAAAAAAGCTTCTTCATTTTCTGCTGCTACAAAACATGTGTCTAGAACTCAAATTCCAGCATAGAACCCTGTCCCTCCATCTTAATTACTGGTTCTTTCTTTAGGAAGAAAAGAGTCAATGATACACAAGCCAGAACAGAGCACCTGGTGCATGAAAGGATGAGATCACTTTTTTTGAGTGTTTTCTACAGATCTCCAGGGTGATTTTTTTAATACTGTGTGAATTTGTTGTAGAAATACTGCTTCTGTTAAAAACAAATATTTGTGTCTGCCTCAAATTTTTATTCACTGTGAAATCATATAGCTCCTTCATTTTCTGTGTTATGCTTTTACAGCTGAAAAGAGCAGTGGGAAATGACTACTGATTTGTTGCACAATTTCTTCTTGAATTCTACTTCATCATGTTTATATAATACATAACCTGTGTGAGTATTCCTTCTTGGGACATTGTAGGACTCCTACATCAGTTCTCTCTTTCAGCCCCAGAGTAAAATTCATCAGAATATTGAGCAAAAACCTCCGACTTTCCAGTAGATTCATTTTCAAATGATGTCTGTAGAGAATACCTACATAAAAAATAAAGGTCATATTTTCAGGTGGTTCAAATCACAGTAGGTCTATTTAATGTTGCAGTAGCTGGGAATTTTAAAAGCCTAGACTCTTACCTATAGTACATCAATAGTGTTTATTTGCACTGAACCAAAGCTAGTCCAGATACTGTAAAATAATTTTCCAGTGGAAACTGCAAATTTCTGCATTGTTCAAGGATATTATTTGTTTTACTGGCTTATTACAGCAGGACTAAAGTAAATTGGGTGAATATTCAAAATGAGCTTGAGGTGCAAAACCTCATAAACTCTTCACAAAACTTCTGTAAATCCAGACAATCCCTTTGCCAGTGGTCAAAGAGGAGCAATCATTGACGTGGCTTAGATAAGCCATGATGGGATTCTTTAGATAAGGGAGTTTCCTAGTCTTGCCTCATGTCTGAGGGTGACACTAAAGGGGAGTTGGAATAATGACACCAACACACCATAGGTGCTACATGGGCATGTCCAACTTTTTGTCAATCACCACTAAGTTCCCCATCAAGTCTTCTATTGAAATTCAGAGATACTTCACAGATGGCTGAAGTTGCTGTACAAACTGAGTGGGGATTCAATTTTCAGAGGTTCTGATCTTCTGCTCAGTAATTTGTGGCATTCAGTGCCTCTAATGACTTTTATTCTAAAGTATTTTCTTATAATTGCAAATGCTATGGCAGATAACAGAATAATGAACTTGCAATCCCTCAGATGCTGTGAGTGTAGAACTCCATTTGCTCTTAATGAAACACAATTTTTCTTGCTCACATGATGGCAGAATTCAAATGAGGGTGTGTGAAGAGAAAGAAAATATTTAATCAAGATATCTAATAAAAGTAGGAATCCAGAAACTTTAGGAAGTGATGGTCCTTGACACTTTCCATGTGCTTAATTCTAAGCACCAGAGTTTTGTTCCACTTAGGAAGGTGCAGAAGAACAGAGCAATAACTTTACTGGGTCAAATTCTGTTTGGGATAATATTTGCCTCTTCCACAGCTGCAAGTAAATGCATCAATTATCTAAAGTGTTTTAATGGACTAGTCAAAACTGAATGCAGTTAGTAATAGCAATAAAACCAAAAGCTTTCTGCCTAGTTAATGTCTAGGCAGATACATTAGGCTGCTGAAAAACAAGTGAGAGAAGGAAAAACAGACTCAAACATTTAGCATCATCAAACAATATGCTTATTGCTTATTAATTATATTGAAGTGGTACTACTGATTAGTTTATAAGGAAACATTAGGAATGAAATTTTCATAAACAGAAGCTTTAGAATAAATCCTTCAGCAACCAACTTTTTTATACTGGAGAAAATAAAATATATATTCTTTCAGGGCTGAAAAATATGGCAGTCGTCTGGAAAAAGAGTATTTAAAATCTGACCTCTATTTATATCATCATTTCAGTATATGCAGCTTCTTGCTCAATATGAGCTGATGCCTCTGGACCATATAGGATATAAAATTTGAAGAGGTTCTAAATTGAAATTATTGTTTTTTATTCAAGACAGAATGGTATCAGTAGTGGGGATCCCCTGAGTGCATTTGATTGCAGCTAAATTATTTTTGCTATAGAGAGACTTTATTACATGTTAATTTTCTTATAGAATCAGCTATGAAATTAAGATTTTTTTTTCCCCTTTTTTCTTCTCCTTCATTTTGACCTTTACCTTTGGGTATTTTTGGAAAACAAAATATGACTTTTTATTCTTTGATCACTTCTGTCATTTTCCTTGTGAGTTTAGCCATAGTGGGACATACATTTCATTGGAAAAGTTTAAAAAAAGTCAAGATAATATAGAGAACAAGATAAAATACAAGTCTTGATTTTCTGAAAAACAGAAGAATAATGTTATTGCATATAAATAATTTCTTTCTGGAAAAAAGAAAAATATGTAGAGAAACAATTGTTTTCCAACTGCCCTTAATAATCATGAACCATTCTGTTTATCAGTCTTAATAAAACAGCACAAGTACCTCAGCATTTAGAAGCCTTGTATTATTAACCTCCCCCAGGAGACCTGTTCTATAAAGGAGACAGAAGAGAATATAACCTTTTGGCAAAGAGATAAGGAGCTGATATTCTGACAGTAAATATAATATGAAGACATAAACAGAAAATGAATTAGAGATTAGCTAAAGTAAACAAGAGATCAAATATTTAGATTAAATTGAAAACTGGCAAAGAGTTTCCAAATTCAGCTGCTGGAAATGATTAGAATTTGTTATTTAATTTTCTTTACTGTAAGATCCAATCAAAGTTGATATATTTTCATATTCATGGTATGATTTTGGGATAATCAATGTCATGTTTATGCAAATACAGCCCAATTAATATGATTTCTCCAAACAGAGATTAAAAAAGCTACAAATGAGATTTGCATTTCCTGTATTTAATTTAAACATTTATGTGAATTCAAAGCAAAACCCAGAAGCCAGCCCTCCATATTTTAAATAAGAGTTTTAGGAGCCTTAGAATGAGCATTACATTGGAAACTGGACAAGAGGTGGAATAGGAACCTCAGACAAGTAACCCTGTAGAGATTTTGGCTTCAGGAGAGGCAGCTCTGTTCAGACCTTTGAAATCAGTCTTCAAAGCAGATGTCTACAAGTGCTCCCTGGGAGAAATGAGCCACATTAACTCCTGGAAATTCAAACACAGAAAGAGTTGCTGGGGCTGATAATTGCTAAACAGAGGGGAATTCAGATTCTCCCTAAACTGGGCACTTTGTCAATAGCTGCATATTACAAAAATGAATTGGTTTTTTTTTAATGTTGAGTGTAAGAGTCATAAGCCATTTCTAGCTGCTGCTTGCTTTATTTCTAATCAGTCCCAAATGTGCCTGCATGGCTGAAAATGGCCAGGTCATTTTACATAGCTTTGATTAATCCTTAAGCATTGTATTTTATTTTGTTCTTTCAAGATTATAACCCTGTGGTCACACAAAATCACCTCCTTTTGGATATTGAGACAAATTTGTATCTAATTGAGGAATCTCAAGTGTGCATAGGAAGGGTTACCTATCACAGTTAAGATTTCTCCATGTAAAATGAACTTTTGCCATCAAATGGCTTCAAGTGGATTAGCTTCATGCTGTCCTTTAAGATAGAAAGCTATCATTTACAAACATATAATTTTTGGTCTCCAAGTTAATTTCTGGATCTTCATCTAATCTATTTTGTTAAACTGACTCTAACAGAAAGAAAGCCTCTGTTCTGTTTTCCAGACACTCCCAGTCCTCTGGAATTTCTTCCACCAATCTGGAACAATGGCAGAATTTCAGTTCATCAAAACAAACATTCAATGGGTAACTCAATTGTGCTCTAGTAACAGTCCTTTAAAAGCTTAAAATGCAGCATCCAGGAGGACTTATTAAAAAAACACATTCTCTCTTTAAATTGCATGTCATCTGTGTTGTACATATTAGTATAAGGAAATAAATTTGCAGCTTGATGTATTAAGAGCATCTTTCTAGCATGATATTTTCTCAGATTAGTCTAAATTTAGTAGAAATAATTTTTGCATACTATCAAAAAAAAAGAACAGTATCTTTATTAGGTGAGTGTAGGCTGACAAACAGCCGATGATAAAAAATCCTTTTATTTTTTCCTATACTTACAGAAATTTTTTGTACCTACAATACTAATCCTAACAAACTACTGCCAATTACTCCCAAGCAATTAGAATTATACAATGATTTGGGTTGGAATGGACCTTAAAGATCACCTAGTTCTACCCTCACTGCCATGGGCAGGAAGGCTATCAGTATATCAGATTTCCCCAGTTTTTTTGGTGCAGCCCATTGAGACATTTGGCTTTTTGGGCTGCAGGTACAAATTTCAAGGTCATGTCCAGCTTTTCATCCATCAGCATCCCCAAGTCTTTCTCCTCAGGGCTGCTCTCACCATTCTCTGCCCAGCCTGTGTTTGTGCTGGACCTTGCTCTTGGCCTCACTGAGCTCCCCAAGGCTCACACAGCCCCAGCCCTGCAGCCTGCCCAGCTCTCTCTGGATGCCATCCCCCTCCTCCAGAGTGCCATCCATACCACACAGCTCAGTGCCATCCATGACATTACTGAGCATAACTCAGTCCCACTGTCCATGGCATTGAAAAAAATGTCAAACAACGATGATTGTCCCTGGGTGTGTCAATCTCTTACCCACGGCATTTAATTTAAATTGGTGTCTTCATAGCCAACACAACAGAGCTTTGTGTTGGATATACCATGATTTTGGTGGAAATAATAATAGTTTAAGGCCATTTAGATTCACAAATCCCTGGACCAAGAGCTGGGAACTCAACAGAACTCTTTTGCCTAAGTACCTCATACAACTTAGCCCAAAAATTTCAGAAGTTACAGTGGAATTTATCACACATAGCTGTGGGGTTTTCAAAATCTACACATTTGTCTGAGTATGTCTTAAGGTTCTTATGGTCAAATTACAGAAGCAAATTTCATGAGGTGGTTATCTGTACATTAAATATTTACTGGTGAATAAGGTAAAAAAGGTTGATGGAAGTTTCTTGCTCTGGGTAAAGGTCTGAGGCCCAGAGGCAGGTTGTTTATCTGCAGATTCTGTCCAGCTAATCAATGTTGGAAAATTCTTTCTGATAAACATGGAAAGCTGTTGCAGTAGAAATGCATAATGAAATTATGTCACATAGGAATAGGAAAATATGAATTTCATACTTCTGCTTATAAGTACTTGAGTTTTGCTAATTTGTTTCATAGGTTTCCTTCCAAATGAATTCCCTAAGGCAGCAGCAGGAATCTCCACCTGAATCTTTTACTTACCATGTGAATTTGAAACCTAGATTTGGTCTTTTCATCATTGCAGGATTTATAGTATTTTTGCATTCTTTTATAACACTGTACAGATTATAAAGATTCAAATAGGGATGGAGAATCCATTTAAACTTTATTTTATTTGCCATCTCCATAGAGTTACTGTAAATTCCAGATAATCTCTTTCAAGTCAGTGTGGGAATTCTGTGGTAACCAAGAAAGTTGAATTACCTTTTTTTATTTTCTTGGTTTATATATTCATTTTCCTGCTGTCTCATATTTTCAGCATACACTATTTATAAAAGAAGTATTTCATCTCAAAAACATACACTGCTGATGTCAAAGAAATGAAGATATGTCCAGCAACTCTGTATTTCTCCCTGCAAACTAATTCAGCAGATGTTCTTTTTCCTAGATTGAGCAATTCTTGGGAGCAAACACGAAAGGAACTGTTCTATTTCAATTTTTTCATGCTGTAAATAAGTTACTCCTGGGTATTTTTTTTCTTTTTTTTTTTCTTTTTTCTTCACTTAGCAACACATCAGAACCAGGGGTTGTTCCCAAAACAGGCAGACAAACAGGACAATCGGAGAATATAATTTTGGACATTCAGGTATGAAACTCCCCATTATTTAATGCAGGCATGATAATGTGGCACAGGCTGTGAGTCCTGCGTTCAAGAGGGGATAATATACAATGTCCTCCATAGGTATAATTAATGATGAGTCTCTTGGAAAGTGTCTACACTGAAATGCCACAAGTTTCAGAGTTAATGAAATACTATCTACAAATTACAGCCTTGTTTTAAGCCAAGGTTAGAATCTCCTTTAAAATTAATATTTTTTCCCCCAAAACACCTGCATAGATCTGCATCACATCATCTTATAAGATGAAGCAACTAAAAGAGAACAGCTGAGTGTCCTTTGCATAACAGACAATGTCCTTTAGTTCTTGCACTGCAGGAGGTGATTTTGTTACTCTACATGTTGTAAGGGATTAAGCACCAACAGGGAATATAAAATTCTAATAAATTTTATTCACTCTTGTTGTCTCACTCTCTTTGAGATGTGTTTTTGGGATGGGAATAAGCCTGAGGTGAAAACAAACAAACAAACAAAAAAATAATAATGCTAAAACACAGAAATACTGCTGCTGGATTTACTCAACTTTTTTTTTTTTTTTTTTTTTTCCACATTTCATACTGTAGAAGGTGACTCTGCCTCTGAAGTGGTAGCAATAGAAAATCACTGTCTGTATGCATTTTTGTAAGTGACCTCTGAGTATATAAATATTTTTGGATGTAGAAATCACTATGGCAAACACCTAGCAGGAGAGAGGTAGGCACCAAGAAGTTTGTGTTTGGAAATTTCCCAAGGACTGGAAGTCCTTGCAACTACAGCTCCTGTTTAATCTGCAGGAACTGACAAAACCAGCACACCCAGAGCTGCTCAATCTGTACAAGATTATGGGTGATGGAGCTCAGACTGCACCCAAAGGGAGGCAGCTGTGGGAAAGGCTGTGGAGATTCATGGACAAATGTGGGAATGAAGAAGATGAGGACACTTTCTAAAAGATGAACAAGTAGCTGCCAGCAATCAGCACAACCCACCCTTTCTGAGAGGGCAGTTCCTAATGTCAGATCATGGCTGAGATTGCTGGTATTGCACCTGAGCTGCCCTCCAAAGGGAAAACTGCAAGTGAAGTGTGTGTGTGACAGCACCACAAACAAGTGAGTGGATGTGTTGTGTGATTATGTAGCTTTTATTAAAAACAGCTAAGTTCTATTAATGCTGCCTCAGTGAAGAAAAGCTTTGGTTCCCATATGAGGAAAAGGAAATTTACAGCAATTTCCTTCACTCCAAAGACAGGCAAGAGATAACAGAAGTGGATGAGGCACCGTGCAGGATGACAGGAATTGGGTTCTACATGCAAAGATTCCACTAGCCATGTATGCAATATCTGATAGAAAACTTCATATCAGAAAAGTCTATAGCTTAATATAAGTCACTTTGTGAGGTGATCTAGGTAGAAAACCCTAAAAATGAAAGCACAAGCAAGATCCTGGTCTGCCTTTCTCTTGGAGAGGGACAAGCTAGGAGTTGCAGACAGAAAAATTTAATTTATTTGCCCAGATCCAGAATAATATGCAGATTTGTGAATTACAACTTCATCCATAACACCAAAAGTCTTTCCTGAATATGAAGTTACATGTATATATCTGTATTTTGATCATAATGCTGATTCAAGGACTTTCTTCACTCCATAGCTTAACTTAACTTCATCTGATTTATCAATGGAATTGTGGATTTTAAATTGAATAACAATTTTATGAGAATGGTAAAAAATCCAGGACCCCTCCATCCACAAAAGTTCAGTGCTCCCAACAATGAGATGAGAATTAAATAACAGGCTCATAGAACTGTTAAGGATGAAAAAAAACTCTAAAATAATTGATAGCAAGCACTATGTGAATCTTGACTCTAATTTATTACTGATGAATTCTGTAATTTATTGCTGATAAGGCCCTGGGTACTACAAACCACAGGATATGAGCTATAAAATAAACGTTACCATTTTGTAAGTTCTTTTGTCGACTCTTTCTGCTATTTTGCAGGTATTACTTATTTTTAAAAGCATTAGTTTTTAAAAGACTAGCCTGTTTTGGGGTTTTTTGGTGACAAGCTGAGCTGGGAGTGATCATCTAATGGAAAGCTTGTCCAAGAGTAGAAAAAAATGATAAACCAGAACTTTTGACATGTTTGGTAGAAACCCAAGATACAATTCACAACTGGAGATGCTGCTGTGCACAATTTGATGCTTACATGACCCAACAAGGACTCAGGCTCAATCAGTAATGGAGGCTGGCAGAGTTTGGAAGATGGCAACAGGAATTCAGAGTTATAGGAATGGCTGATGGCAGCTTGCTGCAAAATTAAATGTCCTGTTGCCTGCACTGATGTGATCCAAGCAGCAGAGTTCAAGCACAAGCTGATGTCAACACCCAGATCTGGACTGATACAGTCACTCTTAGTGTCATTGCTGTTTGGCTCAAGGCTGTTTGCCGTTCATTGGAGGGAATTCAAATTCTGTTAGAATGATCTTGCATCTAACTAGTGGAAAAATGCCTCAGCTGCTGGCAGAATGAAACTTCTCAAAGCATGCTGTTATGGATCAGGATTGTTTCTGCACTAGCTAGGCATTTAGAGTTCTCTGGTGTGTGCATTACTGGCACCATTATCATGATTATCAGTGTCTGCTTGGCTCATTTATTTGAGGACATAAATCTGTGTGCTTATGCTGACTGTTCAATGAGCATGCAGGAGTATATCAGTGCATAAAATTCGGCCAATCATTTTTATAAGGTTAAAAGACCATATCAAAATGACTGACTTATGTCACTAAACTGTGATAAAAAATAAAAATAAAAATTTTTAAAAAAGGGCAAGTTCCTGTAATTTTAAATACCCATTGGTCAGAAGCTTCCAAAATTATGAACATGCTTTAGCCAGGTTTTTGTATTGTGCCTGTGAGGATTGACTGGCTCAGAGGCAGGATGACTTACACAGGGCTCACCACATGGTTTCCATCCCCTGGTGCCTATTCCACAGCAGGAACAGCTCTGCTGTCCATGCTCAGACTCTGATTCACTGCATGTTCAGCTGCTGCAGTAGGAAAATCGATGCCATGCTGACTTTTGCCAGTTTGCACAGTACAGAAGGGAAGGTGCTCCTCCACATGCAGCTTAGAATCCCCCACAAAGAAGCAGAACTATGTGAGAAAAGATTTGGATGCATAATTGGGTGGCACATATTGCCTGGTTGTGATCATTCAGGTGTATGTTGAATAGAATTTCTTACAGGATCATGAAATCCAAATCTATTCTCATTCTTAATTCTCAAAAAAACACCTAAAATAAACCCCACTGTCACCACCATCAAGAGCAAAGTACCCCCCATTCCTTTTCAATAATAATTATTTTCTATTTATTGCCTTAAAATGGAAATTAATAATTTAAAGCTGATATCTTAGAGTATAAAGGGTTCTTAACCCTTCAGTCTTTGAGTTCTACTGAAGATGTTTGTTTTTAGACCTCTTTGGAAAGAAGATCAGGGAAAAACAAAAAGTTATTTAATATTTATTATAACTAGTATTCTAGATCTTGGTAGATTTGGGTCAAAATGTCAGCAAACTGAATTCCTGCTACATTTCTTAGTCTTGCTCAGTTCTAAGTCACCACGTTTCAGGAAGCAGAAATTAATTCTTGCATGATCTCACTTCTTACCAGTCTAGAATGAATAGGTAACTTGGCTCTTTCAGGTGCAACACTGAGGGGATTTGGGAGCAGGAAAGTAAAAGGATTAAGTTCTTATTGCATTAAAATACTGTTGTCATGATGAAGGGTTACCCAGTCTATGGGTGTGTGGAGATTGTGCTGGTGGGTTTTTGAGATTGCATAGTGCATGAAAACAAGGAGGCTTTTCTCTTCTCAGTTGCTATAGTTCATCACAAATTACCACAAACACAAAAATCCACCACTAGCAAGTATAACTATAATTGGTAAAGTAGATAAATATCTCTTTCTCAAGCTGTCAGCAAATAATAATATACTAGTATGCCAATAATCAATTGCAGAAACATTAGTTTTTAAAATTAGTTCACTTTCATGGCTGCTTACATGAACTGATGCATAAAAAGCAAATGTCACCAAGGGAACTCCCAGAACTTCAAATAAAACTTGTTTTTCAAAATAGAGGAGAATAAGAAAGGTTGAAGAAGAATTTTTCTCTGAATGTAGGCATCCTGTAGCTGTAGTTGATGCAGTCTTTCAAGAAACATGTTAATTGTTGTTGATGTTTGGTTTTTTTTTTCCCCCTGAAAATACTGACAGCTGATCATCCTTCAAAAGGACATTAACTGTGAGAGCAATATTTCTGACCAGGATCTATGAACTGGACAGCAAGGAATATTGATGGTTCAGGGGAGGTTTAACATGGTCACCCCCAAAAAACTAATTATGTGGAATGTATGTGCAAGAGATTTCCTCACTGTCCTTTTTATTAATCTTAGATTTCTTATGACACTTTTCTCTTCATAACCCTGAGGACAGCATATCAATCTTCAAATCACCAACACTAATAAAACATTTAAAAAGACAACTAGGGTTGGTAAGGAAAAATTAAAATAATACTCAGTAAAGTTTATATCATTATTCATCACACTATAAAATATTAAGAATATTCAATCTTTCTGATTTTTATATGTTCCTGTGTGAAAAAAAGTCATTGATTCTGAAAACCACCCAGTCTCCTAGATTTGGAAAAATAATAATATTGGACAATCCGTTCTTGATGTCTTCTTGAAGCCAAACACGAAATTGGAAGATCTGAGAGCAAAGCCACACCCAAAACTGTGCCCTCAGAGATGTAATGGCAAAAGAAAAAACAAGGA